>NC_051067.1:43160340-43474506 GCF_004664715.2 Peromyscus leucopus
AGGGCCTTGAACACATTCAATTCTCAAGGCTCAGGGGTCTTCACCCAAGATGATGGGATCCATATTTCAGGACTCTGTAAGATTTAAATGAAATGATGTTTCTAGAATAAACACTGTAATGTGGTAGGTGCTCAAAAATGGTTTGTTTCTCTTAAAAATAATGTGAAACTTCAGGCACAGACAATTTGTGTATTTTCACATTAAATGTGTGTGTGTGTGTGTGTGTGTGTGTGTGTGTGTGTTTTCATATGGAGCTCATATGTCCTAAGGACAACTGACTCTTGGGAGTCAGTTCTCTCCTTCCATCACATGGGTCCTAAGGATTGAACTCAGGTCAACAGGCTTGGCAGCAAGCTTCTTTATTTCCTGAGCTATCTTGCCAGTCTGATTTATGTTTTAATAACATACAAAAACAAGTTATGCTTCGGCATAACCATCAGTAATTTCCCTTCTCACTCCATTTTATTACACACACACACACACACACACACACACACACACACACACACACACTCACCTAAGTCTCGAGATGGCTAGTGAAAGCAATTTAAATCCTAATTCCAAGCAAGGATTGAATAAAAAAATATGTAAATGATGAGCAAATGAAGCATTATAAAACTCAAGTTTGAATATACTCATTCAGAACTTTATATTGCTTTTTCAAGTTTGAAAATGACAACTTTAATAGTTGAGAAACTTCAGACAAATTGTTTTGTGATTAAAATAATACCATATTTCAAGGTTTGATTGCCGTCTTAAACACAATAGTAACATTTGTTTTTTGCATTGGATCATTTTCTGAAAATTCTCAGAGTTTTAATAAAATTTGTATTTGAGCAATTTGCAGAGACTTCCAATAAGAAAACAAATGAGCCGGGCAGTGGTGGCGCATGCCTTTAATCCCAGCACTCGGGAGGCAGAGCCAGGTGGATCTTTGTGAGTTCGAGGCCAGCCTGGGCTACCAAGTGAGTCCCAGGAATGGTGCAAAGCTACACAGAGAAACCCTGTCTCAAAAAAAAAAAAAGAAAAGAAAAGAAAACAAATGAGTGTAACATTGTTTTAAGAAAAAAATGTAATACCTGACATGTTCTAGAGATAAGAAGTACTTCTACAACACTCACATTCTTAGTCTGTATCATTGTAACCCCACATATTACATCACTATGTAACAGCAGATGTACACTGTGTAGAAGAGCAGTCATGAGAAAGCACTGGTCTGTCTCTTTATTCATACCCACGGTCACTATTGGAAGAGGACAGGCCATATCACACACAGCAGATGCTTCCTTGTAGTGATTTGTACCACCTGCCTTTTTTCTGCATTTGATTATCATCTAGTCTGTGAGGGCTTTGTTCATACTGAACATGTGACATACCCTACATGTGTTATACAAACTCTATATATGGAGTTCTCACAAGCAAACATGCCAGGTGGAGCCTGTGGCTCTTTTTGGCAAATATGAAATATTTGTCTGCACCAAATAAGGATTTGTGACAGGCATTTCTGTGGAGATTTATAGTCATCTAAGCTCTAAAACTTCCTTTCTCTGTGTTCTAGGATGACAGGTGCAGATTCTGGGCTTTTGGTAGCAAGCAGGCAGGGAATTCATAAATAGAGAATCTGCCATGAACCATCACCCATACATTTACCTCTATCGGCTGCATCTGTAAGTTGTTATGACCAATAGTCGTCAGATGGGACACTGAGAATTAGAGGCTTCAAAGTGAGCTGGGATTTGAGTTCAGGGTTAAAGACTCCAGACTTTATTCAATCCATTTCATTCAACTGCTTTGCTCTACACTGGTGGAGTGGAAAGGATGAGGTGGCTGGAGCCAGCTCTGGGTCTATGCCTGGTCCGTGTAAGAGGATCTGCTTCTGAAATGAACATTTACAATGCCAAGTGTACTTTATGACAATCATGTGGATTACCACAGTAAATAAAAAAGAGGGATGGTTGATACACAAATTGTAAATGTAATGCTACCAGTGCATTTTAGTGTGACTCAAGCAAACAATAGGGTGGCCATAGCTAATGAACAGTGTGGTGGTAATGTGTTCCCCAAAATATTGTGCACCCTAATAAACTTATCTGGGGTCAGAGAACAGAACAGCCACTAGATACAGAGGCTAGAAAATGGTGGCATTCACGCCTTTAATCTTAGCATTACAGAGGCAGAAATCCGTCTGGATCTCTGTGAGGTCAAGGCTACATTAGAAACAGCCAGGCATGGTGACACATGCCTTTAATCCCAAGAAGTGAGCCTTTAATCCTAGGGAGTGATGGCAGAAAGCAGAAAGGTATATAAGGCGTGAAAACTAGGAACTAGGCTGGTTAAGCATTCAGGCTTTTGAGAAGCAGGTCAGCTGAGACCCATTCAGATGAGGACACAGAAGCTTCTAGTCTGAGGAAACAGGATCAGCTGAGGAACTGGTGAGGTGAGGTACCTTTGGCTTGTTCTGCTTCTCTGATCTTCCAGCATTCACCCCAATAACTGGCCTCAGATTTGATTTTATTAATAAACACCTCTATGATTCATGCTACAGAACAGTGTATTTTTTAAAAAAATTAGATGAGGTTTGGGTATTTTACCATGAAGAAATAATAAAGAGTTTAATAAATGTATGTTTGCCTTGATTTGAATGTTATGTATTGAATGAATATATTCTTTTTAATTGCATACTACTACCTGATATCTACAGATTTGGGTTGCATATATCAGTTAAAGAATAAATTTAGCGAGAGACATAAGATAGAACCAAATGTGACTGGCATTAAAAAAATTAGTCAATGAAATGATTCCTAATGATATTATGCTATACTCATAGATTGTTGCCTGGCCCAATGCCATTAAAGAGGCTTCACCCAGCAACACATGGAAACAGATACAGACCCCCACAGCCAAACCTTAGATGGACCTTGGAGAATCCTGTGGAAGAGGAGGAAGAAGGATTGTGAAAACCAGAGGGTCCAAGGATACCACAAGAAACCACAGAATCCACTAACCTGGGCTCATAGGGTCTCACAGAAACCAAACTGCCAACCAAAGAGCTTGAATGGAACTGACCTAGGCACTCTGCACATATGTCTGTGTGCAGTTTGCTCTTCTTGTGGGTCTCCTAACAGTGGAAGCAGGGGCTGTCTTTGACTCTGTTACCTGCTCTTGGTAACCTTTCCTCCTACTGGGTTGCCTCATCCTGTCTCAATAGGAGAGGAGGTGCCTAGTCTTACTACAGTTTAATATATCATGGCTGGCTGCTGTTCATGAGATGCCTGCCCTTTTCTGAAGAGAAAGGAGAAGTGGATTGGGTGGGTTGGGGAAGAGAGGACATTTGGGGGGAGGGGCTTGGAAGAGAGAAGGGAGGGAGGAGAAATTGTGATCAGGCTGGGAAAAAAATTAATTAACTAAAAATAAATTTAAAAAGAATAAATTTAAATAAAAATGTCATTGAGAAAAAAGTTTCTGCAAGCTCTTTAAAATTTATGAAGATCAGTGCTTAATGTGAATGATATTCCATGTGTTTCATCTAAAAATTACTCTAGAATTTAATTTCTAGTTACAGTTCTGCTAGTTATCTGTAAAATAGGAAGTTTATGTAATGACTGAGACTTAGAATGGTGGGCAGTGTGCCATATGAACTCTCACTGCTCAGGGATTTGAGTGGTTTAATGCTCATATTATCCACAACAACTGAATCTAGATTGATTTGAATGTCCACACAAATAACATGCTACTTGATTTCCTTTGTTTTTCAATTGTACAAGGAGACTGCAGCATCCATGTAGACATTTGGTCTTTACCATCTGAATCAGGGTTATGTAGTTATCATTGTCATGGCTACCTGTTACCAGGCAATAGAGACATAGAGGCCAGAATTAGAGGGGATTTGCAGTTGTCTCACTGGACCCACAGTTTTGATCATGACTCTATCCTGAGTGCCACCACAGTTTCAGGAGTGTCAGACTTTAGTCCAACTGTGTTTGAGTTTCTGACAGGTGAAACCACAGTTCCCAGAGTCCTGTCCCCTTTCAAATCTCACATTATAGGAAAGTTCAGAGGAGTTGGGTCAGGGCTGAAGAGACGCCTCAGTGGTTAGGAGTCCTTACTGGTCTTGCAAAGAATCTGAGTTTAGTTTTCAGTACCCAGTCAGGTTGCTTATGACTACCTGTAATTCTAGTTTTATGGGATTAGGCAACCTCTCTGGCCTCCACAGGCCTCACATGCATAACTCCATATACAAACACATAAAAACACAGACATACACACAAACAAATGGACACACACAAGCAAACGTGCATACATAAAAAAGACATATTTTAAAAACATGAATTGAATTTCCTTGTTTTTTTTTCCCCTTCACTTGAGGAGGCAAAGCATGTGTAAGCTAAAAGACAAAACAAAACAAACCCCAAAACATGTTGCCCTCTTCACTACATGTCTGCATCTTTGCCATAGAGGACACGGGAACCAAGTTTGAGAAGAAATAGCTAGTATTTTGGACATTGGAGTCAGGCTGGAATTGGAATCACTTTATTTGGCTGCTACTGCAGAGAATCATTTGCCTAGAACACAGTTGCATGGGTTTTGTTGCTGCTGTTCTTATTCTCCAGGTAAGAGCCATGGGATGTTGGACATAAACAGCCTGTATCTCTGTAAAAAGACAGGTATCAGGCCAAGGCCACCAAATCTGAGTCAAACTCACAGCCTCAGCTATGGGAGGTCCATGGGTTCACAGCGTAGTGTAGGAAATATAGGCTTTGTATCAACCCGTCCTTCCAGAACTTGCAAAGACTTTATAAATATACTCATGAAGAAGTTATTATCTGTGCTCCTCACACCCTATTTATACCACAAAAGCTCTTCCAGGTATTGAGACTTCAGAACCAAGAGAAAGTTGCAGGAATGAAGATGGACAGGTAGCCATGGGAGAATAGCATGGGGATGAGGAGGATGGAGCACAGCTGTCACTTACCTCCATCTCCCTTTCAGTTGTGTGGTAATGTTGTACTTGGCTTATATCAGTCAGCCAAGAATAGGGGGTCTAATGGCATAGGGATGCCACCATTATTTGTCACTGTGTCCCTTTGAATGAAATGTAATCTTGCTAAAAGAAATTTATTTTAGTAGTGCCCATATGAGAAACAGGGAAAGGGACTAGGTAGAGATGGAAACAGGGCTGTAGCTGCCTCTCTGGGTCACTGGCTTGGGACAAGCCACTTGACTTTTCTAGGCTTTGGCTTCCTCATTTGAAGTGACATCTCTGAACAAAATGAGTCCCAAGGATCCATCCAGTCCTACTACCTATGAGCCTGTGAATGTGAGCACTGAGGGTCCTCAGTGGTTTAGGGACTGTGAGTGCAGCTGAGGAACAGTGATAAGAAGGTTTTCTTACAGGTTCCTTCAGATGATGAAACACCGTGAGATCCCAGCAGGCACAGTAGTATGTGGCCTCATCTGCTGTGATAACGTTGTTGATTATCAGGTAAAAGGTACCGTCATTCTTCTCATCTGTTTCCAAGCGGGAGTTGGGCTTGTCTTGCTTGTAAGCCTTGGCTGAGCCATAGAAGATTCGTTTCAGGGGCTCCCCTTCTTTCAGTTGGTACCAGTGCACGATAGTGTTCTGAAGGGGGACTCCAGAGAGCTTGCAGCTTATGTGCACCGTCTTGTTTGGTCTTCGGGTAAAGGACAGCTGATCCTGAGATATCCAGGAGTCTCCATCTGAAAAGTGATGGAGAGAAATCAGACATTTGCAAATCATTGTTATTCCCAGTTGGCTCAGCACACAAAAATAATAAAAGGGGAAAAGGAATGAAGTCAACTTACAAACCCAAGCGAAAGACAGAAGGAAAACCCAGGGGACTGGCATTTCCAGTGGCAGCTGGACTGGACACCAGAGACAGTGACTGGGACCTGAGCTACAGTGGATGAAGACACAGCCCTAGCTCTGTAGAAAAGGGATGGGGGAGGAGGGCAAGGCTTGTTTCTGAGCTGATGAAGGTCCTGCCCAGTGAGCTGTGTCATTTTCCATGTTCCTGCTGCAAAGGATCTCTCAGGTACCAGAAGAAGTCATCAGAACATCTGCTACAGCAGCAGTATTACATTTCCCATTGGGAACCATTCCGCCAAACTCCTCCCCTGTTGTCCTTAAGTATTATTCCAGTGACATCTCTCCTTGACATCTTTTTCATTCCCTAGGTTTTAAACTATTTTCCTTTTTTTTTTTTTATAAATACTTTGGATAACTATGAATAATCTTGTGGGCATGGAAGAAAAGTAGTAGTGAACGAAATTCTCCAGTCTTACATGTATGCACAATTGATACACTAGTAGTCTGTTTTGACTTGATAACTTTATATTAACAAGCAGTGTAATGGAAAACAGCAAGCTGTGATCTTCTATTGTGAATGAAGTCCTGTGAAGGAAAAACAAACTTCTTTAACCCATTCATAATTAACCTTTCAGAATTTCAGCTCTGCCTTAATTTTGTTGGGAGAACAAGAAAGATGTGCTCTGCTGAGTTGGGGACTATTCTCACTTGAGCTGCAATAGCTCATTGAGGTGGTTGTGCTGTATTGTGAAAAGATTGAGATTGGATGATCACAATGCTGGGAAAGTTCACATGAGACTTCAGGAAGTCCTCAGTGTCCTGTGCTCTTATTGCTGTGGCTTTAAGTTGAGAAGCGCCGCTTACTCTCCTCAGTGAGTGACTGAGTAGGAAGGGGAATCCAGGCCTCTCTCTTTCAAAAGGCTTTGGACTGTCCATCATTTATTTACTTGCTCCTTCTCAAAGTCCACAAGCTTTCTTGAGCACTGCACGTTGGCCTCCTTCCTGGGAAGCTTGCCTTAGGGAAGTAGAAACCATCACAGACACTGATGAAAGGTGGCTCAGGGATGGGATGAGAAGAGATTATGGGGTTCTAGTGAAGGAGACACTGCACTCCACCCTTGGGCTCGTGGTGATGAGATCAAACTCAGGACAACTGATGGAAGCAGATGCAGAGATCCACAGCCACGCACTGGGCTGAGCTCAGGGAGTCTGGTTGAAGAGAGGGAGGAGGGATTATATAAGTAAAGTTGGGTCAAGATCATGACAGGGAAATCCGCTGAGACAGACAATTTGAGCTCGTGGGAACTCAAGGACTCTAGACTGACAGCTAGGGAGCCTGCATGGGACAGACTTAGGCCCTCTGCATGTGGGTGACATGTGTGTAACATGGTCTGTTTGTGGGGCCCTAGCAGTGGGACCAGGATCTGTTCCTGGCGCATGAGCTGGCTCTTAGGAAACTATTCCCTATGATGGGATGCCTGTCTCAACCTTGATGCAGTGGGAGGAGCTTAGTCTTGCCTTATCTTGATAGGCCCTGCATTGTTGACACCCATGGGAGGCCTTACCCTTTCTGAGGAGTGGAGTCTGGGTGTAGAAAGGAGGGAGGGAACGGAACGAGAGGAAGGAGGGGAAACTGTGGTTGGTATGTAAAATAAATTTTTAAAAATTAATTAAAAAAAAAAGAAAAAGGAATGCTCAGTAATCTTGGTCATATCTCTCTGGGAGTGGTGAGGAGGTAATTAAGTACACAGGTGGGATCAGCCTGGATGGCTTCTATTCAGTCACAGTGGTCTAGTCCCCAAGGGAGGTGCAAAGGGAGGCACGCGTGTCTATACAGATGAGCCTCCCTTGGAGGGTTTTTGTTTGGGAACATTGCAGCATATTGATAGAGTGTATCCCAGCATGCACAGTAATATGTCCCCGTGTCCTCTTCTGTCACTTGGTATATTCTGAGAATTGAAGACAACTCACTCTGCCATCTCTTTGCCTCATATCTTCCTGCACTAAACCCTTCGTCATAGACAACATTTTCTTCTGAAGAAATATATAGCATTCTTTTTAGAGGCTGGCCTGGCTTCTTTTGATACCAGTGTATATATGTATTAGGTATCAAAATACTTGTTTTGATTTGGCATTCAAGAAGGGCTGTATTTCCTTTTTTCTTGATGATATATGACATCAGATGTGAAGTAGGAATGCTTCCTCCTGTATCTGAAAGATAACGAAAGCTAAAACTTTCAAAACTTTTCAAAATTGTGAATTGTGAATTTCCTTAAGATAATACACATTTGGTGTTCAAGTCCAATTCAAATCAGCATCTGGGTTTTGTGCTCCACCCCCTACCTCCCACCCAATGTGTGCCTTGAGGGATTTAGGATCATTCAGGAATTTGTCGGTTTAATTTGAACAGCTATGTGAATGTCCTACTTGTGAATGTCGTGTGACCCAGCTGTCCCTGTTTTCTGTATCCTCCAGTCCCAAGAGTGGAGGATATCTTACTCACAAATTCCAAGGGAGGCCAGTGTGAAGATTAGCAGCAGGAGCCACATTCTGCAGCCTTTGTCCTGAAGGGGCACTGAACACTAAGGCTACACAGGCCCAGAACAAAAGAGACTGGTGCAGGAAGAGGAAGTGGCATTCTGGAGACTGAAAAGGGGGACTAGGTGTTTCATCAAGATTTCCTGTGGAAATTGGTTTACCGAACTTAGCTTATTAACAGACTTCTCTATTGTCCCTCTGAAAGATGTTTATCAAACTGTCAATTTAGAGAAACTATTTCTTGTCCTGTGAGCATGCCTCAATTGTACATATCAATGGAGTGTGGAAACACCACACATGCATGGTGTGAACTCTCAAGCCCTGAGAATCATGATTTCAGTTTGGGGTTGACACTTTTAACTTGCGCGTATGAGAGAGAACTTTTGGTTCTTTTTTCTGGTCAGAAATGATTTTCTTGCTGAAAGATTAACCTTCTTTGTTAGGTTACTCCTAAGATACAGACGGACTTAGTGATGAGTGCAAGGGAGACAGACAAGGAGGAAAGAGAACAGAGAAGAAGGGGAGAAGGAAAGCAGAAACAGAAAAGGAGGAGGAGGTGGAGAACAGAGGGGAGGGGAGGAGGTGGGAGGGAAGAGGAGGGGAGGGGAGGGAAGGGAGAACTACAGTCTCCTTCCAGTGTGCTTCCTGGGGAGCGTTCATTGCTCATTATCACCCTGCATCTGGCAGTTTTGAGTACAGGTCTCCTAGGTAACCTAGACAAAGGAAATGCCTTTCTAATTCTACTTTTGAATGTTTCCATTAAGTGGGTGTGTTAGAACTGCTGTGTCCCTGGACTAAAGATAACCTTGAAGAAGGCCTATTATTCCCTGTTACAATGAGTACATGTTTGACAGTGATCATTTAAAAGCACAAAAGGAGAAGATAGTGTACTCCTCTGGGCAGCATAGTGACACAATCAGGTTCATATGCATAAGTCCAGAGACCGCCAGGTAAAATTATCTAATCCCAACACTCCTCAGAAAAAAAAAAATATGAAACCTGAGCAAGAGACCTGAGCTGGCTCTAACACATTTTCTGTCTGGAAATGTTAGGAGTTTGCCTTGTCAGGGAGTGTAGTTGTGGGTCCAGAGCTTCCTCCTAGGAAACTAGGGATGCAAATGTGGAACCAAAATAAGACCAAAATGCTCTCACCCCAAAACTAAAGGCCTAAGACTGCTTCTTTTAGCTACAGGCCATAAGTTACTGGAACAGGCCAGAAGTTACTGAGACCAGTCAGTTCAGATTCCAGAAACCAGGAAGTGTAAAAGTACAGAGCCACAAGATAGTCACGAGGTAATGCCTGCCAGACTATGGAATGTCCTCTCCCTGGTTTCCAGGGTAACTGATCACAGAAATGCCTCCACCTGAGGGCAGCCAATGAGAAATGGTGGCGGGCAACCACTCCCTTAGAAGTAATTTCTAGAAGTCCCTAGAAGCGAGCCAATCAGAATTGTACCTGTACTAGCACCCCTAAATGATGTAACCTTGTGACTTTTCCCTTTAAAAGCTGAGCTTGCAGACAGGTGGGCGCTTCCTCCAGCCTCCACTGCGTTGGATGTATTGGACGAAGTCCCTGCCTAGGCTTGTATTGCTTTTGTATATCCAGAATTAAACCTTGCTTTTGCATTCCGGCATGCTCGTCTTTGGTGGTCTCTCTGGGGGTCACGATCTGGGCACAACACAAGGAGGTGGTGACAATAGAAATATCATTTCTACTCCCCCTTCCCTGATCCTTACTGTTTTTTCATTAGCACTGTGAAGCTTAATTTAAGAGAACAAGCATTTTGTGCTCAAAGCAAAAATTAATTTCTGTGTAACAAAGTAGCTACTGAAAATTTGCACTAATTTTCTAATGCATTTTATAAAGGAAGTGAAAAATGCATCTATGTGGGTAGCAAACTCCATTGTGCATGCATTGGTTAGAAAGCTACTGTGCATTTGGCTACAGAGAAACCAAGTAGCAATCCACTGTATCTATCAAGGAATCAGAGACACCAGAGCAGCTCCTGGATACAAATGGGGTGAGATTCTAGTTGTCCTGGGCTGTGGGAGCATCCCTTGAAGAGCCTGGCACCTAGACCTCAGTGGCTCAGATTGTAAGTATCCCAAAGGGGCCCAGATTCTTGGGAAATGAGAGTCAGACTCAGTAACCCTAGACCAAAACTTGATTGTTATTTTGCAACCCCAACACAGTTCTTGGAATCACATGCTGCTGATGCCAATGGCTCGGGATATGAATCAAAATGATCACAATTACATTTTTTTGATATGCAATATCACCAACATGATCAGCTCCCATTAGTAGACAATAGGTACATTCAGGCCTACATACTTGTAAAAATTTTGTGTATTATTTGAGACAATACTTGCAACAGGTTGTACGAGTTAATTTTATGATGTTATCCATTTGAAGTTAGGAGAATGGGTCAAAGACAGGTGAAGTAATTTAACCAAAGCGGAAAAGCTGCTATGGGAAGATTGGAAGTATAACAAAAGTTCACTACGGGAACAATGACAAACAGAGAAACAAAAATTAAAATAACCATATGTGTCATCCATCATTCATCACTCACTGTAGCAGGGGACAAATCTATTGTATTTATTTACTTATTTATTTCTAGACAGGCTTGATGCATTCAAAGTGCTGGGATTATAGGTTTGGAAGCCATCATGCCTGGTTTATGTAGTGCTGAGGGGGTGGGAATCCAGGGTCTTGCACAGGGCAAGCACTCTACTAACTGAGTTATAGACTCAGCTGGAACAAATATATTTTAAAAATAGCCAAGTAATAACTACCTTGGGCTTTGTGAGCATCAGTTACAACTAGGCATCTTGGCTACTCACTGCAACTTCATCTTTAGCATATAAGTAAAAGGAAGCTGTATCTCGATCAACCGTTATAAGCACAGACACAGTCTATGGCTCTTCTGCAGTTCAGTGACTGTCATCCTATAATATTCGTATCATTTTACCCTGTTTTGGTTTTGTCCTTAGAACTATAGAGTAGAAACATGAATGAGTGTGAAAACATAAATAGAAAAAAAGCTCCATGCAAAAGAGTGTATCATGCATATGATTATAGTATATAAATAATTTATCATCAAATGCACATATCAACATGTTGAATCTATTATACATACATAACAGTTTATGTAACATAAACTTTCTGTTGGCCTGTGTAAAGTTTATGACAGCACCAGGAATGTTCTTGAATCACCTCTTTTTTTTACAATCATTTTCTAAATTTGGGAAATTTCCTTTCTATTTAATCATTTTTGTCAATAAATATGTTCCTTTATCTCAAAGCTTATAATATAAATAGTCTCTGTAGCCAACATAGTCCTAGCAAATATGTCAGAGCCTTTTTAATTCAAGATACAAGACTCCAATGACTTTTCCTAGTAGGCCTCTAGACAAAAGCTGGGGAGCCCCTGATGTCACAAGGTTAAGACTTTTATGAATTTTTGGCATCTTTGTGTCCTATATCTAGCAGTATCCATTCTAACTGGGTGTTTTAAACTACTAGGCAGTGGTAGCTAGAATTGGGATAGAGGCAGAAAGAAGGGACTGCAAGAGAGATGTGGTCAGTCTGCCCTTTCACATGAGGCTAGCCTACGTGTATACACACGCTAGCCCAAGTGCTTGTTCCCTGTTTTCCTTTCTCTTAACCCTCTGCGGTACAATATAGTGAATGTTTTCCATTTTACTGACAATTCTTCAAAGTCTGTGTTTGATGGTTACACGTTATTTTGTCACTTTAGACCCACAGATAAGGTAATACTTTCTCCCTTCTGCATCACTTTCGCATCCATCAACTTTCCATCCCAAGAGTCTATTCAAAAGTTGAGGCTGTGAGACTTTCCACCGTTCTTTTGAGAATCAAGTGAAGCCATCTGTATCAAGGGCTTAACTCAGAGATTATCAGAAGCTTAATTGTGGGAGTCTGTTAGAATCTAGCTCTGATCTGTCGAAGGGTTCTTGGGTGGAGGAGAGAGGAGTGGGGAAATACTAGATAAAAAGACAGAAGGAGATAATAAGAAAGGCAGACACACAGTATAGCTTTGGGAGGGCCCTGGAATACCCAGTCACCTCAAGGTGTATTCCAAAGGGCTTCTTGTACAATGCCAAAGGGCAAAACAAAAGACCTCCCACCAAGATCAAAGCACAATGTACAGCCAAGTGTAGCCCCTTCAAAACACCTGGTAAGCACTCCTGTGGCCTAATCATCCCATTATACAGCCCTGCTGTGTAAAGCAAGCTCAGATTCTCTGACCTGGAATAATTTGGGCTCCTACACTAAATTTCACCTCTTTGTCCACTTATTTCTAGAAGGGTCCTTATTCTTAAACTGTCTGTCCTTTCCATAGTCTTACCATTATGTCTGTGCACACATTAGACAAGAGGCAATGCCTGCTGAGATTTGGGCACTCTGTTTGGTCCCATTGAAGACCAGCATGTTCAGAAGCCATCATGTACAGGGGGTGGCACCAGGGTACTGAGTCTGCCCTTGGGAGGTACTGAGAGCACCCAAGTGATCCCTCATTCAGTTGTCAGTGACATCTTTACTTAATAGGCCAACCTGATCCTTAGAGGGGAGAAACGGATCACAGACATACTACAGGTATTCCAGAGACTGTAGGTAAACTGCATGAATGACTAGTGTACTGTGAGATATTATATTATTAAATTCATCAGTATATAAATATTCTACCCTGTCTCGAAAAACCAAAAAAAAAAAAAAATTCTATAGGGAGATTTTTTTTTCTCATTAGACTTTAAAAAGGTGGAATGGAAAATTTTATGTTTACATTTAATTTTGTATCACCATCTTTTAAATGTTCCCATTATCAAACCAGAAGTGAGAAAATAAACATGTAATAATTGTCAATAATTATTTTTTGCTTTTCCAATTTATGAGTGATTATTTATTCTCTGTTGGTGCAAGGAGCAGGGAATCTTTTCCTTTTGAAGTGAGTGAAGTTCTTATGTGGTGTCTTTATTATTTATTGCAGAACTCTAAAGTATTGAGTTGAAGTGCTTTCCTGGAACACATCTTGCTTTGTCCCAACCTTGGTCCTGAGTTGCATTGAGCTGCATTGCACATCCAGGATTCTACTTTGTTGTCATATCTGGAGTAGATGATTGTCTCTTATAGCCATAATGGTCACTAAATTTTTTCAGGAAGACCTTAGGATACTGACAGTGGGCATCCAATTATTACATTTGCCAGACTTTCCAACCTCTGAAAGCCTCTGATGCAGATGATTAAAATTGGGAAGTAACCATAACATGAAGTGTCTTGAAATAGTTACACCCCTCTTTTGACACATAACTCTGCTTTGCTTTCTTTATAAACTCAGTTATAGGGAACTTCTGCATATTAAAAAAGAACTAAATTATGCAGTGAGCCTACCATCCCATATCGAATGGTTCCCAGATGTTCTCAGTTAGTAGGAATCAGTGTTCAGCCAGTCTTCGATTGCAATACAGTCCCTGGAACTTCACCTTGACAGGAGAATCCACACTGCTGCATGGAAAGCTGTGCAAGTGCTGTGAGGAGGCAAGGCTCAGGTGGTGCTCCCAGCTGAACAGCAGGTGGCTGTCTATGCTGAAGAGGATGTGGGTTGGAATACATGGCAGGGGGGTGGTTCTTGTGTAGACTGTTTTGGAAGCTCAAATGCCGTGCTTTAGCCATAGGAACAGTAGTAGATAGCTTCGTCATCTTCCTCCAAGGAATATATTGTCAATGTTGATGTGGAAGCACTAGAATTTTTACTTGCCTCCATTTTCTTGTGCTTCTCATCTAAGAGAATATGGGTAGGAGTTGCGATGACGTATAATAGAAACTCTAAACCTTGATTTGGTTTCTGCCGGTACCAGTGTATGGCTACACTTTTAAAGCTGTTGATGGAAGCCTTGCAGGATATTTGGACACTCTCATCTGTTGTTCTGGAAACTGATATTTCCGGTTGCTCCAACTTCCCAAGTCCATCTGTAAGTAAAGAAGAAAAATTCCCATGAGTAACTGGCAAGTGAAGAAACAGCAATCCAGACGGACTTCATTCTCTACTGGGAAAGGGCGGTGGCAACTCACAAGTCAAGAGACACGAGAAAACGACTACTTTCAGGAATGGATTCCCATCTGCCAGGCCGGCTTCCCAGGGAAGATGTAAAGGAAGGCAGGCTTGTGAGCCAGAGTTCTTCATGGTCTGCTGTAGTTCTGAATGGCTCTGGGTTTCCTGGCCCACACAAGCTGGCCAGATTAGCATGTAAGTTGTAGCTGTTGTTCTAGGGGTGGGGGGCAGTGTGGGTGCAGCCTTCTTATCTGTTCCATCTTCCATTGCTTACTGCAGAGATGTTGCTTGGGAGCTACGAAGACATACTTGCTATGCTCTCTTTCCATGTTTACCTATCTGTGATTTGCCGTGCATTCAGACCTGGGGAAAGAAAAAAAAACAGGAAAAGAAAATGACCTTATTTGTCCAACAACAACAAATCAGCCTTTGAAACGTTTTACTGACTTTATTTAATAGGACAAATGCATAAGCACTGGATACTTTATAGGTTCTTTTTAATCAACTGGATTTCACTAAACAAATTGTGAGCCAGGGAAATTGTTTTATTTATACTCTTGATCCCTTTAAGAATTAATCAGACAACAGTTATTGGGGAATACAAGACAAACCTGCTGTGAAAATTAGTTTCTGTACTCTCTGGGTAATGGAACTTTCCATAAGCAGATGTCAGGGACAATAGTGTTTTTAAATCTGTCTTAAGTTAAATATGTGATAAGAACTTTAACATTAATTTAGTATCTAAGAGCCATTGAGGACTTGTTTTTTTGTCTGTTTTCTTACATTATTAAAACAGCTTTTCTGATAACCTTGCAAGGTCGGTGTTATGAGCATCTCTATTTGACAAATAAAATCATTCAAATAGTTTGAACTTCTTGTACTTATTTTGTATTCACTAATAGAAATAAGGCTGCTGGGCACCACTGACATTTATGTATGTATGCACAATATTTTAAGTGGGATATGCATAATTAACTTTAATTTCCCTCCCAATTTTCCCATCATGTGTAATAGTTCCAGTCTTTATATCTATGTGAACATCATTTTTAAGAATCAATGGCAATTAAATGTCCTCCTATAGTGCACAACCTTGTAGAAAACTAGCTGAGGTAATTAAGCTTTCTGGATCGTGACTTCTACCTGTTCACCTTGCCTACACATAGGTTTTTGAAATGGTAGAAAATTTATAAAATCGTGCTACACAAAGGCACTGAATTAAATGCTCATATATGTATGCCCTGCTCATCTTAAGTCTTCACTGTTGTCATTAACTATTATCAAATAACAGAAAATAATAATATCTCATTTAAGAACAAGTAAAATTGAGAAATGTACACAGAAGAAATTAAAACACCCATTTCTTTGTAAATAGTTACTCTTTAAAAATTGGGAAATATATTTCCTTTTCTAAAATGTCAAGAAAAATTTTGTATTGTTCAGAGATTATTAATCACTGTATGAAAATTTCATTATATTCCATATTGTATTTTTAAATCTTACTAATGAATGAACAGACATTCATTCCAAAGGCTGTATAATATTCTTTGCATGTAGATCTAGATGGTAATCAAAGAAACATGATCCTAACTAGAGATAGAGGAAAAATAGATGAATCATATGTTTATTCTACTTCCTATGTTTGCCTACCTCAAAAATCCCTCTCTGTTCCCTCAAATTAACCAGCAGATCATGGATCCTTGACAGAGTGAAGAGCAAGAATGAACATGTTGATGTAATTTTGAAGATTAATTAAGTTGAAAAATAGATACAGATGTTTTCTGTACCTTCTTGCTAGAATACCTTTATTTCTAGAAGATTACTACAAGTGCTATTGTTAAAAATAAAAAAAAATAAGGATACTGAAATGTCTTATATGAAAAAAACTGTGAATTTATTGGCATATTACTTATTTGACAAAATCACATAATTACTTGTCCTGAGCATTGCTTCAACAGACAGTGATATGATTCATCAAGAAATGTTACATTGTGGTATGTCTCCTCTATGGAATGGAAATAATTAATTGATTCTTTTGTGTCTCCTGAGATGAAACAACTTAGTAACATCCCAAAAGAGCCTTGTGAGCTGAGTTTCTATCCTGATTTATCAGGGGCCCTTGCCTGGATAAATGCCTCAACCATTTAGTATTTCACTTGTTTTCTGAGCTGATACAGTTGGTGAGAAAAGAATAGTAGATATTTTAGGTGATGTGGCTTAAAGGAAATAGTATATATGGTGATATATTGTGTACCCCAATATATTGTGTACCCTAATAAACTTATCTGGGGATCATAGGACAGAGCCAACCACTAGACATAGAGGCCAGACAGTGGTGTCACACACCCTTAATCCTATCACTTGGGAGGCAGAGATCTGTCTGGATCACTGTGAGTTCAAGGCCACACTGAGAGAGTTGGGCAGTGGTGGCACAAATCTTTAATCCAAGCACTTGAGATCTCATGCCTTTGCTATCAAGTATTTGAGAAGTATCTGTGGCTTGCTCTGTTTCTCTGATCTTTCAGTTTTCACCCCAATATCTGGCTTCAAGTTTTTTATTAATAAGACCTTTTAAGATTCGTGTTACAAGTATATGCAAAGGATTGAGAGCACGCATAGAGAACTCACATATGAAAATAGCTTTTGTCTCACCAGCTTCCTCTTGTCCTTTACAAGCATCCAATGCTGTGGGCTCGTTTAATGGCCAAAGTGGGTCCAGTTGGTTTTTGATGTCAGCATCCTGAACATTTTCCCTGCCCCAGCTCCCAGTTAAGGATTCTTCTTCCATCTAAATGTACTGCAGATATCTTAGCACTCACTTTCAGAATGACAATTCTTCCACCTCTTAGTGTGGACTCATGGTTTAGTTCAGAAAACAAGGTTTCTTATCTTTGCTTATTCATTAGGCTTCAATTGCCTAAGCCTTAGTTTCTTCAGTTGTACAACAGACCAAAAGTAGTTATGCATCTCTAGGTGGTCTGACTATATTGATCTGTTATTTGAGTTGGATTCTAAGCAGATAGACTATGTATTGTAAAATGTGACAGCTGATGGGAGCTGAAAATATGTGCATTGCCCTATGTTCCTTCTCAGCACCTCCACTAGGAGCCAACATTTTCGGAAGCCCACGGCAACTGAAACACTGGACCTTGCTTTCTCCCTGAGATAGACAATTTTAAAACATTTAATGTCTAAACCAGGTCAACAGGAAACGATGCTGACCCAGAAATTCGGGGCCACAGTTCCTGGCATCTGTGGGGCACAGTCGATAGCCATCAGACTCCTTTTCTGGTTTCCCCTGATAGAAGTGCTGCAGGTGGGGGCTGAGGGTGAGCAGGGCTCAGGGCTGGATTGGGTTGCTCCAGGTTAGGAAGGAAGTGGTTGCAGACATGCTGAGGGTGTGTGTGCTCATTGCTATGACTCTAATCACAGCAGCTTCCCAGGGCCAGCATGTTATCATGTCTTGTTTTTCCATGAAATTTGTGGAAGGACCAAAGAAGGGGGGGGGGAGGGTTTTACATGCCTCACATTTGTTGCACTTTACCTGTAACTGACCTCGGATCATGTTTTTCCTCCTGAGGAGATATCAGATCCTCAAAAACCTCATTTGGAGTTTTTCAGTGCCCGAGTATATATGAAAATCTGTATGTGTATAACTGCAGAGAAAATGTATGCCTCCTTTCTGCAGTGGAATACATTCGCTTCGTTTACTTGTATTCAATTTCTACTTCAAACACAAGAACAACATTATGAGAAATACAAAAATTACAAAAACAATCAATATCACTTAAAAGTCTCCCTCAAATAATCTCAGGAATAGAGGAACAACCTCACAGATTGAAAAGCAAGTGAATACTTGTAGCTGTAACATCCTACCTATCTGGGTTCAGTGTCTAAACCTTAGACTTACACTCCCTAAGGAGAAGCACGGGGAGTCAAGGTTCTTGGAGCAGGGGGTGTCAAGCCAGGATGAAGGACAGGAGTTGTATCCTGCAGTGTTTAGGAAGAAAATAGGCACACCCAGAGCAGCCAGTCCCCAGAATCAGGTTTGCCCAGTTCTGTATGACACCAAAACAATCATCCTATTTATTGAGACAAATGTCACAAAATTTGGTACCTTGTTGGCTCTCATCAACATTATTATTTTATTGATTTCAATGATTTCCAAATCTTTGGGACATGGCTTTCTTAGTCCAGAGTTTCTTGGCCTGGTACTATCAACATCTGGGTTGTGGTCATGGTCCTGAGGTATGAGGAGAGAGCTGTGCAATGAACTATAGAATGTACAGCTGAGTTGTGGTCTCTACCCAGTAGATGACAGTATGACTCCACTGCGTTGTGACAACTTAAAATGTCTACAAACATTGCCAGTGTTTCCTAGAGGAGAAGACCTTGAGCTGAGAATCATTGTTTTAGCCACATGTTTAGGAAGAGGTACACGCTAACATAATTGTCATGAGGTCTTAGCTGAGATGGGAACAAAATGACACTCCTAATGAACAGCAAGCATGTAAATTTTCCCTGTCACCATCAGCATCCTTTAATCTTTCTACCACCTCTTTCTTTTAGAGGAGTTTGCACAATAACTCTCACTTAGCATATAGCACTGATGTTTGGGGAGCCTTAAAAACTAAAGTTCAGGAAAACTGAATGCATAATAAGTCTTTCTACAGTTGGATGTAACTTGGGAGAGTACATGAATTTTTTTTACCATACAATGAGTAAAAAAAAAAAAAAAAGAGCGGGCGGTGGTGGCGCTTGCCTTTAATCCCACACTCGGGAGGCAGAGGCAGGCGGATCTCTATGAGTTCGAGGCCAGCCTGGACTACAGAGGGAGATCCAGGAAAGGTGCAAAACTACACAGAGAAACCCTTTCTCGAGAAAAAAGAAAAAGAAAATACTCTATTTCAGCCCAAAGTGTTTACAGTATAGAAGGGTTAGTTTATTCATTCATGTTTCACTCTGCAATCAAAGCAATAAAGTTTTCAGTTTAAACTGGGCTCAAGTATCAGTTACCAAGTGGCATGAAAGTCTCAACCTGTTAATTCCAAAACATCTATAAAATTGAGACAATGAGAACAATAATGGATATCTTTTATTTTTAATAATATTTTAGTTAGGATTAAAAGACAGAGTGCTTAGAGCCATGGCTGACACCCAGCATCAGAAGACAGTAGCTATTATCACTGCATTCCTAGGTGGAGGTTTGTTGCATTCTTTCCTCCCCTAGAGAACTGATTCTCTTAAAAGAACACTGTTCATTCAATTTTGTGTGCCAAAATTCATTTTCAGGGCTGTCATAGAAATCTTCTTATTTTTAATTTTGCTTTGGTTAACTAAAATAAATAATAAGAATCAAGTCAACCCACAGGATGCAAATTTTGTTGCATCTCTTTTCAGAGTGTAGGTATAGATTTCTGGCAATTGCAAATTTTATGTGCTAAAAACTGAAATCAATGAAACTTGAGTAGAATAGTAATCATCAGAATGCAAATCGAACAGTGAAAGAGTGGGTCCAAAATATCTAGAAGGTGCATTAATTCTAAAGGAGCGACGTCTCCCGAGGCAACAGTGGGTAAATGTAGCAAGCCCTGTTCTTATGGTCAAGAGTTGGGTATCCATCTACCATGCACTTACTGTTGTAAAGAACATGAAGGGCTGAGATATAGCTCAGTGGTAGAGCACTTGTCTAGAAAGCATGAGCCCTGGGTTTGTCCCCCAGAACACACACACACACACACACACACACACACACACACACACACACACACCAAAAATGCAGCTTTGGGTTTCCATAGTATTGTTTAATGGAGCATTATAAATACTTAAACTTACATATCTTTAAAAAATATGGAACTTGCAAATTGGTCAGCAGTAAAAGACCTCGCTGTTAAGCCTAGCAACTAGAGTTTGATCCCCAGAATCTACATCGTGGAAGAAGAGAGCTGACTTCCCCAAGCTGTCCTCCAGCCTCCACAAGCACAACACGGCATGCACCCACCTCTCCCCATGAAACAAATTACCCAAAGCCTGTGATCCTGAGTGCTATAAGAAAGCAGACTGAGAAGCTGGGTGGTGGTAGCACACGCTTTAATCCCAACACCCAGGAGGCAGAGGCAGGTGGATCTCTGAGTTCAAGGTCAGCCCCATTTACAGAGTGAGTTCCAGGACAGCCAAGGCTGCACAGAGAAACCCTGTCTTTAAAGAAAAAAAAAAAAAAAAAGCAGACTGAGTAAACTATGGAGAACAAACCAGTAAGCAGCAAAGCAGCAACACAGTGCACTTCCCTGTTTGAGTTCTTGCCCTATTTCCTTTGATGATAGACTGTGACCTGAGATGTGTAAACTAGAACAAACTCTTTCATTTGCAAGTTTCTTTTGGCCTTGCTATTTTATCACAGCAATAGAAACCCTAAAATAACCATATATGGAATACAATTAGTATTCCTAAGTGAACTGGGCAAGGGTGTTGGGTAGAGTACACATATGCTCATGCAATGACTGGCAGCTCTTTATACCAATAGTAAATGATACTTAAGACTATGAAATGAAAACCCATTTTGTTTAATAATCATGAAATCATCAACAGATTCCCAACAAATCTTGTAATCTCCTTAATTATATATTAATTAATTTTATATCCTTATGTATGACTTAGTGTGGCATCCATTCTCCTTTTCCTGTGTGTTTTTCAATTCAACTATGTACTATTCATTATGTGATCATTCAATGTGATCCTTAGTTTTATTTATTGAGGAAAAAACACTAATTTGATAGGTATTACAGGTATTGGCTTGGTGTGTCAAAATGTAGGTTGGCTTTGAGAGGAACTTTAGATTTATTTATTTAAAACAGAGCAGATCTGTCTCTGGGATGAATTTCAGTTTGTGTGTCAAATAAAGTTTATGAGAGGCCATTGGGAGAGATTGAATTCTGGTTCCATGGGACCAACATGCTAACCTGAAATGAAGGTTCTGTGTCTCCAAAGCAAACCCAAGCTCTTTACTTCTCCAGGAACAAAGGAGAGAACTAGTAGCCAAAGAAATAAGCCAGCTTTCCAACAATCCCTAAAGATAATAAAGCAGCAAGGGAACCCACAAGAGAATTAGTCCACTTGAGGTGGCCCAGAAACCAGCATCCTCTACTTTAACCCAAGCAACAACAGTAGCCAGATGTTGACAGTCTTCTCTGAAAACTGTGCTGTCTACTGTAAAGATTGCTCTGCTATGCAAATGTCAACATCAATGTCCCCTCCAGCAGAGCTCCCAGCTGTTTTGTAGACTGGAAACCTTTGTTCCTGAGCCCCTAAAAGAAGCCAATTCTATCTTTGAAATTCAGTGTGTTCAAGTTGTGTTGAGTAGACAAAATAGTTGGCATATTTACATGTATTTTCCTGTACTATCATCCCACAAACAATATTATGGATGCTATGGTAATGGAAAAATCAGTTTGTTCAAAACATAATGAATGTACATCAGCATGAAGTCTTCAGAAAGCCCAAAGTTGTTATTCTACCATTTTTCACAATATAGGGAATGAAAGATTTTTTTGTTCTGTGTCATGATCACATATGTGGATCAACTTAAGTAGCATTCCCAAAATGCTCTCCTATGTAAATATGTTGTGACAAATATCAGTCCTAAGCAAACTTCTAAGTCCTAGACTGCCAACTGGATGGGTCTCCAACAGTCCTTAAGAGAATTGAAAGCATTATATTTTCAGTCAAGGGTTCTTGGTCAAGGATTAGAGATAGTACTTTGGTCTGTAGAAATGTCCAGTGGTACTGTTAGGAACCAGCGTAGAGCTGACCAGAGGGAAATGGGATGGATACAAGGTGAAGATAAGGCATGGCACCCCGAATTTCCTTTTCAGAGTAGAGAAGGTGAGAGGGGAGCTGGTCTGTCTTGTGCACTAGGAACAGCTGCAAGCTAATGTTTCAGTACAGATAAGGGCAAGGCTGAATCATTGTGCCAACCCAGCTGGCACAGTAATACACACCAGAATCGGATTCTTCCACATTCCGAAGTACAAATTTGTAAGTCTTGTCTGTGCCTTCATAAACATGGTACTTCTCTGAACTGAATCCAGCATCCACCACAGTTTTGGAACTGACGAAGTTATAGTAGAGAAGGTACCGTGGGGCCTTCCCCTCCTGGAATTGGTACCAGTGGATATAATTGTTTGTTTTGTGAATATCACAAGTGAATATAGCAGAGGATCCCATTGGCCTGGTGATTGACATTATTCTTTCTTTCAAGTTGGAGGATGTTTGTCCGCCTACAGTGGTAACAGCAACAGAGTGAGAAGAGGAAGTCACCAGCATGGCTTCCCACTAAAAAACATGAAATCTCATAAACATCTATGCCATATACTTACCAACAGACAAGAAAGCTAGAAGTAGGGCCAGAACCCCCAGCATGCCTTCTGCTCTGTGGACTGGGAAAGGCTAGGTGCCGCAAGAACCCCTCTCAGACACGGATCCCTAAAATTGTGATTCAAAGCTGGTCTTGCTGACTGAGTGGCAGGCAGAGAGACTTAAGCTGAAGAGCTCTTTCAGAATCAACCAGCTGTCCAGTGAGAAGGGGTGGGTGTCTGCGAGCAGCTGTGCCTCTCTGCTCCTGTGTGTTCATTTAGCACCCTCTAGAGGTGACTGAGAGCAGGTACTAGTCAAAGTGTTGTGCCCAGATCGTGACCCCCAGAGAGACCACCAAAGAGGAGCATGCCGGAATGCAAAAGCAAGGTTTAATCGTGGATATCCAAAAGCAATACAAGCCTAGGCAGGGACTTCGTCCAACAGATCCAACGCAGTGGAAGCTGGAGGAAGTGCCCACCTGTCTGCAAGCTCAGTTTTTAAAGGGAAAAGTCACAAGGTTACATCATTTAGGGGTGCTAGTACAGGTACAATTCTGATTGGCTCGCTTCTAGGGACTTCTAGAAATTACTTCTAAGGGAGTGGTTGCCCGCCACCATTTCTCATTGGCTGCCCTCAGGTGGGGGCATTTCTGTGGTCAGTTACCCTGGAAACCAGGGAGAGGACATTCCATAGTCTGGCAGGCATTACCTCGTGACTATCTTGTGGCTCTGTATTTTTACACTTCCTGGTTTCTGGAATCTGAACTGACTGGTCTCAGTAACTTCTGGCCTGTTCCAGTAACTTATGGCCTGTAGCTAAAAGGAGCAGTCTTAGGCCTTTAGTTTTGGGGTGAGAGCATTTTGGTCTTATTTTGGTTCCACATTTCCCCCTTCTCATGTGCCTAATGGAACCCAATCATGGGTTTTGGACAGTTAGCTCCTAAGTATCCCTCTCTAATAATGGCCATGTATAGTTAGCCATCTTGTCTCTATGCCAGGGAGTTTTCTTTTGACCCAGCATTTCAGCCTTTCCTGAACAGGGAATATGGGTGATGTATTCTCTTCTGGAACTGCTTCGAGCTGGCATTGGGGCGCCGATGTCAGGGGGCCCCAAAAGGCTGAAAAGCTAGTCAAAGACTGGGCAAGGGGGCATTTGTCAGAAGCATGTAGCTGCCTGAACCCATAGGGACAGACAGGGAAGAATCATGTTAGCTGGGCTGGTCCACGTCAGCTTTTAGCAAGTTTGGAGCTCACAGTCATCTGGAGCAGTGGAGTCAGCAACTGAAACCTGGAGGTGACTGCCAGCCAAATGGAAATCTGTTGAGACAAATTTAAACTAGGGACAGAAGTTAAAATTTATGAACTTATTTGGAACCCTTAGGTCCATACCCTTAGTGATGGGAAAAGTAGTCCCAAGACCAGGAGAGAGGAAAAATACCATCTTTAGGAATACTTATCTGGGGTCCTTTTGACCTCTGCGAAGTGGGTCTAGGTTTTTATGGCTCTTTTGATCCTTTGAGGCCTACTTACAAAATGACATAAAAATTTTAGATACATTAGTATTACCAATCTGTACTGAAATCCATATTGTAGACAAAGCAGGTAATGGGTATCTTGTAAAACAGCAGAAGTGGACTCATACCTTTGAGTCCCAACAAGTTACATTTAAATATGACATCTAAAACAAATCCAAAATATTGAGCTTGTGACTGAACAGTAAGTAGTCATTGCTCTACCAGCTCATCAGGACTCCTAAATGTTAAGCTCTGAACCATAGAACAGAAGAGTAATCTGAAACTTATCTCATTTTGGACTCATATCTGAACCTTTATGACTTACTTAAACTTTTATATCTTAGAATATTTTCCTAAAAGTGAGCTAACAAGCTAGCTATGGCCTTGCATGAGGATCTGGTTGATGCTGCCATGCTGACAAAGTTAGAGCTAGCCTGGCCATCAGTACTGTCAGAGATCTGAGAAGGATAAACTATATCTGAGTGCAGACCAAGAAGCTTCCAATCCTATAAATTACAGGGACCAATCCCTACCCAGGTCTTCATAGCGTTGGAGGCACCAATCAGAACAGCATCAATCTTCTTCCGCCATCAGGTCCATAAGGCAGAGTATTTTTCCTGTGGAATAGGGACATGGAAGACTGACCTTGATCAGGCAAAAGGGTGCAATCAATTCCAGTGTCCTACTGCTTGTCCACAGTCTGGGCTGGGTCCTGGCGGCAGGCGTTGTACTGGGGCATCTTGCCCTGTGGTCAGCGTTGTCATATTTCAGGCAGAGACATTGTGGTGCCTCATACATAATCTTCTTTGGAGACCTTGGGTCACTGCTAGGATCTGGAAGCCTGTCTGATATAGTAAGCTTTTAGATCAACATTTAAATGCCATATTCTTCAGATCTCTGAAGTATGAGGGCTGTCCAGGTATATCTGAATAGACAAACTTTGTTTCTAATTACTTGTTTCAAGCTCAACCCTAAAAACATATGCAAGAGACTGAGTAAATGAGTAAACTTACATCAGTACTTACTTACCCTGACTACAATTAAAAAACTTGATTACTTATGACTGATTATTTATGTTCTCTAACAGCCTACAATAAGTAGCCTAAAAACAATGCTTTTAAGTTGAAGCTCTTCTAGCATCAAATACAGGTTCAGTGAGGAAACCAAAACAAAATATCATTATACAACATTCTTAAGCCTGAACGTACCTTGGGTAAGAAGAAACATTTTTTTAAGCCATTGGTTTTTAACTATAAAAACTATTCTTAAAAGACTGAGATCTCTCAAATGTCTTCCACCATTGCAACTAGACTCTTTTTGGAACTCTAGTCCTGCCATACATTTGCTAACCTCAGCTGTTTCCTATGATTCCTTTATGTTGCAAAGTTCGGCTGCCAGAGCAAGGTCTATTCCTGTGAATAAAAGCACTGATGTGCAGCTTTAATAGTAATCAAATAAACATATGTTGCCATCTATTTAAATTCTCTAGAAACTTGCTGTTGAACACTTGGTAAAGACATAAGTATTAGGTGTTAATCCGAGTAGATCTTTATAACCTTAGTAAAAGATGGCTGCCAGCCACATGGCTGCCCATGAGGTCACCAGCCAAGATGGAGGGAGCCACGTGGTTGCTGTTTAAAGCTCGTTTTTCTAAACAATAATTACTTGCACACATACACACAGTTGGATCCAAGTTACACACATACATACATACAGTTAAAGCTTGCTTACATTTTCAAGTCACATGCCTGTATACATACACACATAAGCAGTTTTCAGAATCATTAGCCATTCTTAAGATGAAAACCAACCGGAATCAACTTTTAAATTCAGTATTTGCAGGTATAAGAAACCTTAACAGTTTACATCACATCCCCTCTGACCTTCTACAACCTTCCATGAACCCTCAGTCCGTTCCTTTGATCCCTCAGACATTTAGACAAATTCTGCTTTTTCTTTTCCTTTAAAACAGAAACTCTTACCAAAGTCTTTCTTGTGATTTCCCTCAGTACTCTAGAATATATTGTAAAGTTACAATATTTTAAACAAGAACAGAAATACATGCATACACCATAACAAGAATAACTCTCAATTTGCATCAGCACTGTACCGCAGACAAGAAACTGTTGGTGACATTCCATTCTTGGAGCCAGACCTTGATCAGGTTTTAGCCCCAGGGCAGGTCTTGGGAGCCCCACCCAACAGCTTGGAAGAGGAGGACGGGGAAAGCGGGGGAAAGCATGCACCATGGAGACAAAAGATTGCTGTTAACCTCAGATTTTCAAGAACACGAGAATGACAGACTGAAAGTGACTCCACGCCCTGGCTAGGCCCACAGACCTGTAGGCCACTCCTCAGCTGTGACCCTGGAAGGGCAGTTAGATCTCCACCAGCCCCCACACTGAGCTCCTTGAGGCTCCTGCTGGCTCCTGCCAGCTCTGCCCCATGTCCACACAGGAGCCCAGCCAGAACCTGCTGGCCGTATCTGGGCCCCACAGTGCTCACAGCCCGCTCTAGCACAAAGCCATGCCTAGTTCCCATGCAGCCAAGCCTCTACTCCACAGCTTTTTGAGCGAACTGGGGCCCGAACCCGCTGCATCTAGGCTCCGTGATGCTCACGGGCCGCCTAGCCCTCTCAGCGGTGCCCTGGGTCCCCAAAGTAGCAGCTGTGCAGCCGCTGCCTGCACTCATTGCAAGCTTTCTGCTGCCTGCTGCCTGTGCTCTGGTCAGAGAGAGCAAGGAAGCAATGTTAGGTTAGTCTGTGCCAGTTCAACCACCGAAGGGATCTCCATCCCTTCGGCTGGCAATCCGGCCCACAAGTCCCAATGCATACACAAGCTCAGGCATAAAACACTCACACATGTGGCCACAGTTCTCACACATTTAACAAATCACACTGACGAACAAGATAGGCAGGCAAAAAGGAAGAACAAGGGCCCTACAGATGGTCCAGGCAGACGAGAGTCCGGAGAGGGAGCCTCGATAATGCCAAAGACCTACAGATGGGACAGGGACAATCTCCCGATCCCCAGATGGATCCAAACAGACGGACCCCTCATGGGCATCCTAACAGACGGACCCCTCTCGGGCGTCCTATGACGGGGGACCTGTAAGGCCCCCTGCGTCCTGA
The DNA here is from genome assembly GCF_004664715.2 of Peromyscus leucopus. NCBI lineage: Eukaryota > Metazoa > Chordata > Mammalia > Rodentia > Cricetidae > Peromyscus > Peromyscus leucopus. Next base: position 43,187,772 of record NC_051067.1, read on the forward strand.
TGAGGGGTTGGAACGTCTTCCAACTCCTCCAGGTCACCTTACAGGCGCGTCCGCCAAGGTGAGCCTGTCAGATTCAACTGCCGGCTTCAGATAAGAAAATGAAAGTAAAAGGAAAGCAAAGACAAGAAAATTGAGCGCTCTTACCGATCGGTGCAGATGGACCTCCGGAGCTCTTAGGTGTCCCGGCGGGGGGTCTCTGGGGATCCCGGAGAGCCCCCAAATGTTGTGCCCAGATCGTGACCCCCAGAGAGACCACCAAAGAGGAGCATGCCGGAATGCAAAAGCAAGGTTTAATCGTGGATATCCAAAAGCAATACAAGCCTAGGCAGGGACTTCGTCCAACAGATCCAACGCAGTGGAAGCTGGAGGAAGTGCCCACCTGTCTGCAAGCTCAGTTTTTAAAGGGAAAAGTCACAAGGTTACATCATTTAGGGGTGCTAGTACAGGTACAATTCTGATTGGCTCGCTTCTAGGGACTTCTAGAAATTACTTCTAAGGGAGTGGTTGCCCGCCACCATTTCTCATTGGCTGCCCTCAGGTGGGGGCATTTCTGTGGTCAGTTACCCTGGAAACCAGGGAGAGGACATTCCATAGTCTGGCAGGCATTACCTCGTGACTATCTTGTGGCTCTGTATTTTTACACTTCCTGGTTTCTGGAATCTGAACTGACTGGTCTCAGTAACTTCTGGCCTGTTCCAGTAACTTATGGCCTGTAGCTAAAAGGAGCAGTCTTAGGCCTTTAGTTTTGGGGTGAGAGCATTTTGGTCTTATTTTGGTTCCACAAAAGAAGTTAGTAACATGAGAGAAAAGAACCAGAGCAGGCTCAGTACAGACACACTGGGAGACAGATTTCTGGATGAAATTGCTGCCCCACTGTGCAAAATTCCTGAAACTCAGACCCTCCATATGTGAATATTGCTGTGATCTTGTTCTGAGAAAAGTCATCTTTGTAACACACGAGTGGACTTTGAAGCAACCACGAAAAGCAAATCTGATAAGGCTTGAATCTGGTATGTTAAAAAGAAACTAGAATCACTTACGATAGAAAGGTCCAGCATTGGCGGCACAAGAAACCCCAAGACCAAGTCCTCAGCACAAAGATTTATTTACCCCAGAAGGACAAAAGGCAGGAAATAAGAGACAAAGACAGGCCACAGAGGACTAAAGAGAAGGTGAAAGGAACCCGGGAGAGGGGGGAAGGGATGTTTGTCCTGGAGGGCTGCCTTCGGATAGGGAGAAGAGAGGTGTGGCCTACAGGCAAACGGCAGTTTATAGAGGTAAAAGTGGACACCCCATGTTAGGTTGAGGTGTTTAGTTTTGATTGGACCGGTTAATTAGGGCAGTCACAAGGGGACTTTTGATTGCTGGACTTGAATACTTTGATAGCTAGACCTTGGTAGTCAGTCTCTGGAGGAAAAGGTGGCCAAATAAGGGAATAGGCCACTATAGCTAGTGGCTAGTGGTTTTTTTTTTTTGAGACAAGAGTTTCTCCACACAGTTTTGGTGCCTGTCCTGGATCTCGCTCTGTAGACCAGGCTGGCCTCGAACTCACAGAGATCCGCCTGGCTCTGCCTTCCAAGTGCTGGGATTAAAGGTGTGCGCCACTCCTGCCCGGCTAATCTTACAGTTTTCAGCAAGGCAGAGGGGATGGGGGAAAGGCAAGGCCTGCCAGAACCATGTTTGTCAGGCTCAGGCCTGCCAGAATCCCTTCAATGATGGCTACATCTGACCCTCTGTTAATCCCACTGATCGGAAAAAAAAGACCACTACCACAGTTTAAAGTCAAATTTGAAGCAAACTTTAATTAAATGATAGCCACGTGGATGGGCTCTGGCCTGGTCCATTCCAGGTTCCTAGGAAATGGCCCAGAATCAAGTATGGCAAGGGCTTAAGAAGGAAAACCCATAATTCAATGCATTTCCCATTAGGTGCATGTTATGCCCAGATCACGGGGACCCCCAAAAGACGACCATGGAGACCAAATTCCACATGTAAAAGCAAAGAGGCTGCATTTCAAGCTCTGAGCTTGGTCTCTCTGTCTAACACAGTGGTGAGAGCAGAGAGCCTTGAGCTCAGGCTGAAGGGTTCACAACGCAGTTCCATTTACTGGGCGGACACTCCGTCTAGCCATTTCCGCATCAAAAGCGTCCCGTAGCTAGGATACCACAACACGGTTCCATTTACTGGGCGGACACTTCCGTCCAGCCACTTCCGCATCAAGAGCGTCCCGTAGCTAGGATACCGGTGGGCCCGGATGTCTCCACCTATCAAGTTCCGGGCCAAGGGGTCTCGCGTGATCAGAGTCCCGTGACGTTGCATGGTGATGTAAGCGCGCAACACCACCATGTGCTCTACGCACACACGTAGAGTAGTGACGTGACCTGGCCACACCCCCAGCCGGTTTTAAAAGTCCGGCGCCATATTTCTCCCCTTCTCCACGCACGTGTCTCTCCCACAGGCCTGCACTTTCTGTCCTTTGTTTCTAATAAACTCTATAAGCGGATTCTGTCGTGTTTCATGACGTTCCTTGCAGGGTAAGAACACAACGCAGCCAGAAAACTAACAGCAGGGTAGGGTTTTTATCATAGCAGAGGTTGGGGTGAGAGGATTTCCAGATCTCAGGACACTGATTGGCTGACAATTGTCTAAGAGTATCTGTAAAAAAAAAAAAAAAAAAAAAAAAAAATAGCCGTGTGCTAAACTCAAGGACATCTGGCCACTGGAAAGGAAAAATCACTAGCCATCTTGAGAGATGCCCCCCCCCGCCCCTGCCCCAAAGGTATTTGCTGACCAGCAGTTTTAGAAGTTGAACTTAAGGCTGGGACAATAATTCTAGGTATCCTGGACTTGGCAAAACAAGATGTGGGGAGTAATGGACTCAACTGACCAGAAGTTGAACTCAGAGGAAAGTAGGACTGGAACAATAAATCTAAATGTATATACCCTGGGTTCAACAAAAGCAGGACATAGGGAGTAAAAATTTATGTCTCTAAGATACCCTGAATCCTATTAGCCATCAGTAACCTCTTGCTTATAGTTCAGCCAGTAACTTCAAAGAACTACCTCACCCCTAGCCCCTTTGTCCAATCCCAAGCTGCATGTAAACTTTTCCTATATAAACCCCTTAAAGTGAGTGCTCGGGTTGTTCTCCTCCACCCACTGTGTTGGATGTTGGATGGCAGATCAAGCTTGTTTTGTTAATTAAAAACCTCTGTGTGCTTGCATCAGATAATGGCTCTGTGGTGGTCTTGCTTGGGAGTCTTGAGACCTGGGCACAGCAACCACCTTATCCAATGGTTGGAATGTTTGGGATGTCAGCTACTTCCTCACCCCTGGGTAGATCCCTGGGTGGTGTGAGCTTAAGGCTTTTCCTGGATCTGGGGTTGCCTGCCAGTAAGCCTGTCACAGAAGCTGTGTCTGGGCCCCTAAGCCTGTCATGGTGGCTGTGTGGTCACGCTGTTTTGGGGCCCCTCCACGGTGCAATCAGGGGCAAACATATCTGGACTATTTCCTGCCTATGAACATCCTGCCCACGTGTGATCAAGCACATCCGGTGCAGACGGGTCAAACAAATGTGTTTAGGGGGGTGAGAACATGTGGCTATTATGCCCAGATTGCAGGGACCCCCAAAAGACCACCATGGAGACTGAATCCCGCATGTAAAAGCAAAGAGCCTTTATTCTCTTCAAGCTCTGAGCCTGGTCCCTCTGTCTGTCCGACACAGTGGTGAGAGCAGAGAGCCCTGAGCTCAGGTGGGGCAGAGTTTTTATCATAGCAGAGGTTTGGGGGAGGGAATTTCCAGGGCATAGGAACCTGATTGACTGACAATTGTCCAGGGGTATCTGTAAAACAAAAACATGTGTGTGCTAGACTCAGGGACATCTGGCCACCTTATCTAATGGTTGGAATGTTTGGGATGTCAGCTACTTCCTCATCCCTGGGAGGATCCCTGGGTGGTGTCAGCTTAAGGCTTTTCCTGGATCTGGGTGTTGCCTACCAGTAAGCCTGTCACAGAAGCTGTGTCTGGACCCCTAAACCTGTCATGGCAGCTGTGTGGTCACGCTGTTTTGGGGCCCCTCCACATGGCTTGTTATCTCTCATAAACAATAACCTCCAGCACTTCATGAACTATCTGTCCTTGGGCAAGGGGTTTCCAGATCAGAGGCATTTTTGTTTTGTGGGCCTCTTAGGCATAGTAATTAAAACTTAAAATATAACTTTGGCTCTCACACCTTCCCAAAGCAATAGGTGTGTGTGTGTGTGTGTGTGTATAAATTAACTTGTTAAAAACCTTCATGCTGGGCATGATGGGTATGACAGTAATCCTACTTCCAAGAAGTCTGGTACAGGTGTTTTGCAAGCTGGAAACCAGCTTGGGCTACATAATAAATTCAAGGTCAGTCTACCAAACCTCGCAAGACACTGTCTCAAAATAAAATGTGAAAGGACAGGGATATATCTCAGTGGTAGAGCATGTACCTGATATATATACAAGGCCCTGGAATTAAACACCAATACTGACAAAAATAAATAAACAAACCAACAAACAAATAAATAAAAGCCTTATGGAGCCAGAGAAATGACTCAGTGGTTAAGAGCTCTTCCTACTCCTGCAGAAGAACCAGGCTCAATTTTCCACACCTACATGGATGCTCACACTATAACTCCAGTTACAGGGAATATCATGCAGGCTCTTGTACACATATGCTGCACATGTGCACACTCACACACACAAACATAAAATAAATAAATAAATAAATAAATAAATAAATAAATAAATAAGTATTTTTGTCTAGTGAATGACATTCTTTTATTTTTTATATTAACATAACTTTTATTGATTCTTTGGGAATTTCACATCATATACCCCAATCCCACTCCTTTCCCAATCCTCCCATGTCTGCCTTCCACCCTTGTAGCTCCCTCCAAAAAGAAAATTAAAAAAAAAAAAAGAGAAAAATGATAAAAGAAAGAAAGAAAAAACATTTTGTTCTTCCTTTCCGGTCTCTCCATCACATATTCATTTGTCATAGTGGCCTTGGGAGCGCTATGTGTCACACAGGATACTTTTGCCCAAAAGCTTTACTTGAAAGTGTTCATTGTATAGTGTGTTGTTGGTCAGGTTCAGGGCTCCTGGCTCCTGGTATACCATCAATTCTGGACCCTCACTGAAACTTCTCTCTGGTATCTGTTGCCCTAAGTCATGGAGATCCTGAGGCTATGGTTCCACAGGATGAGTCCCTTCAGGTACTCTAGCAGGTCATAGATTGAGTAGATATTGGGGTGGGCCAACTCAAATCCTTGGATGTGGACCTGGGTGGTATCTGAGTTGGTCAGTCTTGGCCTACACTGGGACAACCCTACCCCCACCCCCTCAGGTGAGGATCAGGCCCAGCTCTTCCTTGCCCAGGGCCCAGCTCTCCCTTGCCCATGCCTTGCCCATTTTGCATGAATATCCTGGGGTTTGACCAGCTCTCCCTTGCCCATGCCACTGGGGCCAGTTCTTTTGCATGAATGACCAGGGGTGGGACCAGCTCTTCCAGGTGCAGGGCCTGCTCTCCCATTGCAGTGGCCAGTGAGGGGGAGGGCAGTTTTCCCAGGGCCATCGATGATCGCCAGGCCAGCTCTCCTGTGCCCATGGCACTGGGGCCAGTTCTCCCAGGGGGGACAGGACCAGCTTTCTAGTGCTCAGGCCACTGGATCAGCTCTCCCATGGTCCCCAGTGGTAACATGGGCCACCGACATTATGGTCGGACCATGGACCCAGACATGGCCCTTGGCTGCAGCTCAGGCACAGATGTCACCATGGCAGCCCAGGCCACTCAGATTAGTTTGGCCCCAGTGGCAGCATGGCCCCTGGACATTAACGGTGGGGGCCCAGACCATGGGCATCCATATGGCCTCCCGTAGTATCGCAATCACGGACATCTACACAGACCCCAGGCTACGGATTCAGGCCCTCGGCAGTAGCAAGCCTGGACATCAATGCCCCCAGGTGGCAGTGTAGGACACCCATGTCAGCCTGTTCCTCACTGCCACCGCATCTTCAGTTCCTCTTCTCTCCAGGGCGCAGGAACCGCTCTGCTCCATCTTCTCTACCATTTCTCCACCACATACCTGCTCATCGTAGTGGTACCCACTCACAGGGCTGCTGGGCGCTGGGCGCTGGGCGCTGGGCAGGCTGGTGATAAATGAATATTTTTAAAGGCTTGTGATTAAATGTAGGACAATGTCTATCCCGGTCTCCTTTTGGCCTCTATTAGGTATTCACTTTCCGGTATAATGAAAGCTAGGCATGCAGAAAGCTTGTGGTCAGTTGTTTTGTCTCTGGCCTTCACGTCCAAAGTGCAAGGATGTGAAGCTGCCTTAGAAGCTGTTCTGAAATCAGAGGCCTTGACTGGGGGTGGGAATGCATACAAAGGATAACGTTGCAGGTTCTCACAAGCTCTACTGTCCTGTAGGCTGGAAGGCCCTTACTAGGATAGAAGGCTCAGAATTAAAACTAAGGAAGAAGAAAATTGCTATCAACCAAAGTGGAAAGGATATTCTTTAAAAAAAAAAAAAAAAAAAAAAAAAAAAAAAAAAAAAAAAAAAAAAAAAAAAAAAAAAAGTGAGAAAAGGAACTCATTCCACCAGGACCGTACAAACAACAGCAATGGAGATAGGGGAATACCAGAGAGTTATAATAGAAATATCCACAGAACACAATGGACAACCCATAAAGGTATTCACGTGTACATGTGGGGGTGGGGCATTCAGATCAGCAAGGAAAGGAACTACTGCTCATTCATTCACTGTTCTTTTGTGGAATATTGTATAAACATATACAAAAAATATTTAAGTGTAATAAAGTCAAAAGCAGAAAGCATTAGAATTTCGCATTGACAAGTTTCACATACAATACAAAATAGGCCTTTTCTATTGCTAATATCAAAAACAAAATTCTCTGGTATATAGGATTCATAGAATAAATAAGTAAATAACTAAATAAAGGTCAGATGTCTAAAACAAAGAAAAAGCAGAATTTGTAAAGAAGAATATTAGATTTTATTAAAAGTAATGTTATAATTTCTATCCAAGGGTGGTAAAAAGAATCTTTAAAGGTAAGTCTTTAAACCCATTGATAAGGGATAGCTCTGAAATAAAGGATAAATACACAGACCAGTGAACCATGAACATACCACACAAGAACTGGAAAGGAATATAAAAAGTCAATTCAGTAGAGAAGAAATATATGTGATCAACAAACTATTAAATAATGTTGGATGTCATCAGAGACACAAAACTTCCAAATGACTTAACAATTCTCACTTCATGTGAGACTCATGCTAGACTCAAAATCAGAGACCCTCCTGCCTCTGTCTCCCAAATGCTGGGATTGAAGGCATTTGCTACCATACCTGGCTTCCTCAATGGGACTTTGTAATGATTAAGTGAATTAATATACAAGAAGTGTTCAGCACATTTACTACCAGAAGTCTCCATATTTGTCATTCATTATTGTGGTGGTATTGTGTTCCCCAAAATATTGTGCACCCTAATAAACTTATCTGGGGTCAGAGACAGAACAGCCACTAGATACAAAGGCTAGAAAATGGTGGCACTCACACCTTTAATCCTAGCATTTCAGAGGTAGAAATCCCTCTGGATCTCTGTGAGTTCAAGGCCACATTGGAAACAGCCAGACATGGTGACACACAATTTTAATCCCAAGAAGTGAGCCTTTAATCCCAGGGAGTGATGGCAAAAACAGAAAGATATATAAGGCGTGAAGACCAGAAACTAGAAGCATTTGGCTGGTTAAGCATTTGGCTGGTTAAATTTTTAGGCTTTTGATCAGCAGTTCAGCTGAGACCCATTCTGGATGAGGACTCAGAGGCTTCCAGTCTGAGGAAACAGGATCAGCTGAGGAACTGGTGAGGTGAGGTGGCTGTGGCCTGTTCTGTCTCTCTAATCTTCCAGTGTTCACCCCAATACCTGGATCAGGTTTGATTTTATTAATAAGACCTTTTAAGATTCCTGCTACACATTATTATTGCCACCACTGCTGTAGTTACCCTTACATAAAAACCTCAAATGTACCAGTAATGCAAACCTAGATACTAAATGAATATCCCCAAAAGAGGAAGATGATAGTTTACATCTGGAATAATGAAACTCAATTCTTCTCTCTCATTCTGCATAAAAATCAACTCCAAATAGATCAAGGACCTCAATATAAAACCTGAAATATAGGAACTTAAGAGTTAAAAAGTAGAGAATACATTTCAAGATGTAGATACAGGTAAAGACTTCTTGATGTTAATTGAGTGAAGAGATAACCTACACAATGGAGAAATCATTTGCCAGCTACACGTCTGACAGAGGATTTACAACTAGAATATATGAAGGACTAAAAAAGTTCATGAAAAATGTGGAGTTATTAAGAAAGACATTGAATAGTAGTGCCCAGCTTGGGTGGGTAATGCTGTTCTTAGAAGTTATATTCAATTCAACTGAGTGTTACAGGGTACAGTTGAAAATCCTTGAAAAGAGGTCTGTGATACCTCTCTGTGTGTTGTTGGTCAGGAAGTCCACAAAAGCCCCCAGACAGTATAGGACACTGCCATTGTTCTTTCTTATTCACCATAGATAGATGGGGAAATGCTATTTCTGAAGACATCACATACTTTGGTTGCAACATGTAGAGGGATCAATCTATAGCTAACCACAAATCTTCATCTCTGCTGGTTAGTTCGTATACAGTAGTGCCTGAATGATCCACATGCATTGCTATGGAAGAATTGTTGTCATTGGTTGTATTTGTTACTTTTACACTGCTGTGATGAAACAGCATGACCAAGGCAGTTTATAGAATAAAGAGTTTATCTGGGCTTACTGTTCCAGCAGGGTGCCATTTGTCAGAGCAGAGGCATGGTAGCTGGAGCCTGAAGCTCAGAACTTCCCTCTTGAACCTCAAACAAGAAGCAGAGAGAATGGAAATGGCATGGAGCTTTGAACTTCAAAGCCTGCCACCAATGACATACTTCCTTCAGCAAGTCTCATCTTTTAAACTTACTCAAACTGTTCTACCAACTGGAGACCAAATATTCAAATGCCTTGGACTATGAAGGATATCTCATTAAAAGCTCTACATTGTACTCCCTGACCCCCATAGTCCTGTGCCCATATATAATGCAAAATCCATTTACTGCAAATTCAAAAGTCCCCATAGCCTTTTACAATCTCAATACTGCTTAAAAGTTTAAAGTCCAAAGTCTCCTCTGAGACTAGAGGCAATCTCTCTTAACTACAATCCTCTTTAAAAACAACTACTACTACAACCAGCATACTTCCAACATACAATGGCACCAAGTATACAATTTCCATTCCAAATGGAAGCAATATGGGCATAATGGGGAAATACTGTGTTGCTGAAGTTTTCCTGTGTCCCACTCAGTCCACAGCCACTCAGATCCAAGTAAACACACAGAGGCTTATATTAATTAAAACTGCTTGGCCATTAGCTCAGGCTAGCTACTGACTAGCTCTTACACTTAAACTCAGCTCATTTCTGTTAATCTATGTGTTTCACGTGTTCCCTTGCTTTACCTGTGTGTCATTGCATGCTGCTTCCTGGATGGCAGGTTGGAGTCTCCTCCTCAGCCTTCCTCTTCCCAGCATTCTCCTTTTCTACTTATCCCACCAATACTTCCTGCCTGGCTACTGACCAATCAGCATTTTATTTATCAACCAATCAGAGCAACATATTTTCCCAGCATACAGAAAAACATTCCCATCAATGCTGTATCAAAGTAACACATAAGGGCAAATACCAGATCATGTAATTTCATGTCATGTCAGAGGGCTTAGATGGTTCTGATTCTCTAGGTTTACTGCTTGCAATATACTCTCTTTAAAGCTGCTTTTATTCTCTGTATGCAGCTTGCCTTGGCAGATATTCCACAGCTCTGGCATGTCCAGCATCTTGGGGTCTCCAACACAATTCAGGCTTTTATTCCAAAGCTTCACACAATGACCTCTCAGATCCTCTGTGAAGGAACTCCCTTGCCATGTATTGCCTGACCTCAGCAGATCTCTGAAAACACAGGACCTTTTAACTCATGCATCCTTCATTCATGGATACCAGTGTGGTACAGATACTCATCCCCTTGAACCACATTTGCAGCAATTTTTGTTTATTGTTGCTTTTAGGAGTTGGAAAGTCTTTAGGCCTTTTCCTTTTACAAGTTGGAAACTTATCTGGGTGTGTCTTGCCCTGAGAGCACTCTTTTCTTTATTTCAGTACTGATTGGGTTTTCCTTAATGGCCCTAATCTCCTTAGCATCTGCAGCCTTTCTTGTATCATAAGCCTTGACTGAAACATTAATCTTGTCTCTGCAAACTGTACACTTTGTGTATTTCTTTCTGTTCCAATTTCTCTTCTCATTGTAGACCCTCTTAAGAGTGATTGATAACATGTGCAGAGTCAATACTAAACTGTCTTGAAATATCTTCTGAAAAAGAAATTAGTCCATTACTTTTAAATTCAGACTCGGGTAAGTTCTTAGGACATGGGTTGAAAACAGTCATTTTTTTTAAAACCAAATTATTATACCAACATTTTCTAGCCCAGTAGCTAATATTGTTCCCCTCTAAAATCTCTTGAGCTGGGCCTCCACAATCCACATAACACTCAGTACTAATGTCTTGTAAATTCCTACTAAGATGGCCTTTTAAACTCCATTTACAGGGTTCAAGTGCTTTTCTAGCCCAAAGTTCCAAAGTCTTCCACATTCCTCTAAATCAATTGCATGGTCAAGTTTGTCACAGCAATAGCCTACTCTCTGGTGCTAACTTATGCATTATTTACTTTTCTAATGACTACTGCAGTAGTACTGTAAACCTGGTCAAAAGTCCTGGGTTAGGAAGATCATAGGCCCTGGCAGGGAACTGCTAAATGGACATTGTGTCAAATTGTCATCCACGTACTTATATTTATATCCATAGATTAGTGCTACTCTCATACTTGTTTAAAGAAGCTCTGTTTGCAGTGGGTGATGATTAATACAGACGTATAACTTATCAAAGTGATGAGAATAAATGCCATTTGAGTGCATAGACATAAACAGGATGTTGATAATACTCCTTCCAAGGCTTATGAAAGTGCTACAAGAGGAGGGTAAGAGTCAGGCAGGAGAGAGTACTATAAAATGTGGTTTTCTGGACATGACATGATCGTTGCATTCATACATTTAAGAAGCTGTGGTTTCCTGCACAAGATCTATACTAGGTGGGCCCAGAACTACTCTATCTCAATATGGTTAGGTGAGGAGCTCATGTGACCCATCACTCAGGAGGAGCTATTGGCGCTTAGGTTAATGGGGGAGTACAGATCATGTTCTTAAATGACATATGTAGCTAGAAGTTTTTCTGTGTCCCACCTGGCCCACAGCTGCTCAGACCCAAGTAAACACACAGAGGCTTATATTAATTAAAACTGCTCAGCCATTAGCTCAGGCTTATATTATCTAGCTCTTGCACTTAAACTTAGCCTATTTCTGTTCATCTATATGTTGCCATGTTTTCCGTGGCTTACCTATGTTCCATTACAGATGTAACTATTGTTAAATTACCCATGCTCTAGTCAATAACCCTCAACTCACACTTATGCAAGAAGCCCTATTGAAACTCATTGTGTCACAAACAAAACAAAAGGACAGAAATAGAAGGGAGACTTCTGAGATGAAGGAGGACTTGAGCGCCAATAGGAGCAGCTACAAGAAAGGGTGATGGGTTGGAAAAATGAGTTCATATATCATATACATGTATAAAACATTTTAAAAACTTAGACTTTCTCGACAATGAGACATGTCTGTACAGTTCACCACCAACTCTGGGTCTGGAGCCATGTGTACCATCAACTATCAGAAGAAGTTCTATCAAAGTAGTGTGTAGCCCAGAAAACTCTCTCTCTCTCTCTCTCTCTCTCTCTCTCTCTCTCTCTCTCTCTCTCTCTCTCTCTCTCTTAACTAGCAAAAGCTAAATCCGCCACCCAGCAGCGTAATATGCTTCTTGCAGATGCCTTATTCCAGCCATACTGCTGGTCAAACAAACACACCAGGAACCCACCAACTTGAGAGAGACAACTAGGAAGATGTTTTTAGTGCTGTTTTGAATTGCTTATTAAATATTCTCAGGTTTAAGGTGGATACTCGAGCCATTGGGCACCATTTGTAGCTGGAGTTTTCTTTCCGGGTCCTGCCAAGCCCCAGCAGTCTGACAGCCCACTTATAAAATAAGCAGACAGATGCTTATATTATTTAAACTGTTTGGCCTAATGGTTCAGGCTTCTTGTTAACTGTTCTTATATCTCAATTTAACCCATTTCTATTAATCTATACTTTGCCACATGGCTCATGGCTCATTGGTGCCTTACATCTTCCTTGTCATGGCAGTGGCTGGCAGTGTCTCCCCCTGCATTCCTGTTCTCTCAATTCTTCTCTCTGTTCGTCCCACCTATACTTCCTGCCTGGCCACTGGCCAATCAGTGTTTTATTTATCAATTAATCATCCACAGCACATGTCTGCTGCTGGCAGCACCTTTTTACTTCAAAGAGGAAGATGGGCATCGAAGATACTCTTCTTCTTGGTAAAATAGTCATTTGGGCAAGAAACTGCTCTTGCCTGGACTGCTGATAATATGTTATATAAAGTGGACACGCAGGACCACTGAAGTTTGCAGGATGAAATGGTCCTGCAGGTTCCTGCTTTGGAGAAGAAACTGCCAGGCATTCTACAGGACACAGAGAGAAGTGATTGAGAAATTCTAGGCCTATAGACTGAAGAAGGATGCCCCACCATTGCAGAGGAACTTTGGGTGACTGTTCAGGCAGGCAGCTGTCTCTGTCATTTCCAGAATTTTTGGAAGTTGCTTACATTTTAAATGCCATATTCTGTAGGTCTTTGAAGTGTTTGAGGATTACCTACCTAATTGAATTATATCTATGTATACCTAGAAAACTTAACATGACTATAAGTTTGACTATCTATATCATATCCCCCTTTCTTCTTTTATTAACAGTTTGTAACTAACAACCTAAATAAAAGCAAACATCTATAATCCATTTTTGGGGAATGTGAGTGTAGTGTTCTAGGCTACTTCCTGCTGACAGGGGGCACTGGTAGTCTTATGGGGATTTTGAGAAAATTAAGAATAATGATCAAGTCCTGACTGGAGTAGTTTGAATGTACCAAGCTCTGCTGACTCCCCATGGGAGGCCTTACCTTGCCTGAGGAGAGAATGGGAGGTGGGTTGGGGGGCAGGAAAAGGGAAGAGAGGGGGATCTATGATTGGTATGTAAAATGAATAAAAAATTTCTTAATTAAATAATAAGTCTGTACATACATATAAATACATAGTTTAAATAAAATTCTCTCATCTAGGCTGACAATGCTCCATCCAAAAGCTAAATACAATGTAAGGAAAACTTCAATATCAGATAATCATCTTTGGAAATGCACATATAGGTAGCATTGTACAGACTGAGTACATTACATTTAGGTAGCATTGTACAGATTGAGTACGTTACATTTAAAAATATATGTACATACATAACAATTAATGAAAAAAGAGGTGGAGAATTTGAAAGAGAAAAAGGTAGGGGCATATGGGAGGGTTTGGAAAGAGGTAATGGAAGGGAAAATAAATTTAAAAATGCAAATATGAAATACAATAAGTTTAGTGAAAATATGTGAAATATAATTTAAATTAATTTTCTATTTTCATCTATCTACTTGGGTGAGGGAATAGAAAGCAATAACACTCCTTCAGTCATGTTCATTTCTAGCATTTACATTGCTATATTTAAAAATTATTTCTCAGTAAAACTTCTAGGGCAAAACCAGAACCAGATGACCCCAAGAACTGGGACACCAGTATATAAGACAAAACTAGGGCATTTAGTCACCTGAAGTTGAAGAAGCCATCAGACCGTTGAGATCATGTCAAAGGCACGGATGCCAATTACATTGGCATATACTGTGCTTCTCATCAACTGCCTTCCTTATATCATCCAGAGTCTTCAGATTTCAGATTTATTCCAGGTTCGTATAAAATGAATTGTAGCTTGGGGCTGTGAATTTTAAATCATTACAACTAGGCTCAAGCACATCTTTATTAAAATAAGAACCATTACCATCAACACATTTTTTTCCAATGAGAAATGAAACAAATATGTTTATTCCTGTACTGTAAAACTCTGTCCTTTGGAACTGATAAACTTGTGGAAACCTTTTCCTTCATCCTGCTGGTTATGGAAACACTTTTCTCTCCTCTCTCTTCCCCTGTTGCCAATGAACTGGAGGCTGTAAGTCTGGCCAGTTCCTCCTGATAGGTCCTAATTTGCCAAATAGATATACTTCTGATTTTCCTAGTAATTTTACAGGTCACATATCAACAGACATGAATCATTATCTTGGTAGAATTGTAAATGTAAACATTGCCTTGAGGAGCAGGTTATAGTAAACACATTAATTTTCTATTTCAGCCTCTATGCTACTTAGCAATGATATAGAAATTAATTAGTCTATTTACTGTGATTATTATACTTATTGCATTCCCGTGGTTTCATGACCTGTAAGTAGGTGTCTGATCTCCTTGCATTATGTTTTGGCCACAGTGAGGTGGATCATTAATGTTTGTAGCTAGTTCCTGGGACCACATACATCAGGATTCAGAGTACTCATCACAAAGTCTAAAACATCACAGACATTTATTTAGTATTATGTTCAGTGGGAAGTCATCATAGTATAATTTTTTGGAGATTATCATAATCAGTGAAACTAAATTATGAATTATCTACAAGATTTAAAGAGAACTGACATTAACAGATCTTCCATATTGCCAGCCTGGGCTGGATCATGGGCAGGAACAGAGACTAACAAACCATTACTGACCTAAGAGACCAAATCAGGAGTTGATAGTGGAGGAGACAGAAGAGGAGATCGACAGAGGGATCCTAGCTCATGTCTACACCTGTGTAGTTCTTAGTGCCTGCTGGTTCTCAGGCTGCAGTAGCAACTCCTGCCAGTGTGGGCAGTCTGGGCCAGACACCATGTCCAGGGAAGCTCAGTGTGTCCTGGAAACTTTAGCCAAAGCTCCACTTCCTGGGCACTGGATCCATATGTGCACAAGGATGTCAGGGAGCCATCAGTTCTGATCAAACACTGCCTCAGGCTACAAGGCTGTCACACTACACAGTCAGGCTGTGGGGCTCACCCGGAAAGGGCAGCCCATAGTGTGATCCACATACAGTGCATGGGGGACAGGGACCTCTCAGGATGGAAATTCTGCAAGGACACTTTAGAGAGCTTAACTGAAAACCTAAAACTCTTTGAACAGAGTTGCTTTGAAAAACACAGAATGACCAATCAAGTCCAGGCGCTGCCACTTAGAAGAGTGTGTCCTTGGGAAAGTCACCACCATGAGCAATAACTTTTCCCTTTTGCACACGACGTCCTGGAGACTGAGTCAGCTTATTGGTGTTAAAATAAATAGGGTAGTTTTAGGGACAATTTAAAATTTTACAACCTTTTAATCCTATAATAATCCTTCAAGGGAGATAAAAACTGCATTTGACAGATGGGAGAATTGGAATTTAGGAAGCCTTACCTGCTCAAGGTCACTTAAGACCCCAAAAGACTTGGACTAAATACAAGCCCAGCAAGTTCCCAAGCAGAAGCCACTGTCATTTAACATATAAAGAATTTAGTATAGACAGAACTTCCACCCTAAACTAGACAGTATAAAGAAATGATGTGAAGAGGACATTTTCAGAAATTAAAAAAAGAATGTTCAGATGTCACTAAAGAACACAGGGTATTCTCAAATCATTTAGTCAATTTTAGGAGCTGATTAAAGTGGTGACATTCCCCCCAACATTTCAGTAGTTAATGGCATTTTTTGAAGAACTAATTCTTGGTCCACTAAATGATAACAGACACTCTTCAGGACTCATCTACTGTTTCCTAGCAAGATTAGAGTTGGTGTTACCTGTTGCAATTTTTCTGATGAAGTTCGGGCTTAGGGTGTTAAGGAACTAACTCATTGATGCCCTGTACCTCTCAAGGAGCACACAGAGAGTTTGAAAAGGGGGCTGGAGAGATGACTTGGGGGTAAAGCATTTGACATACATGTGTGAGGACCTGAGTTTGAATCCCAGTACCCCAATAATGCTGGGTGTAGCACATACTTTATCTGTAACCACAGTGCTAGCAGAGCAAGATGGAAGCAGAGGAAGAATCTCCAGAAACTCACAGGTAAACTAGCCTGGTAATTGTGGAGGAGAACGACAAAGGGACTTTGTTTCTAACAAAGTGGAAGGATCAACATCCAAGGTTGTCCACTAACTTGCCACACACTTGGGCAAGAGTTTGTCTACCCCCCCCCCACAAACATGCACACACATACAAACATATCACATACATACCACACACACACAAACATGCACACATATACAAACACACATACACATCACACACACACACCAAAACAAAACAAAAAATTAAAAATAATTAAAAAGAACTTGAAGGAGCCACTCAGTCTACTGAGCCTGTTTCCTGAGTAAACTACTTTGTTGTTTATGATTCAGAATTAATTATCTTTGCCACATTTCAAAATAAGAGAGCATGGTAGTGATCTATTTTTTCTAAGTTTTTGAATGTGTGTTTCCTGCTTAAAAGACAGTGTTTGATTGCTTTATTTATTTACACTGGTTTCTGGTACCCTCTCCTGTCCATAGTTGGTATAGCATTACACTGTGTTCCTATATTGAGGCTCCAGTAAAGGATAAGTTCTAACAACAGACAGGGTCAATCTCTCCCTTGGTGCACACCATGGCTTAGTTCAGAGAACCTCCTTCGCATACTCTCTACTTTCCAAACTTCAAAAGTGAGAGAAGTGGCTGATGGTTTTTACTTCCAGCTTAAAATTTTGTGACTCTGGTTTGGATAGATGATCCCATACTAAAATAGATGTGATAATATGAAAAAGGGAAGAGTTTATCATTTCAATTTTGATTCAACAATAATGTATATTGCTTTTATTTTCTTGACTAGACACTGAGTAGGATTGTTAAGAAAACCACATGGGCTTTCTCTCTCTTCCAATCCAGCAAGATGCCCAAAGAAAAGAAGGCCAAGGGGAAGAAGATGACCACGGCCCCTGGCATTGTGAAAAAACAGGAGGCCAAAAAGGTGATGAATCCTTTGTTTGAGAAAAAGCATAAGAAGTTGGGCATTGGGCAGGACATCCATCCCAAAAGAGATCTCACTCGCTTCCTCAAATGGCCCCACTATATCAGGCCGCAGTGGCAAAGGGTTATTCTCCATAAGTGGCTCAAAGCACCTCCTGCCATTAACCAGTTCCCCCAGCCCTGGACCTGCAAACAGCTACCCAACTGCTTAAGTTTGCCCACAGCTACAGGCCAGAGACAAAGCAGGAGCAGTAAGACCCGGCTCATGCTGAGAAGAAAGTTGCTGGCAAAGGGGATGTCCCACCTAAGAGACCATCTGTCCTTCAAGCAGGGTCAATACAGCACCACCTTGGTGGAGAACAAGAAGGCTGAGTTGATGGTGATTGCCCACGATATAGACCTCATTGAGCTGGTGGTCTTCCTGTCTGCCCTATGTCAAGGATGGGGTCCCCTACTGCATCATCAAGGGAAAGGCCAGGCTGGGGCAGCTGGTCCACAGAAAGACATGCACCACTGTTGCCTTCACACAGGTTAACTCGGAAGACAAGGGTGCCCTAGCTAAGCTGGTAGAAGCTATTAGGACCAATTACAATGACAGATACAGGATTTGGGGAGGCAATGTACTGAGTCCTAAATCTGCATTGCCAAGCTGGAAGAAGCGAAGACCAAAGAACTCTCCACTAAACCAAGTTAAATGTATTTTGCTACGTTTTCTGTGCGATAAAAATAATTACAAAATTAAAACAAAAAGAAAAGCAAAGAAAACCACATAGGATATGTAGTGTCTGAATAGCTGGTGGTTTAGATACCTAGACTGGTCACTACTGAAGGTGAGCAACCCTAGCAGACTTGTTTTAGACTATTAGGATGGTGTGGTGATATATTTCGTACCCTAATAAAGCTTGCCTTGAGGATCAGAGGGCAGAAACAGCCACTAGATCAGATATAGAGGCCAGACAGTGGTGGCACACATCCTTAATCCTATCACTCGGTAGTAGCAGAGATCTGTCTGGATCTCTGTGAGTTCAAGGTCACACTGGAAACAGAGCCAGGCAGTGGTGGCACACACCTTTAATCCCAGTACTGGGAATCACACACGCCTTTAATCCCAGGAAGTGATGTCTGGGCAGAGACATGTATATAAGGTGTGAGGAAACAGGAACTCACTCTCGGTAGAGGTAAGAACTAGTGGCTGACTGTTCTGCTTCTCTGATCTTTCAGCTTTCACCTTGATATCTGACTCTGTTTTTTTTTTTTTTTTTTTTTTAATTATAAGACCTTTTAAGATTCATGTTACAGGGTGGCAATGCTCAGAATCTCCTGGGAAAGGATGGGAATCTGAGTTGTGCAGAGCTAACTCACATGCTTGCATACACACACTTGAACCCACACACCACACACATAGACAACTGAAGCACACAGCAGAAGGTGAGTTGTGCTGAATCTTACTGGTGTTTGGTTCTAGCCTGTCTAGAAACTGAAAAGAAGACCCCTCAGTCAAACAGTGGAACTGGCTTGGAATATTCAGAATGGGCCATTTGTTGGCATCATCTCATTTGGATTCAACCTTGTTTAACATTTTAAATGTTTTAATGTTTGAGTTCTAAGAACCAGCAAGACTGTCAACTGCAACTCACTGTAACCTGTAACTGGAGGACACAATGGTCGTCTATGATAGGGATGCTAAAAACAGGCTCTTATCTTTTCTCTCAAGTTCATGCAACTGAGCTACTAAAGACTCCAATCAGTGCCCAAATCCAGTGTCCTTTATTGTCCTCATGCCAGGACAATACGTCAGTCATCTCAGAAAAGAGGTGTGACAAATTCTTGGGATGAGTATCCAGTGGTCAGAGCCACCTAAATGATCTTTGACAGCTAGTTATACAGCTTTTCCCAAAGAAAGGGGGGGAAACTGCAACGGAAGACTATGGGTTATCTAAGGCTTGATGACCAGGCATGATGGGGTATACCTGTAGGTCCAGCTACTTAGGAGGCTGAGGTATGAGGATGGCAAGTCCAAGATCTGCCTAGCATCTATGCTGAATCTTTAAGGAGCAACTTAAGATTCCCTCAAAATAAAAGTAATTTAAAATGTGGCTGGGATGTATCTCAGTGGTAGAGTGCTTGCCTCTCATGCCTGAGTTCAATTCCCATTATTGAAAAAGAATGAAAATTGTTTAAACATGAGTTTTTGAATGGGCTATCCAGAAATGAATAACATACCTTGTGGAGTTGCTGGCGCTATTTTTGGCCTTAGACCTCCTGATTTTCTTGCATTTCTGAATGGTGGCGTGCTGTCGTTACTGATCCATACCAATCTCATGGCATATTTTACGTCTCTGTTAGCCGTTGCACTTGTCTTCTCTCCATTCCCATCTCTTCCTGTGCACCCCATCTAACACATTTGCTGCATGTTCCTGGAGTGGCCGTTATCTGTGCAAATGGCCCAGCGCTTTGTAATTGTGCATTTTACCTACTCGGACGGCACACTCTTCCCTCTTGAGTCAGGAGATGCTCGCACTCCTGGTGTATACACCTCCTGGTTTGGTGCTCCGATCTGTTTCCCTTGCTCCACAGCTGGCTTCGCTGAGTACTATTCACGCAGCTTCCTAGGGTTAGGGTCTTTGCTGTCACTGCCCATGCTGTAACCTTCATGGGCCCCCTTTCTGGGAACTCAGTCCTAGGATTGCTGGTCAAGGAGAACACACACATGCCCTTGTGCACACACGTGCACACACACACACACACACACACACACACACACACACACACACTTTCACAAAGTACTGCCAGTGGGTGGTAGTAGAAATCTTTAATTTTCGCCAGTATGTACTAAGCAAGCTTTCCTTAGTTACCAGATGCTGATCTGATCATTAGGAAACCGGCATGTGCCCATCCAAGTCTCCTTCAAAATCCTGGCTATTCACATCCTTTATGTACAGCAAAAAGGAAGTGCCACAGCACAGGGTTAGAGTAGGAGGTAGTCCTCTGAGGTTACACATATCCGGGTGTTGCTGTTTACTGACTATGTGGCCTTGCTCAAAATTTCCTGTTTATAATGAATGATATTAATGATTACATCATAGTTTTGAGAGGATCGAGTGATTTCAAAGAGAACGTTTAGAGAGCCTGGCAAAACAAAACATTATATTCAGTATTCATGCCAATTAATCAAAAATATATACATGAACAAATATAAGCAAGAAGCCATTAATATAAATGATTCTAA
Organism: Peromyscus leucopus; assembly: GCF_004664715.2. Lineage (NCBI taxonomy): Eukaryota > Metazoa > Chordata > Mammalia > Rodentia > Cricetidae > Peromyscus > Peromyscus leucopus. The sequence continues at coordinate 43,208,235 of NC_051067.1, forward strand.
GGGTAATTCTCAGAATTCCTTCTCGGATGCGTGGTTTGTGTGTTATCTGTCAACCCTTTGTGAGTCTCAGCTGTAACAAGTGTATCAAGCTGCTTTGCCATCTGGATCACTTCATTAAATGAAGCTTTCTAGTCAAACCCTTTCAGTTATTTTGACCATACACTTGGTAGGCTTTGGAGTTTTATTTAATATTGCTCTCCAGTGTGACAGAATTACTTTATATTTCTCTTATATTTAATTTCAGATATCCTAGGATGCTGCTCCTGGGATGTTGCTGTACTTTCCTGAACAAATTGATTGGTGCTATCTATGCCTTCTGTTTATTCACTCAGCACACTCGCATTTGAACACCGGGGCGAGGGGGGGGGCGGGGGGGGCGGGGGGGGAGTGGAGAATATGAAGCTGGGGTAAACAGCACATCAGTCAGTGTGGGAGACAAAAGGCTGAAAACATTCGTGCACATTCTCCACTCAGTAAGAAGTTTAAGTGGGCGAAAGCATAGGATTGAACAGGTGGAGAGAGAGCCCTTTACTTCAGAGTGAGACATGAGCTGTGTTCTGGGGTGTCAGGGAAAAGAGTTCAGGCAAACAGAAAAGGGGCCATTCCAGAGAGATTGCAACATGGTGAGCAGAGGTGTAGCATGTATTGTTTTGGGATACAGGGTGAGGCAGTGAGGAGACTCATATGAGGGAAGCGGAGGGGAAATACTGGTAAGGATGGGGGTCTTTGAAGGCCAAGCAGTGACACTGGGATACCAATGTCACACAGTATCCAGAAGATACTCACTGCTGTCCCATGGGAATGAGAAGCAATGGTGGAGGGGGGTGTTAGTGTGCCGGCATTAGTTAGTGTTCTGTATATAAAGTGTGCCAGCATTAGTTAGTGTTCTGTATATAAAGTGTGCCAGCATTAGTTAGTGTTCTGTATATAAAGTGTGCCGGCATTAGTTAGTGTTCTGTATATAAAGTGTGCCGGCATTAGTTAGTGTTCTGTATATAAAGTGTGCCGGCATTAGTTAGTGTTCTGCCTATAAAGCGAATTGAGAAGAGGGGCAAACTGGGAAGGCAGCAGGGACAAAATCACCTCTAGCTGTGGGGACATGACTCCAGGATCAGGTAACAGAAAGTACAGGATGGCGTGACATTTGGGAGGGCAGAGACAACAGGATGTATGTGTTCTTGAGGAAATGAAGCATAGAGAAAGCTCCAAATTGTGAGAAAAGGTGGCAGTCTCATAGAGTAACTGTACAAAAGTTATAGAGAGCAACTCAGGCTTAGAAGGAGCGTGACACCTGTTGAATGACCATGCAAATCTGTGGAGTTAGAAGCAACAGCAGGACCCACTGGGGGCTCAGTCCTTAGACAGCAGGGCTACAAACTGAAGGGTATTGCTATCTCCCATTTAGGGCCCCATTCCCAGCCCCCCCAGAGAGAAGGTAAATAAGCACAGAAAATCAGAAAGGGAACATCAGAGAGAGGTAGGACAAGTGGAGTTTGTGTCCTGGAGTCTTAGGGGGAGGGTGGAAATGTCTGATGGTATCCGATGCCACAGAAATCACATGGTGGTCAGAAATGGTGAAGATAAGGCAATGTGAGGGTTCTATAATATTTATTGATGGGGAGAGGGTACACTGGTATCATCCCTGTGGCAAAGTACTTACAGACAAGATGCTCCCACATTCAACTGAACTTACATAATTTTATGATGTACAAGGATATATTTCTCAAGAGCTAAATACAAACATATCCATAGATGCTGCAGGGAGGCAAAAATAAGCTCACAACTCCACTTGATGTTCAAGCATTGGACAACCTGAGTGTTTGACCTGAGATCGTAAGGGTCTGGGGGCTATTTGGGTTTTAGGAAACTAATACAGAGTTTAAGTTTCCTTTGTAAAAAGGTTTAGGATCGTTCTCTCAGCTTGCATAGATTTAAGAGTTGTGTCACAATTATCTTTTAAACCGTAAAAGTCATTAAGCTATCTTGAAAAAGTATAACCAATGGCTCAAAATATTTGAGTAGACTGCTCATTTATTTTTTCATGCATTTGAATGTTTGATGCTTTTGAACTTGCTCAGCCCCTTGCTTTGTGCTAGGATAAAGAGAGTTGGTCTTAGTCAGATCCTTCTCAGGCTAATGTTGTTGGTTAAGAAAATTTCAAATCAAGGCTGAGTCAGGAAAAAGAGCGTCTCCAGGTTGAATGAAACCATACGGCCCTCAGTTGTCTAACTTTGCCAAGAGACTGTCATTGTCTTCTCCATGAAGCTATGAAATGTCTATTTACTTGAGGCCCAAAAAGAGGTAACATTCTAGGAAGACAATAGTCACTACCACATGAGAAACAACCTGATATGCCCTCCTCCAAAGTCTGGCAAGCAGCGCTTATGAGGATTTTCTTTTAGCTCCGAGTAAAAATCAGAAGGCAGGTTTTTGTTGAGATGCTCAGAAAACACTAGTAGAGTACTAGGACGGTCACTTTGATGACTGGTGTATCTCTAAATCATCACGGTGCCCAGTCATATAGTCTGTGTGGAATAAAGGGCTGAACCTTAGGCATCATCAAATTCTTCATTTCATTCTCATGTGTTTGGAGTTTCCCTGAGGTGTTTTCTTTAATGGACCATCTGAACAGGGTGTGGAATCATGATGAGATTTTTCGAACGACCCAATCCAAGACTTTTGTGTGTTTTAATAGGGCATTCAGAACAATGAATCTTCACACTCTACCCAACAGATGCCATCATCATGGTTTTCTTGTTGACTCAAAGCTTCCCTAGCTTTGACAGATAGAATCTTGTTGGTAGTGTTATAGCAGCATAGGGCAGGGAGCTTTTCCTGCCCAGAGGAACAGTTTAACCTGAGATGCCATTGGAAGTTTAAAACAGCAAAGGATGTTGTAGTTATCCACACCACACAGGTTAATGGAGTAAAGTTCTAGCATGGAGCCAGGTTGGTATCCATGTCATGATAACCACAGGCTTTCTCTATCTGATTCTTAAAGATGTGAAAATTTGCACGCCATTGGGTTTGAAAGAGGAGGTAAAAGATCAAGTTGCTCAGACATAGCTTCCTGGATCCTGGCCATGTGGGTGGGATAAGATATAAACTCACCAATACATAATCAAATGATGTGCACAGGATGGGTTCACCATAGTGGTAGACATGGAAGCTCCTGAAACTGCTACCAACTCCCTAGAAAGCTCACTAGGAACAAAGAATGTTCACTCTTTGTAAGAGCAGTTTCTGTAGCCTGGGACTAGTGCAATGTCTCCCACTCATCCCTTTTCAGGATGTTGGGAACTCTTGGATCTTGTCAGGTCCTGAAACAGTCTGAATACTTGCATTTAGTATTTCAAAAATAAAAAGTAATTTAAATAAGGATTAAACAATTAAAAGCATGTTGTTTTGGATGAGCATAGTAGGGTCACTTAGGAAGTTCAAGGCAAAATTTATCTGAGCCACATCCTGTTATGTTATGTCCTGTGTCAGATCACAGTGGAATTTCAGAGTAACTACTTCTAGGGATGTGGCAACTAGCTTTTCTCAGTTTAATACGTGCTATTATTAATGCTATCTGGAGAAATGGGGATGCAGATATATTGCCTAGCATTTGCAATGGTCAGAGTTTAATACCAAACACAGCAAACAACAACAAAACCGAAGCAAAGAATGCAACCCCCTGTTTGTTCCGTCACTTTTCAACACCCCATGCGCTCTCATGTCAGAACTGATTTCCTTTAGAAGGTTCATCTTGCTGCACTTTGCTTGACTAATTCCCTGAAAAGCTGCTGGTCCATGGCATTTTACGTTCTTGCACCAGACTAGCATTCAAAATGACTAAGCCTCCTTGTAAAGGATCTCTTGAGAAAACAATGGGTCAATAGAAATTTCCCTATTAACACTTAAAAAAAAAAAAACCCAATAAAACCCAGTTATCTATCAGGAGAATTTGAAGCATAAAAAAATAAATACATTCATGCATATTCTTGATCAGTGTATACTGTATACAGAGCTCTCTATTAGTAGAAATTTCTCAAAATGAAATGTGTTTGTATGATGAATTCTCTTCTAGCTACGATGGCTCCATGAGTTGACTTTTCTATTCCGTCTGATCTATTTTTTTTTTATGTACTTACAAACATAAAAAATGCCAGAAAGAAAAGTGACCAAAAATGAAGCTGTCGTGAGGCTGATTATGAGTCATACGGTTGCCAGTGATTCACAGGCTGAGTGTCCACAACCAGCGATAGAGGGGGTCTCCCCACAGCTGTTATTTGTGCTCTAGTAATTGCTGGTTCCCAGGAAGCACTGAGTGACCAGCAATGACTGGGATGGAGGGATGAAGTAAGGCAGGACCATGGAGCACAACCCAGAGATGTGGAGCAAGCACATGTCTGCACAAATAACAACTCCGATCTAAATTGTTTCGAGTAACATGTCCAACTGGAACAAGACTTCAGAAGGAAAAAACAGCCATGAAAAAGAATCAGTGTAACTTGGAGATTACCAAAGGTTTATTTGGAATGACACAGCACTGAGAACATAACTGTTACAGATGGTTTGTGATACAGCATACATCACCTCTTTCATTTTAGATCTGTGAAGATGAGTTGCATAAATATAATGTGGAAGTATATAGGAGCTTTTGTAAATAGGTTCTTTTGCCCCCTCATCCAACCAATCGCATAAAGGCAGAAGTGAAGACTGCATAGTTGCTGGTCCAGATCTAATTTTTATCTGTCCTCAGCACCTGAGCAGCTACACAACCAGGCCCTACTCTCTCCAAAGGGGCAGCAGCATGGACGTGCTATCTGTTAATATCATCCTGAAAACATCACACAACACACAGAGACACTGTCAGCTGTTTTGGCAATGGGATGAGTGGTTTTGCCTTGAGGCAAAACTGCAGCTGTAATGCCAGACGGAATAAGAGCAATGCGTGTATCAATGACACTTAGAGAGGCGGAGAGCTACAGTGGAAGGGGGAGGAGTCAGCTATGCATATGTGGCCATCTGCATACACATAGGTCCAGCAGGCATGGGAATTAGCTTGTGGGACTGTATGTCCATACGTATGTGTAGAGCAGTGACTGGAAAAGACTGTTAAGAACGTTTGCAGCTGTTTAGTTTGAAACACAGTAAACTTGAAAGGGAAAGCGAGCAAGTGCTCACGTGGGGCAAGGGAGTAAGATGATGTCTCACTACAGGATAACTCATCACAACTGCAAGGCAGCCACTCGACATCACAACTTGATGCAAAGAAGTCAGAGTCTGGTCTGGAGAAAGCTACTTTAGCCTTGGGGGAGGGGAATCAAGTACCAGTGTCCACAGTTAGACGAAGTACACATAGACCTCTATTGAACATAGGGAACAAAATAAGGACTTGTTCCTTAATTTGCTATTTCCCCCTCTTCTTACGGTTTTTGCATACATGCTCTATTGATCTGTCTTCCCAAGCCTCATCTGGCACCAGTCTGTCAATCATTATGAGGGTAGTAGCAAAAGTGAACTCCTCCGCATTTCATGAAGGTTTAAAACCCAGTCATGTGACTCTTTTGCAACATCTGCAGCCCTACTCCAGGCGCCGGGTGAAGTTCTCTGGAAAGAGGCCTTTGTAAGTGGCCAGGTCTCTGTACTGAAGCCAGTCTGACTCCTTCACCCCCACCAACCAGCCTGCGTCCTGCAAGACAAGAACAGGGTTTCAGAGAACAGAAAACTCCTGGGCACAGCCATAGTGCTGAGAACTTTCCTAACAACCCGTCCATGCAGCCACATGACACAACACTTCTATAAAACACTGTAAAATTTAGAAACTGACAAAAATAATGAATAAAAAAATTCAATTTAAGTTATGTATTATTGTACATAGTTCACTTAATGTTAATTTTAACATTCTAATTTTAAGTTATAGGTTGTTAAGGAAAAGGAATTTCACGTGAAAACACTGAGTACAAGGAACACAACCAATTGTCTTGTGTGGTTCATAGTGGACTAAGGATTGAGAAAATAATCCTTGGTGCCAAATAGAGTCAAACATTCTAAAGTTGTTAGGTTCGAATACAATGCTGACATGGCCATGACGTCGGGTGTTTTACATCCTGAGCCACTTCCTTACAGGGAAGAATAGCCCCACAGCTCACACCACATAGCCCCAACAAAGCACCTCCACAGGGCTCATCACCACTGAGTGCTGACCTAGTGCTGCCTGGTAACTGCTGTCACTGCTCTCGTTGTGCCTGATGCTTCACGTTCGTGTGGATTGCAGGGAGATCGGATGCTGGGTTATTCCTGTTGGAGATTCATGCTCTTTCTAAGTGAGCTTTGTTTCACTCCTAGGTGCTATCATGTAAATAAAGACATTTCGCTGGATAGCCACCTACAGAATGGGTGACAATTGCAACAACTGTGAATTGCAAGTGGCTCCCTGCCCTTGGCCTCCAGAGAGAAAGGAACATAGAAGGATCCATCTACACAGACAGCACTGGGAATCTTTATTATGTTAACCAAGGCAGGGAAGAGGGCCCACTTACAATGAGGAATGGCCAGATTTAATCTGAATCAATCCTCCATGAAGCTCAAGAACATCTGATAAGAAGAGGTCTCAAAAATTAAATAAACTGTTGGATATATTCCCTTTGATACCATCTGAGACTATAAATTGATGCTCCTATATAGACAAGAAATATAAGCACTTAGACAGGCCAATTTTTGAAGAGAGGAAAAAAAAAACCTACAAAAATAACAGAGGAAAAAAATTGCCCCAATAAACTGACTGATAATATTCTTGTTGATGAAGAAAGGTGCCCTCCTTAAAATTATGGTGTCACATATGTGAAGGACAAAGTTATACCTAAAGTAAAAGATGATAACTAAACGTTTTCAAGCCTCTAGTATGCACATGAAAGATCAGTTCCCCTCCCACATGTCCTTATTGGATTTTATTTACAGTGAGTCAAAACCTAATGAGGCCAAATAGAGCTAGGCATTTTTAAATTGTTTCAATAGAGAACAAAAAGATAAGAAGCAACATCCACAAAACCATAATGAAGATATATCAGAACACATTACTCTGAAATACAACTTTAACTGTAATGTGACGGATATTAGGCAGTATAAATCTTTAGCTGAGGAAAATTAGATTTTAACTGCTGAAAATGCTTGGTAGAGAAGAATTTCCAGTTTTGGTTATGGTGGAACAGCTTGTGTTGGATAAGTGCTTTTGCATAGAGTAAGTACTCAGATAACTATGCATATGTGTATGAATATATGGATCTATATATAGCCAGCTGTTGTAAAGTATAATTATAAAATATAAGAAGTTTATATATAGTGAAGTGGGTATAGATCATGTGCAGAGCTAGCTGAAGGCACTAAGAGCGACAAAAAGCAAGCAGAGCATAGAGAATATTTAACCCTTGAATGTAGAGAATAGCTGGGGTGAGAACAGGTTAATGCAGCTTTTCCCCAAGGATTGTCCTCAATCTGTGTGCTGCAGGGTCGTAGAATGTGAGGTCACAGAGCAGCTTTATACTAATGGGCAGGGAAGCTCTTGGAGGAAGGAAGTCCTCAAGGACCCAGAGACACTTTCCTTAAGTCCTAGGCTGCATCTCTAAATGGGAGGTCAAGAACTAGGGGAAAAACAACAGCAAAATGGCTGAGAACTGCAGAGAGAGTTTTAGCACTGTCAGTAAAGGGGGAGTTTGGAGTCTAAATCCTGAGTGGGGCTGGAGAGTTGGCTCAGGAGTTAAAAGTGTGAACACTTGCAAGTGCCAGAGTTCAGTTCCAAGCACCCAAGTTTGGTTCTTAGAATTCACATCTCACCACTCAGAACCACCTGCAACTCCAACCTCGAGCATGTGACACCCAGACTTCCTAGGCAACTGCCTCATGTGCACATATCCCTACACAGTGACATATGCAAACATAAAGTTTAAAATAAAAAGAAGTCCTGAGAAATAATGCTTACCAAGTTAGGAAAGTGAATAAGATACCACACTGCAGGTTTTCTATAGACAGCTACCCTAAAAATGTCTTATGTTTGAGAGGTAGGAATACTGTCCTAGAGCTAAGAATTGATGAAAAGCTTATAGGTACACATTTGAAGAAAATACAAAACAGTCTTCAACACATTTAGGTTAATAAGTTAGTAATTTAAGTGCCTGTTGGAATGAAAATAAAACAGCCTCCAGATATAGAAAAAAGAATTCAGCTCTCTGCAATGTACTGTACACTTATTGTGTCTAGTGTCAATAAAAATGTTATCAGATGCAAGGACAAAATCAGTAAAATATGCCCCACAGACAAAAGGCAATGGATAGAAATATGCTCTGGTGTCATACAACTTTTGAATTATCAGTTAAAAATACTAAATTGATGATTATAAATTTGTTCAAGTATCTAATTTGGAAGACAGTGATTATGAGACAATATGTGGGGAATTTTAACAAGAAAACAGAAACTAAATAAAAGGACTAGACAGAAATGGTAGAATTGTGTAGTGTGATGCTGGAATTGGGATAGCCACTACATAGACCTAACAAACACAGAGCAGCAAGAGAGATTCCTCTAAAGTCCCCAACCTGATTACCATAGTGAAATATAAATCGATTAAAAGAGAACAGACTGTTAGGCATCAGCCTTGAACATAATATAATTAGAAATTCAGAAACAGAGAAAAAAAAGGTTGGGGAAAAAAGTAAAGAAATAGTACCTGATAGTTTTCCCTACAAAATAAAATAAAATGCTATGAGTCAAAGAAGCAAACTGAATCTCAAGTATAACAACACACACACACACACACACACACACACACACACACACACACACAGAGCATATTATAGTCAAACTCATCAGTTTGACTAAGAATATCCAAAATTTTTCTGGAAAGTTAACATTGTTTAAGGATAAGTCATATTAACCAAACAACAGCTGAGTTCTAATTATAAACAATGGAGACTAAAAAACAACATCTTGAAGAGCTGAGAGAGGAAAAAAAGTCAAATCAGAGTTCTTTCCCTAGTGAGAAATCTTTTGAAATAAATAAAATGAAGACATGTTCACAGGATTTGCTGTTATCATATCAGCATTACAAGAACTGTTGAACAAAGAAAAAATAACCAGAAAGAAATGAGGACACTCATATTTATAGAAAGAGTAAATATGCCTGTATTCTTACTTTTTAAAAAAGATAAATTACGATTTGTGCAAAATGCATAAATTTATATAAAAGGTGTGAAGGATAATTTCAATTGTCAACTTGATGGGATTAATGCCCAGGGTATTAATATGACACACCACTGATTGTGCCCATGAGAACTGTTTTTTCCAAAGATAAATGACTGAATGGACAGTACCCACATTGAATATGAGTGGCACAATCCTATGAACTGGGCTTCTAGAGAAAAGAAAAAGAAGAGAAAACTGGATCAATGCTGGGATTATCCTCATTCTGCTTCTTGTTCTTATGAGCTATGAGGAGGTAAGAAAGCCCAGTCCCACTGGGGGGTGGTGGCACACACCTTTAATCCCAGCATTCAGGAGGCAGAGGCAGGTGGATATCTGTGAGTTCGAGGCCAGCCTGGCTACCAAGTGAGTCCCAGGAAAGGCACAAAGCTACACAGAGAAACCCTGTCTCGAAAAACCAAAAAAAAAAAAAAAAAAAAAAAGAAAGAAAGAAAGAAAGAAAGAAAGAAAGAGAGAACACCCAGTTCCATATTCCCACCAAAATGGAGCTGCCTGCCACCATGCCTTCTCTGCCACAATGGACACAATCTCTCCAAACCATGACCCCAAATAAGCCATCCTCCCTTAAGATGTATGTTGTCTGATACTTGGTCATGGAGATGAGGAAACTAACATGGGAGATGAGTGCTGTGGGGTGGGCTTCTGGCTGTGGCTACCTGGCCATGTGGTTTGCAGGCGTTTGGAAACGCCTGTTTTTTTTTGTTTTTTGTTTTGTTTTTTTTTTGGGGGGGGAGAACTGTAGAAGAATTTGGATCCGTGGGTGAGAAAAGACCTCGAATGCTGTACACACAGCTAAATGGGCTAGTCTGATGGGATTTTGGAAAATCAGAATGCTGACAGAGTACAGGAGGTGAAGAATGACTGTGTCCTGGAGGCTGGAGTAAGGAACAAGGACTCTACCAGAGGTCACTCGTGTTTTATTCGGCCGAAGAACAAGGCTGTTTGGCCTGTGCCCTGAAAGTATGAGTGATATTGCACTAAAAACTACAAGTTAATGGGCTAAGCTGTTTGGCAGAGGATATTTCAAGGCAGCATAACATCCAGACTGGTGTATGGTAATAACCCAAGGTTAATGCATCAGCTTTGATTTACAGTGTAAAAGAACAAAAAGATGTAGAAAATGTGTAGTTTAAGGCAAAGAGCTTGAGCCAGCTACGGTTATAAACATAACTGATAAGGCAAAGTAACTATGGTTGTTAAAAAAGATTTGTACCATTAATGTAAAACTTAGAACTTTGTACTGGGAAAGTAGGAAAGCCATAAGACTCCAGCCACCAAAGAAGCCAGCTTGTAAACATGCAAACTTATTTGATTTTTTTTCCATTTGAAATAGAATAATTGGATGAAGACATCATCCTGGGCATCCTGACTGAGTAGGACCACATAGTGAAGTGGTTTCCCAGGTTCAGCCTTGAAGGGACAAAGAAGTTAAAGTGGTTATGGTCCAAGGAAGCCAAGTTAAACGGGCAGGAGAATTTTGCTTTTTCTATGGGGCACTAATTTGTTTTTCCAAACATACAATATACAAATGTTACAGGGTCCTGGAGGTTTATGCCAAGGTTCCAAGAAGCCTCTGAGTCTAACCATGTGTAGCAGAGTCAATTTTCTGCCTGGATCTCTAAGAGAGCAATGCACAAAGCTGTGAAGGTGAAGCCCAAGCTGCAATGCCCCATGAGAGACTGGAAAGGCCGAGACTGTCTGCCAAGAAAAGCTTCATTCACTTAGTGAAGCCGACCCAAGAGAGAGGACACAGTGTTGAAGAAAGTAGTGCTGCTGGAGGTGGGGAAGCCAAGCCTACTGGAGCACAGAAAAAATGCCACAGGCCCAGATGCTACACATGGGCATTTGGTGTTGAGTCTGCTGGGATTCTGCCTGCCTCTCATCCAGTATTCCTTTGCTCTTCTCCCATTCCTTCCTTCTCGGGACGTTTACACTGTGCCATTATATACTGGATGAATATAGCAGGGTGGTTTTCTTCCCTTTTTCCTTTCCTTTCCTTTCCTTTCCTTTCCTTTCCTTTCCTTTCCTTTCCTTTCCTTTCCTTTCCTTTCCTTTCCTTTCCTTTCCTTTCCTTTTCCTTTTTTCCCTCTTCCTCTCCTCCCTCCCCCTCTGCTCTGCTCCCCTTGCCTCCCCTCCCTCCATTCCTGCCTCTCCTCTCCTCTTCCTTCCTTTCTTTCTTTCTTTCTTTCTTTCTTTCTTTCTTTCTTTCTTTCTTTCTTTCTTTCTTTCTTTCTCTCTTTCTTTCCTTCTTTCTTTCCTTCTCTCTTTCTTTCTTTCGTCCTGATTTTATAGGCCTCACAGTTAGAGATTGTCAAAGTCTCAGCTCAGACACTGAACTTAGACTTTTGAGCAATGTTAGAATGTTAAGACTTTGGGAATGTTGAAGATGGAATAAATGGATTTGCATTATGAGGTAAAGGGGGTCAAGAGTGAAATGTTATCTTTTGCAATAATGTGTTTGGTTATCAAGTTGACACCAGAAAGGCTTGTTGTGGTTACTCTCCAGTGTCAACTTGATTAAATTAATAAATGCCTAGAGCATTTCATAAGGCATGCCTTGGGACTTTCCTATGAGTGCTTTACTGGTGAGGGTTAATTGAAAGGAGAAAACCTGACCCATATACGTAAAGCCCTGCTCCAATGCGTCGTGATCTAAACTAAGCAAGAAGGAAAAGAGAAATCCAGCTAAGTTCTGGCATGCCCTTTTCTTTGCTCTTCATCTGTCAAAAGATGAGGAGGTAAGGAGGCCCATGTGTACATTCCACTACCATGGAGGCACATGCTGTCAGACCTTCTCTACCATCCATGGTGAACTGCAATTCTCAGTGATGGATTATTATGGATATTCTCTCACACTATAAGAGGCAACCACTTCTGAAAGGGATGTTTAGCTCATGCACAGTGTCAGCATTTCCTGAAACCTGATGTTACAAGTACAGCATCCCGAGCAAGAAATCTTGAGATAAGAAAAGGTCATCTCATCCAGTTGTACAGAAAGGAACAGTCAATGGCAACATAAATGGGTGTCCTGAAAAATCTAATTGATGGAGTGCTGAGCGTGCAAGTTCTTAAGGCCTTTTCAGAGTTGCTTTACAGCATCTTAGGAAACAGAGATGCTGCAGGAAATCACTTGTCCAACTGGCCCTCAAAAAAAAACAAACAAAAACAAAACAACAACAACAATGTGGCCTGATGCACCTTCCAGTCTTATACATTACCTGGTCAGCTTCTGAGTCTGAGGGGACCACGAGCACCACATCACCCCTTTGCAGGTTAAGTTCATCAGAATTCGCTGCCTCGAAATCATGCAGGGTTTCCACCTGCAAAACAATTGAGATGATTGGTTAATTTTATTTGATTTTTTTTTTTTTTTTTTCGAGACAGGGTTTCTCTGTGTAGCTTTGCGCCTTTCCTGGAGCTCACTTGGTAGCCCAGGCTGGCCTCGAACTCACAGAGATCCGCCTGGCTCTGCCTCCCGAGTGCTGGGATTAAAGGCGTGCGCCACCAACGCCCGGCAAAAAAGGCATGTGTCACCACCACCCGGTGTGACTTTTTTTTTTTTTTTTTTTTTTTTTTTTTGGAGCTGAGGATTGAACCCAGGGCCTTGAGCTTGCTAGGCAAGCGCTCTACCACTGAGCTAAATCCCCAACCCCTGGTTAATTTTAGAAAGAAGCTGAGTGTGGTGGCTCTACCTGTAAGCCCAGCACCCAGAAGTCTGAGGCAGGATGATAGCCATGACTTTAAAGCCAGCCTGGGCTACCCAGTGTGCTTTAGACCAGCAAAGGCTATGGGTTACACAGTGAGACCATGCCACAAAGTAAAGAGAAAGAGTAAAAGAAAAGAAAGGAAGGAAGGGAAGGGTGATGTCATATTTCCTGATAAGATTATGCAGACACAGCTAGAAGCTTTCTCTAAGTACATAAAGGATGAAGATACATATTGTAATCCTGCTATGGATGAGCTATGGTCTGCGGTAGAGGTTTATTTGTGTGTGGGGGAGACTTGGTCCCCGAAGGGTGGTGAGAGGCATGGGAAACAGTAAGATAGAGAATGTAGTAGGAGGCCACTAGAGTGACCCTATCAAAGGAATTAGTGGATTTCTCATAGGATCCTGGTTATTCTGCAAGATTATGAGAGAGTGAGAGTTTCCATGCTCTAGCTTCCTGTGTCATCATGTGACCTTTCTTCTCACATGATAGCATCTGCCATGGAGCCAGCGCAGAGCCACTGCCACTGGTCACTGGTGTTCATTGAACTTCCCATTGTGAGCTAAATAAACCACTTTTCCTTCTGAAGACCTAGAATCCAGCATTACTATCATAACATAAAACAGGCCGATACAAACCCAAAAGGAAAAAGAAAGCTTCAAAACGCTTTTGGGAATACTACTTTCCATTTAATTAATACCCTTGCTTCTTACTGACTTGTATGAGGCCAATCACGTCTATTTTATTAATTCAATGTACTATGCAGTAGCTGAAAGTACTATATTAAATTTTAACTTGTTAATTTTTGTTAGATATTTTAGATTTTAATTTTGTTAGATTTGTTATGTTTTGTTAGATATTTAATCATACTTAATTTTCATTTAGTGAGTTAGATCTTATCACTGATGATTGTTTAAGTTGAGCTAAATATGTCAAGCTAAAGAATTGTCTTGCAAAATAATGAAAATCCAGGCAAACTACCACTTGAGTGTTATATAAGAATTACTCTTTAATTAAACAAATGGCTTTTTAAAAATAAATTTTTACCCATTTCTATCCCACCACCTTATGCCACAGCAGCCTGCTCTTCCTTTACACTTTTTTAAAAACATTTTTAAAATTTATATTATGGAAAAAGATAGAAAGACTAACACATTGAATACTCATTTCTCAGCTTGAGGGATTATATAGTCCTGGCCAGTTTTATTTCTCCCATAGTGGTTCTTTATAAACACCTGCACACTCGAGATGAAACAGCCTGCCTTTAAAATATGTATTTCATGTGTAAAATAAAAATTATTAGAGCTAGAATTGACTGTTATCCAAAAATTAATTTCTGCAATGAGAACTGATGTCCAGAGAGGGACTGAGATGTTGGCTTTCGGTCACACTGTAGTGACTGGCTAAGCTAAAGATGGGTCACTCATGCCCCAGCCTTGCCTGGCACAAATTTCCTGTACTTTACATGCACTTCTTGAACAAATAACCAGGTTTCTAGCTATAACTTTAACCCATATGTTCAATTATTTTGCCCCACATTAATCCATTCATAAATCTATTATACCTGCACCCATTTTCAGTGGCAAGGTGGCAGTTTCCTTCTAAAGGAGGGACAGAGAGAATGGACAGAGATATTCAACCCCATTCTCATGAACACAAACAAATCATATATTTTTTTTTGAAAGAAAACAGATACCCAGGCATGGTGGTCTGCATCTATCACCCAGCTATCAGGGAAGCTAATGCAGAGGATCACAAGGTGAATCTTCCTATGGAACTTAGCAAGACCCTGTCTCAAAATGAAAAGTACAAAGGTATGTAGCAAGTAGCTCAGTGCTTGCTTGGCATGCACAAAGCTCTGAGTTTGCTCTCGGTATGAAAAACAAAGAACCAGCCAAAAACAAGAGCTGCATTTGGAAATACAGTATCCAATTATACAATGCTTACGATTTCAATCAGATTTTTCTGGGGTCATTATCTGCACTAACACTCAGCTGTAAGTGGGGTTACTAGGCAATCACTGTTGTGTTGTTTGTTTTTACTGGTAAGGAACCTTTAGTTTATGATGGCTTCTGGCTGGAAAAACTTTCTTCCCAGGAATGGAGGCTTATTTGTTTCGTCCTTTTCACAGAAGGCCCTTAGTGACTTTAGACACTTGTTTTTGGACTATTGGTTGGCCCCTGTCTCTGGGCTTGGACTGAATGGCTCTGTTTCCTACCTGTTTGGCAACTCCTTATGGAACATACTTGAGTACAGTTGACTTCAAAGGCCTGGTCTGAACCCTGCTAGACAGACTCAGCTCCCCTGGAGGAGGCCAGGAAGGTGTTATTATCCCACTCACTACCCCAGGGAAGGCCATGTGCACTTTAACTATTTTATTTTGAAATATGAGAGGCATTACTGTAGCTCTTGCCCAAAGTGTGGACATGCTGCCATTTTCCCAGGGGAGGTCAGGGTGAAAGGAAGCAGATCTGAGAAAGAAATACAATGCAAATAGCACACCGAAAAAACCAGAAAGTGGTGCAAAGGGGACTCGAAGAATGACCCTGAAGTGACAATATAAAGACCTTGTAGAGAAAGCCAGGAGGCACTTCCTGAGCAGCATCCTCTGCAGACACTGAGGAATCCACAGCACCTGATGGTGCAGCCTGAGAATCCAGAGGCGTGGCCTCTGCAGCCTGTTCCTGTGGGGTGTCACCAGCCTCGGTGGCCTCTCTTGTTTCGGCACCTACAGTGATTTCATGGTGTTCTCCTTCCCCTTCATGGTTGGAGGCTGGCTCGATGACAACAGAAGGGATGACCTTCTCCTGGTGGAGAGAAGTGAATAATGTCATGCCCTGGAAAACAACAGGCACATCTGCTAGAAGGCCAATGTCTTCTCCCAGCCACCCACACTTCCCCTATCCCACTAACCCGCAGTTCCAAGACCACTAAGTTTGCAGAATTTGGGCCCATGCCTTACATTTGTCCTGAGTTCCTCATTGTCTCTCCTGAGTACTAAAGCTTTAGTGGGACGCCTATATAGATCCTTAAACAGCCACACTGCCTGGAAAATGGAGTTCTTCCATGAGCAATCCAGAGTGGTAAGAGGCTGAAAGGGGAGAGAGTCTGTCCTGAGGGGGCAGGAGGCTATCTCAAAAAGAAAATACAAGGGAAGGCTCGACGCTGCTCTCACACTCTGCAATGGCTGTTCATAATTGCCCAAGTCATGGGGCTTGGGATGTGTTGTGGTTGATCACTGCAGTGGGACAGGAAGAGCTAGGGCCAACTCTAACTCCTTGGGTGTGCTCATCTGACTCTTTCCTTAAAAAGTGGGGTTGGCTTTGGTGAAAGGAGCCTGGTGGGGAATCTGAGATACTCTAGTAAGAGTAAACATGAAACACTGATGATTCTAACTCAACCCCCCGACTCATACTGAGTTCCTACCAAGCACCTGGCTAAGCCTTTGGGGGGCATTTCTCACTCGAACAGCCTTATCATTTTCCCACACTCGTCCTTCCTCTCTCCACTGAGCTTTCTCATCATCTGTGCTTCATTTCTTCCCTCTCTCATGATTGCAGCTTCCTTTCCCCTTTCTGTGCTGTATCCATCAGGCACAGGAAGTCCATCCACAGAGAGAGAGCTACCACCCAGGCCAGCAGACAAGAGCCCACTAGTCGGCCCTCTCCTCAGGAGTCCCTCGGGAAACCCTTACCTGAGGAGCAGCCCCTTCGGTCTCCGCTGGTGGAGGGCTCTCACTGCTGGCAACCTCAGCGCTTTCAGCGTCGATTTTGGCTCCCTCGAGACTTTCTCCTTCAGCAGCAGGGAGGGCCGCCTTCTCTGCCTCTGCCTCTTCCGCGGAGACTCCTTCGGTTGGCACTGTAGTTCCCACAGTCTCGTCGGCATCAGCTCCAGGAGGGATCTACAAGGTAGAGAGCAGTTACTATGCCTGTGTCTCCAGAGCCTCCACAAGGTCTCAGCACCACTCCATCGTTCTTCTCCAACTGCTAAGGCCATCCGCACTGAGTTGCTTTGCCATGGACAGAATCCCAGGAGTCAGGGGCAACAGAAGCTTTTGCTGTGATCAGAGCTCACTCTTCCCAGAGCATCCAGTGATATGGATTCTGCATCCCTTGGATTCCCCTTCAGTCAAGTATGGTGGATAGCACTGGAAGAGGTGACCTATGCCATTCTTTAGAGGCTATTGGTAGAGAGTGGGTGGATCTCTCTCCACAGGCTATTCTTTTTTTGTTTGCTGAAAGCAGACATCAGAGAATTAAGCTTTAGGGAATACCTAAGTTGTAACACTGAAGGGACCTGGGTTCCTGTGAGACCTGGCTCATGGAGGAGGACCACAGGAGGATAGCATCCCATCTCACAGTGAGAATCAGAACGGCTGCTCTCCACATCTGTGTGAAGAAGGCTTCACGGCTGAGTCACGTTCAGGGAAAAGGAGTGATGGTTGGGGTTTCCTCCAAAAAGCATGTTAAGAGGATGAGGGGAAATAGCTTTGAAATCCAATATGCATCAGCAATATGCAAATATCCATGGAGCCATCTGCTGGCTAAAAAAACATCACAATCAGACTTGGAGTCTTTACCAAGGGAAGCAAAATCCAAAGAAGTTTTCAGTAGTACCTAAAACATGAGATGATGAAATAAAGGAAGTAGCATCATAGGTTCTAAATTTGCACAAATTGGTTTAGAGTCTAACCTTTTAATAGGATTCTAATAATTAGCATGGTACACTGGATTTGACAAAGTGGAATAAAGAAGACTATTGAGAAACAATGTTGAGATTGATGATATGTAGTATACCCAGGACACATTCCAAACACCGATATTGCTTTCTGATGGTTTAGCATCAGCTGGTGCTCTCCTTAGTTCTGTACTGTTCTCTGGATTGTTAGGGAAGCCATACTCTGGCAAGCATTAGCTCTCCAACCTTGACTTCTGAAGTGGGCGATGGAGAGCAGCTCTCTGTGGGCATCACAAATGGCATATGGGAATGTGGCCTGATATAGACACTCAACGTGGCATTCTCCAAGAACTCTCCTCTGCCTCAAAGTCATACCCACTGTATTACTTAAAATAACCTCCTATGAAGGACATTTTCTAAATATCATAATTTTACTTTGGGGATAAAAGACAGCTGTATCATTTGATACATGAACAAATGTTACTCATATTCATAGAAATTTCTATGTCTGTGGTGATATATTGTGTACCCTAATAAACTTTGCCTGAAGATCAGAGAACAGAACAAGCCGCTAGATTAAACATACAGGCAAGGCAGTGAGGGGCAGAGATCTGTCTGGATCTCTGTGAGTTCAAAGCCACCCTGGACTACATGAGATTGACTCAGTCTAGGAAAGAAACAAAGCCAGGCAGTGGTGGCACACACCTTTAATCCTAATACTTGGGAGTCACACACCTTTAATCCCAGCACTTGAGATCTTATGCCTTTGCTTGGGAAGCACACATGCCTTTAATCCCAGGAAGTGATGGCTGGGCAGAGAAAGGTATATAAGGTGACAGGAACTAGAGGGTTTTTCAGGCTGAGGAGTTGGTGAGGTAAGAGGTGGTGGCTGTGGCTTGTTGCTTTGTGTCTCTGATCTTTAGGCAAAGTTTATTAGGGTACACAATATATCACCACATAGGTCTCATATGAGAATTTGATTCTCCTATTATGAGAATTTGATTCTTCACAGAAAATGGACAATTGTCCAAATACAGTTGCTTGTCTTTATTTCTTTTATTTATACTCTGTCTGGACAATTGTCCAAATACAGTTGCTTGTCTTTATTTCTTTTATTTATACTCTGTCACTAAAGTACATGGATTCAGAAAAGTGATCCTCTTGTGTGAATTGTAGCCAATACTTAATTGAAATGAATTTTAAATGTTGGTAAATATTGAAATAAGTTAAAAGTTATATGAAGATTTATGTTTTGGTGAATGACTGAAAATTCCAACAAAAAATAAATTAAAAAAATTTAAGAGAATGCATCTCTTGCTTTAAGTAAACAATGATCTTTTTGTAAATGTTATTGTCACTGTTGTCGAAAGAAGTATAATTAGCACTAACTTAGGAAGGCATCTTAATCCCCAGAACAATAACAAACAATTACTCATTGATTTGTTGTTGGTAAAAATCATCAATTTTGGCTGGGATAGAGCTCAGGGGTATAGTGCTTCCAGCTGAGGCTCTAGTTTCAATGCCAGGTATTGTAATAAAAAGAAAAGAGGGGAGAGAGGGAATAGACTTTCACTAGGGCACTAAAGACCTAGCAGGTTTTCTTCCATATTGGGAATTATTGATAAAAACAGTATGAATATAGTGACTCACAGGCTCAAATGCAGAAGGCAAACTTTTTAGTTATAATTCCACTATTTTTGCTTTCCATATACCTGGACAAAAGTCACACCTTGAACAACACAATGATTTCAATAGCTTTGAACAAGATGGACTCTATATACATGCAGACAGAATAGCAAATTAGCCTGCACACACACACACACACACACACACACACACACACACACACTACAGCACATATCATTAGGAATTGGTACTGCCTTAAGTGAATTAATGTTACTTCCTTAGAAGAAAATATATTAATTTTCTATGGCATACTGATGGTATTACCAAGAGTAAATTTGTGTTGTTTTTTAAGCATTGTTTTATTTTGTTTTACTTATGTGTATGTGTAATTGTGTCTCCATGTGCACAAACATGCAGGTTTCTGTGGAGTTCAGAAAAGGGCATCAGGTATCCTGGAGCTGGAATTACAGGTGGTTAGAGATACCCAAGTGGGTGCTGGAAATGAAACTGGGGTCTTGTGGATAAACAGCAAGCACTCTTAACCACTTAGCCATCTCTCCAGCAACACCAAAGGTAATTTTAAAACTCAGTTGATGCAAACAGAATCACTAGCTTATAAACGATTGTTTTCTGTATGACTGTCTGCGGGCTCTATCATATTTTACTGTCACAAGGTAGACATGTCATAGTTTCTCTTTGGCTAAGTAATTTGAACAGGCATTGCTGACTGAGTCTGCTTGTTCAAACACTGCTGTGACAACAGCCGCCAGCAGGTGGAGACCAGGGACACGGTTTAACTGTTCTGTATTGCCTGATCCTCAGAGGCAAGCACCCAGCTTCAGGGCCTCAGCAATTCACATCATCTCTGCCACGTGAAAGGAACCTAACAAGCAGGAAAGGGCCGATAAGAATGATGGCAAAGAACTGTCACTCAAACATTGGAATGAACAATGCTGGGAAAGGATGCTAAGGAAACTAGCATTTTGATTCCCAAGGATAAAGACATTCAGAATGACCTACTTATTCATGTTTATATGATGCATGTAAGAGTCAGTTGCAACATATTTTCATACAGTTTTTTTCAGACTTCTTGTGGAGATGTCATATTGCTGTTTTTGATAATGTCTTTTGCTCTCTTCATAATGGTCAATTACTGGCTGGGAGTACATGCTACAATGTGTGTGGAAGCTCTGTGCTCTTCTAGTGACTTCTGACCTTGTTTTGAGAAGAGTAAGTCTAAAGAAGGACTTGCTGGTATTTACTTGCAGAACTCTTAAAGCTTTGAATTAAAATTTTAACAATATATTTAGATGTTCTCGTCATTAGTTTTGCTCTTGTGTGATGTTTTATTAGTATAAATTCACTGTACATAGTGATGGGTTTCATAGACATTTCCATTCAGGTATATGATTACTTGGACCATATTTGCATATTTGCCTTCCTAGTCTCCTCCCATATCCTTTATTTCTCTTTCTTTTCCAAATAGTCATACTTCTTTATTGTATATCTACAAATGACTATATATATTGCACAAACGAACACACACACACACACACACACACACACACACACACACACACACCCTTGAGAAAAAAAAATGTAGTCTATCTTCCTGATTGTGATTTGTCATGATCTACCCCCAAAGATGATTTCAGTTATAAAACTTCAATCCAACATGCTATGCCTCCTGCTGAGTCTGCAAATCCCTGTCTACCCCCTTCTTGAGGATCAGCAATGGTCCAGGAGTTGGATTATGCCTTTCAGCCTTCCAATCTGTTACCTTTGCTATGCTTTTCCTCTGTGCTGGGAGGTCCTTGGTACCTGCTTATCATTAACCACTTCTCTACACAGTTGTGCTTGGTCTTTCTTACTTGGTACTCAAATCTTGATTCCAGTATGGCATTTTCCTTACATTCTCACTCACTTTTCATCTGACTTACATTGACTCCTTTCCTCTCATCAATGGCATCTTGGAATTCACTGTGAGAAGACAGTTTAAAATTTTTCTCCCCATATTTTGAAGAATGTTTTTGCAATCTGTTCTCTAAAATGAAACTTTATCTCATAAGCAATCCTTTCCCTCCTCTGCACTGCTTTATGTGCCCTATGCTGCTTTCAAACTATTTCTGTCTTGTTTAGTTACTTCAAATTAGGGGATGGCTCAGCGGTTCCCGTATGTTAGAAACATTTTCTTTGTTCCATTTTGCATGCCATCTGGGGACATTCAGATGCCGCTTTCAGGTCAACATCTGGGAGATATTGTCTCAGATTGCTTTGTTTTGTCAACTTGACATCATCTAGGCTTACCTGGAAAGGAGAAACTACAATTGTGAAAATGTCTCCACCAGATTGATTCATAGGCAAGCCTGTGAGGCAGTTTCTTGATTAATGACAGATTCAAGAGTGCCCAGCCCACTCTATGTTGTGGTTCCAGGTTATATAAGAAATCAGGCTGAGCAAGTCATGGGAATCAAGACAGTAAACAGCACTCCTCTGTGGCCTCTATTTTATTTCCTGCCTCCAGGTTCCTGTCCTCATTGAGTTCCTGCCTTGGCTTCCCTCAGTGATGGACTGTGATTGGAATATGTAAGCCAAATGAATCCTTTCTTCCCCAGGTTGCAGTGATTTATCAAAGTAGTGATTTATCAAGCTGTTACACATGATCACCTACTTTGAATCTCCCAAATGTGTGTCAGAGGTTTGCAAGCATGACCCCACAGCACATTGCCAAGGTGTGGGTACTGTAGAAAGGCACTGCCACACACAATCATCAGCTGCCTTGTGGGCTTGGCTGTGACTTCTATTCCCTCTATGCTTTCCCTTATAGAACAGCTTCCTAGTTATAGCTGAAATTTCTAGAATGTAGCACTGTAGGGACTTTGATACTTTTTGTCAAAATTCTTTTATCTTTAATGGGGAGGATTGTGATAGAGGAACTGATAAAAAGCTAAAAATTTTTTGTAACTTTTTAGTCTTTTCAGTTTTCTCATTCCATCCTCACTTATGCTGTTATTTTATTTATGTTATTTCTGGCATAAATGACATAAACGATAAGTGAAGACTATAAGAAGAATATATTACAGATTTGGGCTAAATGACACATTTTGATAACTGCAGGACAGTTTATACTGGAGTCAGAATATGGTAATAATATTCCTGAAGTTTGCTTTGTAAAGACAATTCACTGAAAGATCACTGTGCTCTAGGCTTTCCAGTTGCTCCTGATTCTAAAGAATAATAATTCTGATTCACAGATGGGCTGGTCCTGTCAAATTATTTGTATATGTCCATCCTGGGTAAGAAACTTGCATTTAATGTGAATCCATCAGTATCCAGGTGCCATCATAGAAATTTTATGTTTATTGCATATTATTCTCTTAACATCTCTATTATAGCTTATTTCCATTTCCTAGAAGTTAACTAAGATATAAAGAGTGAAAGTAACATGCTCAACCAGCAAACAAGATTTGGAATGGTCTGTCCAAATTCTGTGTTTTTGTCATACCAATCTGTACCCAAGAAGGCACACATCTAAATTAGGGAGTTTCATAGCAATCCTGAGAACCTGAGCACCAACTACAGACACTGTGGTGCTAGCTCTCAAACCAGCCATATTTGAAGAGAATTCTAAGTATGCTTTCAAGTAGCTGATATGTATCCTTATGCTTTTGGAATTCCACTCTTTAAGTAACTTTTCCTGCTTCCTCTGCTATTTTGGAATAAGCAAAGACATGGCACAGTGTCTCCTAATCAATAGCAAATTTTGTAACAAACAGAAATCAAGAAGAGGTTAGTTGATGTCCTAGTTAGTTTTAATATGTCAACTTGACACAACTTAGAGGAAAACCATACTTGAGGAATTGCCTAGATTCCTAGGCTGGCCTGTTGACAAGTCTGTGGAGGCACTGTCTTGATTGTAGGAGGAATGAGTCTACTGTGAGCAGCACCATTCCACAAACAGGTGTCCTAGACTACAAAACAAAGGTAGCTAAGCATAAGGTTGAACAAGTTGAACAAGCAAGACAACAAGCAGTGTTTTATGGTGGTATTATATTTGTACTGAAATGTGATTTTAATTGTATCTTAATAAATAAAGTTGCCCAGGGGTCATAGCTATTAGCAAGCCATAAGAAAGCAGGGCGGTAGTGGCATACACTTATCACCCCAGCACTTGGTAGGCAGAGCTAGGTAAGTCTCTGTGTGTTCAGGGATACAGCCAGCATTGGAGACACACACCTTTAAGACCTGGAGGGCTGTACTTACAGGCAGTGATGAGGCAGTCACGTGTTTGGGTTTACAATCAATGAGAAGGCAGAACAGAAAGACTATATAAAGACAAACACACAGGAAGTAGGTCTTTTTTGGGAGAGGTCTCTTGGCTAGCGGCAGCAGGCGGGTAAGGCTCTTAGCTCTGATTGGCTTTCTTCTTTGCATTGGTTCTGTGTTTCTTTTTTTTTTTTTTTTTTTTTTTTTTTGGTTTTTCGAGACAGGGTTTCTCTGTGTAGCTTTGTGCCTTTCCTGGAACTCACTTGGTAGTCCAGGCTGGCCTCGAACTCACAAAGATCCGCCTGCCTCTGCCTCCTGAGTGCTGGGATTAAAGACGTGCGCCACCACCGCCCAGCCTGTGTTTCTTATTTAATAAGATGGTTGGTTACATCTACAGTGTTCCTTCATGTTTTCTGCCTCAAGTTTCTGCCTTTAATTCCTATTCTGACTTCCCTCAATGAGAAACTGTGATATGGAAATACAAGTCAAATAAATCCTTTTCTTCCTTAAGTTGCTTTAGTTATGGTATTTGTCACAGCAGTATAACAAAACTAGAACAGTTAGGTAGAACTTTTCTACATTGTTTTTGACAATTATCTTCTAGATTTCCAATGTTTGGAAAATTATGTACAGAATGGGAAAGTACAAAAGGCCTATTACTCTTTGCCTGGATTTCTGCATTGCAATAAAAATAGGACCATTTAGGACTAGGACACTAGTCACAGTTCCATTCACCAGCCAAGGACTAATGTCATTCAAAAGGTGAGAAGTCCCTGAAGCTCTGTTCTCACTGTCCAAATGAAGAAAGGAGACGGAGTGAAAGGAGTGCTGGAGACAGGGCTGGAGGTGGACTATTCATTCATTCCCACTTGGAGCTGGCTGTGTAATATCACTGAGGAAAGTGGTAAAGCAACAGAAGGAATGGAAGCCCCAACCACAGACCATCACTGCCTTTTCCTGACTGTCCCTAACTGAGGCTCTAACCAGAGTTCATGATGTGCTGAAAATCCTGGCACTTTTATGAATTTTTAAATTCATTTAAATTTGAAAGGATTAAAATTAAGAACTAAATATCTTCTTCAGGGTCTATTTTAAAAAGAAAGTCAAGAGTCAGGTGTACAAGAAACCATGATAGTCCCATAGAGAAGATTCTGGTACTTTGATATAGGATGGCAGTTGGTACTCCTCTTCACACAAATGATGTCTAAAACACTGCCCACCACAGCATCCCTCTCGCTAGACCACAGGAGAATGTTGTCCTTGGAAGTCCACATCCTATGGGCATTTCTTTCAAAGTGGTACCTAGCACTGAAAATCTGACACACACATTCATGCATTTACTTCCAAAGAGAGTTACAGGAGTCTGTCCCCTCCCCCCCTATACCCCCCCTCCCCCGCCCCATCTCTGTCTCAGCTTTCAGGCTGCTGTCCTAGTCTTTCTTGCAGCCCCATCAGAACCCTAAGCAGCTAGGTTCTAGTTCAACTCAGCCAATTGCAGCACTGTTGCCATGGCAAACAACTGTTAAAATTAGCTCCACATCTTTGAAAATCATCTTCTGCAGAGATGCCAAAATTAATGAATTTTTGTTGTTGTTAATTTGGCTCTAAGCACAGGGCACAGTATCTTGTAAGGATACAGTTTGGCATTAAAAGTTTCAATTAGTGATTTATTTGCAAAATAACTAGAAAAAGGCATAGCTTTTGAAGCAACGTAAATATTGTATACTGTGCTTGTTCAGAAATGAGGACATGAGCAAGCAGTGAGTGGAAAGCAATCATAGCAGGTGCCTTCAATGGGGCTTGCCAAATTTGTAAGAGAGTTTTACTTAATTTTATTTAACAGTGTTTGGTACTGAATCCTAAGCTTCAGCCATGAAAAATAAAAGCTCCATAATAATCATAACTCCAGCCCTGAGATTGTTTTAAAATGATATCTTTTCAAATCAGGCATTGTGGCATGTGCCTGCAATCCCAGCATTTAGGGGGTTGAGGCAGGAGGACAACTCGGGCTACATAAGTAAGTGACAAGCCAACCTACATACCGAGACTCTGACTCTAAACATCCACAACCAAACAAGAGCTGCAGAGTGCCTCCTGTGTGGGCCTTGATTCAGGTTGACAGAATTGGAGGAAAGGTGCCAGGCACAGCCGGAGACCAGATGAAGACTGGGCTGAAAATCACTTGAATAGTCTCATGGTCTACGGGCAAGTATCCCAGTCCCGACCATGTACATGTCTCGGAGTAGCCTGAGGCTTGACAGATGGCAGTGTGTGTGGCCTGAAACTGGAGGAGAAGGAAGCTGAGCATCACACTGGGAAGACCCGGGCAGCCCTCTAACCTCATGGCTTTGGAACAGCGGTGGCACCAACTGAGTGAATGCTCCGTGTCGATCTGTCACTCCAACTGCCTAGTAAACACAGGCTGGAAATAGCCATAAACACGACTGCTTCACCACACTGCGGGGATTCAGAAGCCCTTACATTTTAAAGCGTTCAGCTGTAGATTTTTAAGTGCAGAAGAACTTTAAAACTTATCAGGTGCAGCTCCTTGAGATGAGAAACAGGCACAGAGGGTAGATTCACTTCCAACACCAGCTTCCTTTAGCCGAGGAGCTCATTCTGTGCAATCTCATTTTAAGGTATTGCTGCTACATCCCCTCTGACAACTGCTTTACAGCCAAAGTAGTGGAAAAGGACACACGCTGCCTTTGGGAAGCTCAAGACTGAGGCTGAACAAGAGCTGCTGTTTCATTTGATTTTTCAGCTAGACCCCAGGGACATCTCTCAAGTCTAAGAACTAATTGTGGCAAGTCCTGACATTAACAGAGATTTCAGCCTACCTGGACCCTAATGTCCTTCACTGAAGCTTTTCTTCACTAACAAGAAAAAACAAAGTGGAGGCTATCACAGAAAGACACCAGCGGCAGGAAGACAATGCCAAAGCAGCCTCCTCCATAGACCAAGAACTACAGGTAATTAGTGACAGCGGAGGGAGGGAGAAAGCCTCTCCCTGAGATGAGTCCTTTTCGTTACTCGATAGAAAGCAGTCAGCTCATCAATACATTTGGGGGTGACAGGAAGTTCACACAAGCAATAGACACTTCTAGAAGGGGTTCAGCTAGCTAAATACACTTCCTTTTTTTTTTTTTATAGTACATAGTCCCACTCCGAATCTTCAAATGGGCAATATGAAAGTTATCTTAAATTGTTTTTAAATTTTTGTTTAAATATTTATTTAGTCTTAATTTATGTGTATGAGTATTTTGCCTGCATGCATGTGTGTCTGGTGCCTGTGGAAGCCAGAAAAGGGTGATAGAGTCCCTGGAACTCACCACTACATGTGTACCATGAACTGCACCCAGGTCCTCTGCAAGAATAGCAAATGCTGTTGACCACTGAGCCTCCTCAGCCCCAGTTTTCTTAATTTAGTCTTAATTGGTATTATCTATTACTATCATACCCTACATTTGGTTTTTCGCTTTATTAATAAATTGTTGAGTTGATAGGTAACCTATGCTTTTCTCAGTAAAGTAACCATAGGAACTAATAACATTTACTATAACCTTCATTTATATAGTATGTAGTCCAGAAAATAGCATTATGGCAAGGAGGAAATTGATTTTCTATTTGTGTATGTTCTGTGAAGGCCATAGTAAACAATAAAATTCTTGCAAGACATTTCTCCAACCCTGTATACATTCATGGGCATTTTACTGTCTATGAGCTTGCTGAATATTGGCATTTATCCCTGTTTGCAATGTGGGTCTTCCTCATGGCTGTGTGCATCAGGGTGAGAACAAGTATCTAAGTAGTCAGGTGGATCTCCAACCCAGGACAAAGTGTATCCTTAAGGTCCCCCATAGAATCAAGACCTACACAGACTGGAGTTTGAAAAAGTATTTGTAAAGAAGCAATCTCTATAGTCTAAAGCAATCTTTATAGTCTAAACCCAAACCATAAATAACCAGTAAACATATGGCAGACAAGCATAGAAGATAGGTTAGTGACCACGGGCACCCAATTGGTTTTGAGTTATGCAACCCCTCCCCCATCTGTAATAATGCACTTGACAGCCTAGTTCCCTCACCTGCACATACTCTGTATAATCACTTCTCTCCAAACAACTCACCAGAACTTCAGAACCTTCCTAACCTCCCAGATGCATGGGACAACAGGTGTTTCCATTTCTGAACAATGATCTAAGTTTCCTCACCCCCGGGAACAATCATATCATACAGTTACTATTCAAGTGAATTCCAAATATATCTGCGTATGAAGAGTAGAAGGGCCAATCCAGCTGGAACTAGTTTTGCTGCATATGTAGTAAGGCAACACTGTGTCCTCCTTTAGGGATCATCTTATGCCTATGCATACTTGGCCATGCATATGATTAAAATCAGATATACCATGGAAAAGGACAGGCATAGCAGAGAAATTATGACATAACCTAATTTATCAATCAGATTGAGAACCACTCAAACTATGCCCCTTAGTAGCCAGCTCCTCCTTCTCTTGTACCCTATAAGAAGAAGCATAATCGGGATCCTTGAGTATATTCCCTCATGTGGCCCGCTGTCAATCTAGTCAGTGTATCTTTCTTTAATCTGCATTATCACTTTGCCCCCAATAAATTTATCTTGTTTCTTTTGCAGGTCTGCACGAGACCTCATTTTCTACTGTTTTAAATAAGAGGCCAAGAACTTGGAAACGCTGTCTATACCCAACTTCTAGTAACATGCAGACATGACCAACAAAGTTATCCTTACATTTAATCTTGGGCAATTTGATCCCCAATTACAGCACATTTACAGCTGTCTTGGATAGAACATAGAAACAGGTCTGACTGTCTTCACATTTTGCAGTCCATTGACAGAAGGAGTGCATCAGAAAGAATTGAGGCACAGGTTTTTGAAGAGCCACACCTATGGCTACATGGCACTTTCCCTCATCTATAAGTTCAGTTCTTTGGTATAATCTCAACAACAACAGCAACAACAATAATAATAGTAATAATAATAATATTGTCAGGGAACTGAGTTTTTACTATGAAAGGAGAGAAGCATCTTTGATCCTGGGAACCATGGCAGACAAGGGGATCCTTTAGCCCAGCTGAAGCCTGGACAGGAAGTGGCACAGAGGATCATGGGAGAAGCTGGAAGGAAGCAGCAGAGGGATGGAGGGGACAGGGCATGGGCTCACCACTGCTTCCTCCTTTGGCTCCTCCATCTCCAGTCCAAGGTCCAGCCCGGCAGCAGGTGCAGCAGTGGCGGCAGGAGGCTCCTCTGCTTGGGGCTCTATGGATAGAGCCTGTTCAGTTTCAGCCTTAAGTCATTTGTGGGTAAGAAGGAAACAGAAAGTTTCAACATGTGAATAGGCAACACTGCAGAATACTGGAGAATCCAGAGTCTCATCATCATTCAAAGCAGGCATCAGTTTTATTAAATCCATTCTAGAAAAATAAATTCTCTCATTTGGTGTTGTAGGTCTTGCAGAACTGAAGAATGGAAGAGTGGAATTGTGTTAAGCTTCTTTTGAACTGTTTCCTTTAAAGTCAGGCAAAGGCCTACCACTATTCACCTGTGTGCATGTTTCTTCATGTCTCTATGGCCTGGGTAAGAGAGCCTGAAATGATTCTTCTGTTGTGTGGAGTAGGAGAGACAGAGATAGACACAGAGAGAATATCTCGAAGGTCCACCATTTGCCAGGTAGAAGGAGTCAAGAAGAGCCTATAGGGTCCATAGTTCTGTGATCTTTCAGTGTATGGGTATATATTACGCTGAAAATGAAGGGACCATTCCAGTATGCAAATGAAAAGGTATTTATTTAACTTAGTGGATCACTTCCAAAGATGGGAGAGCAGGCTCAGCAACCTGGCTGTGCCGTAAACTACAGAACCTTTATTGTTTTGTCTAAGGTTCTGGTTCAGTCCCTTCTTCTCTATCTCCAAAAAAAAAAAAAAATCTGTAAAAATCAATTTATTTTATATAACAAACTAATTCCTTAAAGAATAATAGGACAGCCTTCTCCATGGTCTCAATTAGACCCTTTAACCCAGTGGTTCCCAACCTTCGTAATGCTGCAACCCAGTTAATTCCTCATACTGTGGTGACATCCATAATTGTAATTTTGCTACTGTTAAGAATCGTCATGTAAATATCTGATATGCAGGATATCTGTTATGTGACCCCCAAAGGGGTCATGATCCACAAGTTGAGAAACCTTAAGTTGTGAGGGCAAAGTGAGATGCTGTTGTCTTCATGGGACTGCTACATATTGTCATCCTCGAACACCTGTTACATGCCGAATCAGGTTTCTGGCATTTCTTAACTCAAAACCTGCTTTTCCTGTACACCTAATTAATTTAGCATACACAATGAATTTCACAGAAAAGTACTGGAGAAACTGTTCTAAAACAATGATTCAGTGCTGGAAAAACAGAAAAATTAATTTTCTTTTTTTAATTTTAAAGTTCCTAACTCTTTTTTAAAGATGTGTTTATTTTTATTATATGTGCATTGATGTTTTATATGCATGTGTGCCTGTGCAAGGGAGTTGGATCCCCTGGAACTGGAGTTTCAGACAGTTCTGGGCTGCCATGTGAGTGCTGGGAATTGAACCTGGATCCTCTGGAAGAGCAGCTAGTGCTCTTAACCACTGAGCCATCTCTCCAGCTCCTAGAAAAACTAATTTTCTTATGGCCTCCACCAAGTCACTCACTTTGACCACAACCTAGTATTTTAAAAGGGTATAATAAAGTTAAAAGACACTTTTGTAGATAAGTGTGCAAAGATTTAAAATTTTATAGGGTTTTACAACCTTTATGATGCTCTTCCCTGGCCAGCTGAGTCTGCTTTGAGGAAGTCTGAAGCTGAAGAGGAGCCAAGAGACGGTTTGATACACAACTCATGTAAAAACACCAAAGATACTGTGCATTTAAAAAATACAAAGATAACTAAAAATACACAACAATGTTTGGATCATTGGCTTGGATTTCTAGATGTCTGGAGAAATTCTGAAGCATTATTTAAATAACAACAATGAGAGTAGCCTTATACATGAGTCTAACTGTATATCCATATTAAAATAAAAAAGTACAACTATTGTATGGAATGAAACAGACATTAGATTAGCATTTTCTCATAAGCTACACATGTTCAAACTACTGAGTTCTAATAACTGTGTCTTTGACCTAAGTTCTAGAGGACAAATTCAGCTTACTAGTGATGAGCAAGTATGAAACACACTCGCATAAACTCACTACTCGAATTATACTTATGGGTAGGTCACTCTTCTATTCCTCTGAAATATGAAATTATAAATATTTTCTTATACCAAAGAAGCTCATTTGTGAGCAAAATCATGTGAAAAAATCTGAAGCCCTATTATGTAAATTGGGCTCTATTTCAACTGTTTTTATTGTTGTTCCTACAAGGTAGCTGCCTTGACAGATGTTGTTAATGGACTGAGAACATGCTGTACCTGTTTTTTGAGCACTAGAAAGGATTCTTTCTTCAGAATGAAAATTCTTCAGAATGGAGCTGGCTATGTAGTCTTGGAACACATATTCTGAAACCCTTCTCTGATGAGATTAGCCCAGGTCATTACAGAGGCAGAAATGGGCTGGGAGAGCCAAGAGTCTATTCACAAGCCAATATGATATTTGCCTTCGAGTACTGTTCATTTCAGGCTTAGAAGAGCTATTTAATATGGACTGGAAAGGACTTGAGGGCAACTAAGAAACAAGGTCTGAAGACTCAAAATGGTTTTCACCTGGTACATAGTGGTGTTCTGTGGGCCATGAGACATGAACTAGGAGATAAACAGCTGAATGCCAGCTTCAAACCCTTTGCTCTGCGCAGTCAAAGAATTCAATGGTGGGGTTTCTGCAGCTCCTGAGATGCTTCATACTAACACCTTACTGATAGTTATAGATTACGGTTACTGTATATGGTGTTGTCTACTGCCTTGTAGCAAGAATTTAGTAGCATTTGCAATTCTGGGCATGCCAAGTTGCATTCCTCAGGAGAGAAGAAGTGTGATGTCTGCTCACAGGAATGTATGTAGAGAGAATTGGAGGGAAATCCCAGCAGTCTTGGCACAACTAACAATGGAGTGTGTGGAGATAGTCAGGGTACTGAAAGGTCATGGTTCTGAGCTTGGACTTTTTGTATTGACACATTGGCTATGAATTTAATCATGACCCAATAGTCTCTCCTTTATTTCTGCATTTCTGAGTTTTCCTAACTGTTCACAACTGATAATTAAAAACCTCACCATCCAAGCTCTATCATCAAGGCTGAGAATGACCAATAAACATAAAGATTGAGTTTCTCTGTTTTTGTTATTAATACCACATACTTGAAGAAAACAAAACACCAAGACTTTGTCTTCCACTTGGTTGTGCAAAAAGCATCAAGTTATGATGGTCCATTAATAAGATAGCAGACTATTACCAAAATTAACTTTTAGACAAGTTTCTAAGAATTCTCCACTAAAAGCAAAAATATTATGCAAAGAAAAATTTATTTTATATGAATTCAATTCCAAATTTCTAATGTGAAAGCTGGTAGCTAAGACAATTACAGAGTATTCCTATAGAAAAACCATAGCAATGTTAATAGCCTCTTCAGTCCTCAGCAGGGTAAACACACAGTGACATCTCTCAAGGTCATTTCAATCAGCTTGATTAGGAAGCTGCTGAATGGCTTCCCATGATAACTGCAACTTCCATCTTCTAAAAATCTCCTCTATTCCCCTGGGCAACTCTTTCTCTTTCCTACTCATTCCCATAGGTTACTCTTATCATCTGCTGGCCTATAAATGCTAGAACTTACAAAACGAAGAGATGAGATGAGAAATTAGTAGCTCTAAGCTCAAGGAAAAGGCAATGATCTACTAGTTGAAACATAAATTTTTGGGACAAACTCATTTTCAATCCCATAGCTTAAACTCTAGTCACATAAAGACCTGTGACTTTGATGGATTCACTGTGTTCCACTGAGGACCATTAAGTATCACAAGAAGCTGGTTTCTGCTAGTGTCGCTGTGCCAGCGGTAAACAAGTTCAAAGTCTGATTTTACAGATGATTTTCTTTCTGTTTTTCTGAAAAGAGGGAGCTGCAGAAATAATATTCTGTATATTAAAACTCCAGAGAAGCTAGTGTGACCAACTAACTTTCAAATATCCCGTGATAACTATTAAGTTATCTATACAGTCACATCAACTTACCAAGCCACCTACCATATTCTGATCTGCCTGCATGGTGAATAAGGAAGTGTCCTGGGGCTAAAAAGAGGGAGAAAAATTTTAAAAGCTTTCTAAACTAGTAACCATCAGTTGTATTAATAAATACATTTGAATGTTTTTGAAAGTCCCCCTTTAAGTCCTTTAAAATATATCAAATAAGTGTTAGCATGAGTTATTCTAAACATAAATCTGTGCTGGCAGAACACATCCAGGAATTATCACTTTCTTGGACAGAGTTGGAGTGTGGATCCTGATCTTCAGATGGTTCTTCTGGAGAATCACTAAAGGTATGGCTGTATATATTGTGGCTCACTATGACATTTTAGAAAGAGCTCTTAAAAATCATCGTCTCTAATATCCATCATCTTAGTAAAAATAATCTTACCTCCTCTTTTCCAGTAGCCAAGTCTAAGGGATCTTTCAGATTGGAATTACTTCCAATGATTAGTAGAAATATTGGTATAGCATTATGGAGCACTTAGCATGTGCTGGGTCTCGGGTTAAGGGCACTGCAGGCTGGCTCATTTCCTCACAACAATGCCACAATGCTGTCTCCAGTACTCAAGTTGTAAGTAGTGAGATCGAATTTTGTACTAATGCTCTTAATCATTTTGCGGGATTGGCTACACAAAACTCACACAGCGATGAGTTCATGTAAGGAAACAGATTCTCTTTACCTGGGTGAAGCCATTAAATGAACCTCCAGAAGCCTAAAGGAAATGGAAAATACGTGTGATTTTTTTTCCCCAGAACTTTCACAGGATGAGTGAATACCCATTAGACAAGCTTGAGAGTAATGACTACCACACACAAATGTAAAAATAATACAACAGCTTGCTTTGCTTGAAAGTGCTTAGGAACTACAGAAAGCCATGCTGTATTATCATAAATAGGCTGACAAAAAAGTGAAAGATCAGCTTTACAATTGTCGCTGACACATGGTTAAGTGTTCGCCAACACTGACTTTCTCAATAATGAGAAAATGATTCTAGGCAAGAATCATTGAGTTAATATCTCTTTTAAGTCATTTGTATGCATCACACTAATGAACAGCAACTAAGGTTCTATAATTTTAATGGGCCTGGATAGAAACATTTCATGTCTTTTCATGGGAGTGGAATCACTTTAGCAACAGTAAGTAAGTCTATGTTGCTCATGATTTAGCACATTTTAGTGTCCAGGCAGTTAAAAAAAAAAAGGAAAAAGAGAAAGGAAGAACAACTCAGAAAGTGGAATGGTAAGAAAGACTCCATTAATTCCCAGCACAATCATTATGTAGTTTTTGTTTGTTTGTTTGTTTGTTTTTGTTGCTTTTTTGTCAACCTGTTTGTGTTTGGTTTATATAGGTTTCAAGAGGTACATCTGTCAAGGAGATCAATGATGAAGAAATGAAGTTGGTGAGAGACATAAGGAAAAAGAGCACCTAAGGAAGTCTGGCTAGTCTAGGCTACATTCTAGGGCAAATACCTCATCCGTATCATCCTCTATTTCTTGGTACAACAATCCATATCTCTTGTTAGCAATTTCATCTTCAGATAAATCTGAGTTGTTGATGTCATTGTCTCGGGGACCATCAGGACTCTCCATGATAGTGTTCCAGGAGGTTCCCTGAACCAATGGTCTAGTAGTCTCCTGGCTTTGATCTAAGCCACTAGCCCTGGCATGTTTACCACATGTATCTGCTGGTAAGTCCACCTCCAGTTCTTTCTTACTTTCTACTAAATGTCCCCTGCATTTATGTAAACCTTCTATATCTCTGATAGGCCAGTGGCTATTAGGTTCCTGCCAGTTGGCAAATCCATTTCCTTGGCCATCTGGAATACCAGAGACTCCCACTATATCTGCATTATTTATTCCTGAATTCAAGCTTGACTGCCAGATTTGACCTGGATCTGTTCCCCAAGAATCTGCCTTTATAGTTCTTGGCAATTTAATGGCATGACTACAGTTTTCAGGCACTGTACTTGCAAAACCCTCTGCTAATGAATCTTTTCCCTTATATGAACACTGCCCTTTTCTACTTGCAAGAGTTCCCAGAGAACAGTTAGGGTCAATTTTAGACTCAACTGCCACTGAATATTTGGTTGATAAAACAACAGACTGACTCTTATGTCCATCAGCTCCTTGAGCACTGACTGCAATGCTACATTGACTTTCTTCTATACCTGCACCTCCCTGTGCTGGATGGCACTTTGTAGAATGGTTGTGAGGGTCTGTTGAATGTTTCCCTATCTCTTTTCTAGCTAACTCCCATTCCTCAATGCTCAAATCTTTAATAATAGACACAGGGTCTGTCTCGAGAGGTAGATTACAGATCCCTGCATGATTGGCAGGTATACCTTCAAAGCCTTCTATATTTTTATGATGATTGATTATTACTTGAATCTTATCAGACAACCCATGGGTTTTGTCGCCAAGTTTATCTGCTTTCTCAAAATAATTTTCATAGGTTTTTAGTCTTTCCTCACATCTCACTCTTAGATCTTTCCTACTTCCCTCTTCACACCTATTGAAGGTCTCCTGGCCTTTTTCTGCTGGTGTTTTGAGATGATGTAGTGTTTTGTTTCCTAGACTGTCACATACTTTTTCCTCAAATCCCTCAGTATCTTCTAGTGCTGTGGTATCAATAGCTTCAGTGTCTACCTTTTGATTTGTGTCCACACATTCCCACATAGGATCTTCTACCTTCTGTTTCTGCTTTATTTTTCCATCTGATATTGTAGCTTCTTCATGACCTTTTTTGAGCAGGTCAACTTTTCCCATGGCTGGCTTCTCTGAGTCAAGTACTGCATATGGCTGGTCCATCTCCATGCATGTAGTAATAGCAACTCCAGCCCAGGGCAAAGGCTCTGAGGATAGCTGATCATTTCTAGCTGGAGGGGCTGACCCCAGGGCATCCTCACCCTGTTCAGCTACAGTAGAACAGTCAGCAGAAGAAAGCATTCCAGTGCATAATCTCATGTCTTGCTCTGCTTCAGAGAGACAGACAATGTCTTCTCGAGACCCGCTTGGGGTCATCTCCTGGCTCACACTGTCTGTCCTAGCATGAGGGCCCCAAGTAAATGCATCTATAGTTTCAGATCTTTGAATCTCTTCAGCCAACCCACTGTCAGGAGTTTCCTCTATGATGAGGTTACACATAGAAAGACTTTTTGAAGAGTCAGTCTTTAAAGTATGTAGAAAAGCAAAGGGGGGAAAAAGATGAAATAGACCATGAAATATTTGATGAGAAACATACAGCTCTTCAGTAGTGTAGTACCAGTTAAATAAAATCAGAAAGTACTTGAGTTAATTGGCCTAAAGTCAAGTCTAGGACTAGCAATGCCATGGAGAAAAGTCATTCTACCAAAACAAAATGCCATATGTATAATGATATTAGATATCTTTAAAATCTATAATATTATGAAAATCAACCTACCGGTTGTACCAAATCAGTGCTTGTCTGTAAGGGGGGAATGGGGGAAGAAAAAAATAAAGAATGAGAAGCATTTTACTGGTTGAAGTCTCATACTGTCCAAGGACAACATTCTTGTGATTGCTGTAGCTTTTACTGTGCAGGAATGAAATTATACCACTTGTTTTGTTATAGGAATAATTTGGTTCTAAAATGTATTCAAGACAACCGTGGAAGAGGCACAAATGAAACACAGAGAGCCTATGTCATTTTCTAGTATCAGTGAGAGTGTTTTGTGGCTAGTTCACAATTTCTACCTTATGGAATCATGAAAAGAAAATGCTTATCCAATGAATATGCAAGTCTGAGAACATCAGGATACTATCAAGAGGAGAGATCAAGAAATTACTCCACATCATATACCCTGTAAGAGCATCGGGACAAAATGTCAAACTCATTCTTCACTAGGGTCTATCTTTGAGGTATGTACTGGATGGAGAATGAATTCATATTAACCACATGACTACCATGAGTATTCTCTTGACAGTCTTCCCTCAACCTAGAAGCCATTTTCTGCCCACAAGAAAAATACCCTATAAATTAGACCAGACTAAGAATTATGAGAAGTATGTCTAGAAAGCCACTATTTCATATATTTTTATTATGACTATATTCCTAGCAAGTCTGTCCTTTGAAGCAATGAAATGATCATTCTAGAAGGTACCTTTGCCCCACCATACTCCTTTTAGAGAGGTAAGAAAATGTGTTATAGTTCTAATTAAAGTTATGAAATTTTGGGATAATCAAGATTAATATTATTTCCATAATCAACAATACAAGTAACACAAGGTTGAATTTAGAAATCTAGTGTCCTGTGTATCAACCCACCTCCCCCCTTTTGTAAGTACACAAGTAAAACTAATTCCATGTAAAAGGTACTGACTCAGTCATGTGTGGCTTCAATCAATGTTTTTAGCTGTGATCTTGGTCTCTTTCAAGGATCATAAAAAGGGGGATATGAACTCTAGGGAAGAGGATGATCATCCTTTTATTTTTAGGGAGCAAGTAGAAATATCACTTCTGAAGAGTGTGTCCATAAATAATAGCCACATCTATTGAATGTGTCTGGTGCAGTTTACTCAAGTCAAGTAGAATTCTGAAGTAGAATACACACCAGAGTTTTACAGACTAAGACCCTGTTCTAAGGAACATCAAGCTTCACATCATCAATCTCCTAATTTTGCAATGCTGATAAACATCTCAAAGCTCTGGTCATCTCTCTCTCTCTCTCTCTCTCTCTCTCTCTCTCTCTCTCTCTCGTCTAAATTCTGAAAATACTCAACCTTGCACATCAGGTTAGCTTTATAAAATAACACCATAATAATGCTACCTTTTGCTGATGTCTATTACATACTGGGCTAAATATCATACACATATCTTTTTAAATCCTCTCACAACACACTGAGGTAGGTATCATTACCTTTATTTTATAGACAAGACTAGCTGAGGCTTAGAGAATTTTAGAAATTGATGAAATTTACAAGATTATAAGTATTAGGGTCTGAACTCAAATTCATGCTTGTCTAGCTCAAATTTTCCAAATGTTTCAACCAAACTTAATTGAATATAATGATGAAAAATACCTCCCATCACCTCCCATTTTCTTATCCACACTCTGTGTTTTGATTCTATTTAAGAGTATCACATGTGCATGCCTTCCACTATGACAGCTCTTTCGGTCATAGGTACCCACAGGAAGGCACTAAGAGCACTATGCCATTGTCTTGATCACTACCAGTTCAGTAATGTGGACCACTGACACACATTTCTCTATTAGGTTTTTCGGGTGTGGGAAATGCTCAAAACTTTCAGGTATTTTTCTAGAGGAATACATTATCATTACGTGTATGGGTTTTCTTTTTCTCACAAGTGAAAAAGTATATTGAGGCTTCCAAATTTTTATAGGTCAAAGTATGTGAAATTAATTCTCAGATGCCTTACCGTCCATAAGTCCCAGGGCAATGTCTAAAAGCAAACAAAGAAAAATATTATGAATAAAAGTCCATATAGTTAGTGATAAATATAATAAAGAGGCCAGGAAGAGTCGTGATGTCACAAACACTTGTAAGCATTTAGAGCAGCACTTTTCCCTAGCCCCATTTTTGATAATAGAAACATTCCATTTCTGTTACCTGTTTTGCTGGACACTTGTCACATGAGGCTATTGGGAACTTGAATTATGATAGTCTAACCAAACCAAAATTTAAATTTTATGTAACTTTCCTTAACTTTGAGTTTATCCACATGTAGACACCCTGAGAACAGTGGTGATCTAATCAATCTGCCTTTGCTTTCATAGGAGCTTGCTTGGTACCAAAGGTTTATAATGAGCATGGTACTTCAATATACCCACATCATTAAAGCAAAAATGTTCCAACACTAAGGGTTATCATATTATTAAGGAAATGCAGACTTTAATCCTTAACTAATGTGCTTGCCTCTTCCTTTTATCTCAAGAATATATATTATGACCAGTTTGATGGCAACCAAGACCTTGAATATGCTCCAATACACTGGGTTAGAGAACACACAGATTAATTGGCAATCATGCACATTAGTAGGTACCCATTAAAACATATTAATGATATGCCTGATGTGCACTCACTACTGATGTTTTCATTATAAAGCCTGCTGATGGTGAAGGAATCCAGATGGTTAGAGCCACTTGCACTGAGGGTGAGGACAGTGGGAGAGACCTTCCTTTCTTCCAAAGACTGAGAATTGCTAAAGCCACAGTGCTTATGCCTTTGTGACTTAGGCTGCATTCACCCACTTGTTTGGATGCACTAAAGGTAAACAGAAAACTAGGAAGACATTTGTTTTAAATGAGTTTCCAGAGGCTACAGTTGCCTTATACAGATTCTGTGCCATAGAAAGTCAGGTCCTGTGGTGCTGACTAATGTTCCCTCCACAGTCTGGCCCCATTCCAACTTCATCTCTGTGCAGCTTGGATAGTCTTTTGATTAGCACCGATCAGAGAACAGTGAAGACAAGAGAGAAGGGCTCCTTTGAGCACCACACTTATTTGTATCTGTAGATGCCTTTATATCTGATAGGCATTTCCTGACTATCCTGGTGGCTCCTCTCTTTGTAGCCCCTTGACAAAAACAGATAATAAAAGCGATATAATACAAGTCTCTGCACAGTTCAGACAACAGCAGCGTTTTCTCCAAAGAAGAAGCAATGCTAAACATTCTGTATATCACTCCTCCAGATCCTGAAAGGATATGCTAGCTTGTGTGAGCACTGCAGAGATCGTGAGACAAATTGTTCCTTGGCATCTAGAGTATCAGCTGACAACAGAGCCTCAATGGTAGGGGAAGGAGGTGACTCCGAGTGAAGGAAAAGTGCATCTCACAACCTTACAGCCTCTTGGCGTCTCCCTCAACCTGACATTCTCCTTAGAGGAGAGAGGCAAATGTACAGGTTGGACGGGGGAGGGGGCGCACTCCTTTAGATGACTCCTGGGGACAGCGGAAAGCCAGAATTGTTTCCTGCCTGGCAGGAAGGAAGGTCACAGGGACACGGAGCCTGCCCTTTTTGCAGTAATTTATGCACACTGTGAATGTCCTAGAAGACTTTAGAGACAGCCTCTAAGAGAGGCTCTTTATTTACAAAGCACCTGAAGGCTAGTTGTATTTGTCTCACGTAATTCCTTACCCCGTGGCACACTAGTGTATTACTTCTCCCATTTACAACAAACTGTCATTCAGAAGCCAAGTCAGCTTAGCAAAGCAGAGATTAGCCAGAAGACTGTGTACACTG
This sequence comes from Peromyscus leucopus, assembly GCF_004664715.2. Classification (NCBI taxonomy): domain Eukaryota; kingdom Metazoa; phylum Chordata; class Mammalia; order Rodentia; family Cricetidae; genus Peromyscus; species Peromyscus leucopus. Next base: position 43,248,220 of record NC_051067.1, read on the forward strand.
AGCATTTGCACTCCTCAGGAGTCAGCTATAATGATTCAAGTCATCACGACTAGCTAATTAAGTCAGTTCTTAATTCTCAATTGAATTTCATAATACATTTTAGTTTTAATTTGCAGTATATTCTAGAATCTTGGACTTTCTCAAAGTCAAATGTGAGTGCTCTTCTACCCCCGACACATACACTTAATGTCAGTAGTGCTGATTTGTGTTTGTTTTGAGACAGTGTAACCTAGGCTGGCTTCGCAGTTTCAATCCTCCTATAGCATCCTCCCGAGGAGTGAGATGGCAGATATGTACCACCACATTTCATTGTTTCATCAACTTTTGTGTTGACTTCCTTCCATAAGAGTTGACAATTATACACTAACCCCTCCAGAAGTATCATCAGTACATCTACAGGCACACACACCCAATGCAAGTATCTTTCTGACAGAGATTCTTATCACAATAACTACTGGAAGGGGAGAGATGAGGAAGTCATGTGCAAGAAGAAGCACAAGAAATAAGGCATTCCACATCCATCCATGATCAGGAACCAGGGCAGGGTTCTGAAAGATGGACATGAGTGCAGCTTCAAGTTCAGACTGCAAACACATTTCCGTGGAGGAGGGTCTGGTGGTTATTCAAATAAACTTGGACTTGCAAAGTATGAGAAAGGAAGTAGTGAAAATAGAAAACTCAAAGAGCATTCTTAGGGAAGGCACGAGGCATATTATCCTCATATCAGAATCCGCTCCTGTTTGAGAGAAGTGAGGCACTAATAACTACCCTGTGAGACATGATTCTGAGGCAAACAGCCCAGTGGCAAGAGAAGGCTAATGGCACAGAGAAATAGAAAACATTTGGTACTAATAAAGTTGTATTTCTATACCCTACAAATAGGAAATATTTTTTTTAGCAAAGAAAAATAGATAATGATCAGTTGAAAGACACAGGGATCACCAGTTAACTAGGCATAATTATTAAGGTTTATCATCCCTTAACATCCCACACTCACTTTATACCTGAGACATGGGTGAGTGGGTTGCTGTAGCAGAACCTGCAGGAGCCACATCAGGCTTGAAAGGGTCAAAGTCCAGATCCAGCAAAGTCTCCTCCTTCTTCACCTCCAAGACTTCATTCTGTTAAGACAGATGGATCAGAGTTCATGGAATGGGCCAGGTGGAATGTCTCACTGAGATGCCCCTAGCCATGTCAATGCTTCGTCCAATGCAGTGATAAAGTCTAGCCATGCATAACCTGTGTCTCTGGAACATGCCCCAGGCTCGTTTTCTCATCAAGAGGAGATATCAGAATGCCATACAGGTAAAAGGAATATCCTTTTTGGTTATCTCAAACAATGCATGCAAATCAGAAAATTACACAGATCGAAAAATTACAAATGACTATGAAAACAAAAAAATGTGCTGAGACTTGAACTCATTTAGTATAACTCATTGCTGTTCTATACCTCTATGATGCTAAAACAGAGGAGGGAACTGATGGATGCTGCTGACCATCTCACCTCCCTCATCCCCGCTGAGTTTCCCATGTGTGGACTGAATATGAAATGTGCCCCAGATGCTCAAGTGTGTGAACTCTTGGTTCCCCTCTGCTGACACTTTTTTGGGACAATTATGGGAACTTTATGTGGAAGTGTTAAAGAGGTTCTGAGGTTTTATAGCCTGCCCTCTTCCTTTCTCCCTCTCCTTCCTAACTGTGAACTCAATGTGACCAGCCGTCTTGTGTTCCTGCTGCCATCCCTCCCTATCACGACAGATTGTCTCTCAAACCATGAGCTGAAATGCACCCTTGACTTCTGTTGCTTCTCATCAGAAATTAATACCCCCATCCCTGATTGAGTTATCACATGATCCATCCCACCGTGTGTGTGTGTGTGTGTGTGTGTGTGTGTGTGTGTGTGTGTGTGTGTATGTGTAAGAATGGTAAAGGGGAGAAAAGAAAGAGAGTGCTGTGCCAGTCAGTATTTGCCACAAAATGACCCCTCCCCGCTGCATATTTTTTACTTGGAAGGCAAGTAAGCAGCTAAGACACAGAATGAAAGTCCTACTATCATATTAAGCATTGGCATCTGTTCATGGGTGGCAACCGGACAGAGGAAAATAGCATGGACTTGAAGTTGGGTAAACCTGGACTCAAGCTACATAGTAAAGGGCAAAACTGAGACAAGGTCTCCATAACTATACCACAGTGACAGGAATTGGGGGCAGTTTCATACAGCCAAATAACATGTTTTTGATATTTGGTATGTTTCATTTTTGAACATTTTGTTGTATAGAAACTGAAAGGTCACATCAATGGGTAATATGTTACATAAAGTTGAAGTGTTTGTGAAAAGGTTTTGAAGAATGGGAAGGGGAATCATTTTCATTACTGGTCAAAGAAACAAACTTCAAAATTCAGAAATGCATGAACAGCTGGGAGGGTGTAATGATAATACTTTAACGTCCTACATTTGTGTACAGGAGAGCTGCTTGTATACCACTCTGTGGGCCCCTTTTTAAATGAATAATGCATTCTTATTATCTAGGTTAAAACTATATTTACTAAGCTATTTTTAATATTTAGGGATAGATTTTATCATATTATTGTATATTATTTTAAAATATATTTTCAGTTAAGTAAAAACTTATTACATTTATTTACTTCGGCTATGTGTCCCTTTTGTTATGTTTTTTGGTGATGTCTATTCATTGTATGGAGTGAAGACTTTCAGAAACCTCTTTTGACTCAAGGATACTTTGACCATATTCACCCCACATGCCTTACTCTTTCTCTACTCTCCTCCTAGTCCCTTTCTTTTCTTAGACAAATTTGCTTCTTCCTTCATGTCATATAATATACATATTATATAGTGCCCCTATTGCTTCTTTTCATGACATATAAATATATATGTCCAATATATATCTCATATATATCATATATTTGTTCCAATATTGGTCTTTAGCTTTCTATTTTTTCAGTTATGATTATTCTTCATATGCTTTTAAAATTTCATAGACATTACTCTTTCCAAAACACTTCTTTTGTTAATAATTTAAATATTAAAACTGATTACCATGTCCTTTGGAAAGTGGGGACACGTAGTTGGAAGGGGGAAATGGTAGGTGGGGTCTGGGAAGAGTTGAAGAGGGAATGTTGGAGATGGCTATCATCAAAATATACTACATAAATGTATGAAGAGGAATAAATAATATATATTTCTTAATTCTAACAATGCCCCATATAGAATTTGGATAGTATTTGCCTAAAAAAGTATAAAGTTTCCAATACAGCAAGTAAATTTTTAGAAAAAAAGAGGTAACACAAAGCAAGCTCTTTGCATCCACTGAATGCAAAGTTGTTAATCAAATCCAGAAACCAAGATAATGGGAGAGTTAGGCAGCATGTGGAAAGCAGCTCTGAATCATCATCATGGAGAGTTAAAGCAGGGAATGTCTGTCACTGCCTATTAAACCCAGAACTGTGTGAGAATGTGTTAAAGCAGTGAATGAAAGACCCTTACTTAACTCTTAGATCTCTTCCTCCTCCTCCCCCTTGCCCGATTCTCTTCCTCCTAGTCATCCTCCCCTTTGTCCTCCTCCCATTCATCATCCTTCACTCTCTCATCTATTCTCATCACCCCTCCTTTTTCTCATCATTATTTACAATGTTTTCCTGAACAGATTTTAGGATTTCAATCATACTTTATGGATTATAGAGTAGAGGCTGCTGGGGAGGAAAAGTTATCAACAGTCACAAACTGTAAATCCTGTGAACTACAAAATGACAACAGTGGTCTGGCAAGAGATGCTTAGTGGCATAATAGTAGCACTGCTATCTTGGGGTAACCAACAGCTGTTTGGTTGTACTAAGTCCCACTGAATAGTAGGGAAGCCGTGTGTAGGTACATGTAGCAAACCTAGCTAAGAATTCATAGCTAGAGAGGTCATAAACTCTAGAGGAGGACCTATTACTACCAAGTTGTTAAATGTATCCAATTGCCTTCTAACTACTAGTCCTCATACCCATATATTAGTGCAACTCTTATCAAAGGATCTTATTTTGAGAGTGTGTAGGGTTATTTCAGAGAACCTCAATCGATTGAAATGCAAAGAGTAAGTAACTGCCAAGTGCCCAACCTCAAAGGTGACATCTATAACAGAACTCCTTCAGCAAAAGCTCAGGGAACATTCTAGAAGAGGGGACAGAGAGAGCACAGGGGCCAGAGAACTGGGAAGACTACTACAAAGTAGTGCTTTCTGGACAGGGCAGGGATGCTGAACCCATGAACTCTCAACAGCTATGAATACTGCACAAGACTATACCAGCCAACATTCCCTTGAAGGTGAGAAAGGTGCTCACAGGGTTTCATCCCTAGATGAGGAGCTCCAGGGAGTCAATAACTGCTGAGGAGGAGAGAGTCAGTTTTCTTCAGGCAGGAGCTCCCTGGGAGGTTGCCCCTGCCACAGGGCTTAGGCCTGTATCTGTGCACATAGAGGCAACACTACTTACGTATAACACAGAAGAAGAAGAAGAAGAAGAAGAAGAAGAAGAAGAAGAAGAAGAAGAAGAAGAAGAAGAAGAAGAAGAAGAAGAAGAAGAAGAAGAGAAGATGAATTTGAGTGGTGAATGGGGGAATGAATATGGGAGGAATTGTGCAGTTGGATCTGATCAATGTATGAAGTTCTCAAGAAGTGTGCTGGGCAGGTGATAGTCTAAGAAGTTGGCATGTGGCCATATTATACCATGTTAATGCACTCCAATGCAGTCTGTGACAATGGCATTATTGTGTCCTTTACAAGAGTGACTGTTCTCCAAACTGCATTTTACCTGCATCATTTAATATAATCCATATTTAAAAAGCTGAAAGAGAATGGCGTCATGTGCTTGCTTGGAGGTAAGAGAATTGATTGAACAAGGCCATTCATTGTTCTGGGTTCTCCAGGTGCACTGCAAATGAGAGGCAGGACTGTAGTCGCATCTCATTGACCCCAGTGCCTCTCGAGACAGCTGCTGGAACTCTGTATCATTCATGTCTTTCAAGCACAGACCACAAAGGTCCCCTGAGGAATTCCCAAGATTGCATTACAATATTGGACCACAGAACATGGACTTTATTTGCCCCTTGAGCCTAATGAGTCACTTTAGAGAAGCTTGGATAAAAACAGAAAGATCAAAGATAAATTAATTCAGCTTCTTTGAACTTCATTTTTATTATGAATAAAATGGATGTAATATGACCTAGTAGAACTCTTGTGAGTAGCAAAGACAATAAATGGGCTGTGTTTAATGTATAGAACATATGAACAATGGAAGCTGATATTATTACTATTAATGATATAGTATCTGTGACTACATAAAATCACTGTAATTATTCATAATAGGCATTTGACTGCCTGCAAGTATGTCCTGTTTTTTCAGGCTCAAATTATATCAGTTTTACTCTTTTAATTCCAAAGGTCATTTCTGAAGGCACTTGCTTCGTATAAGATTTTGATAGAACTATAAAAACAACATAACCAGATTGCCACCAGAATGCTGCTCATATTGGCATTTGAAGTATTCGAATTATTATGAAGAAACAGAGAACCTTATAAAACATAAAAATACTACTCTGTGAAATCTGCATTGAACAGCATGTGTAACAGTGAATTTTTACAAGCTTGTTGCCCTAGGACAAAGGCTGCTTTGTCATTTCCATTCAACATTATGATAGAAGCCAATGAAATAAAGCAAGATAAAGAAGGGCATGGTATCTAAGTTAGAAGGAAGGAAGAATTAAACTGTATTTATTCACAGAAAGCTATGGTGCATACAGAAAAGGCAGTGGAATTCATAAAACACTGCAGGAACTAGTAATTGAGTTTTCAAGGCTGCAGGATATAGCATTAATATATAAAATTCAATTGGATTTACAATATAATATTAATAACCACAAAGTGAAATTTTAAAGTATTATTTATAATAGTACTAATGTATGAAATATTTAGGAACACATCAAGCAAAGGACATCAATATCCGTATATTGCAAACTATAAAAGAAGGTACAGTGAAACCAGAAAAAAACCTTAAAGAGAAGATTTATGGGTTTAAAAAAATCAGAAATTATAGGTGTCATTAACCTATACACTTAGTACCAACCAGTAACTATACTTAGGTTCAACAGTGTCACTCCAACACCTAAAATGTATGTCTAACTGACATTTGAGAGTATCACCTTCTTTGGCGTAGTGTACCGACAATCATACACGTGTACTCACTATATACATTTTATTGGAAGTTTCTTAGTGCATATGTAGGCCAATACTCAGTAGCATGTACATTTTACATCTGTGCACCATACTGTATGATAACACACAATACACTCACTATAGAAAAGAACCACCAGGAGGGAAGGTTAGATTTGCCATGACACACCTTCATGTTTGCAGTCATCCTGCTGCTTATCAGGATGAGATCAAGTCAAACTGACATGAGATTATCTTGATATATTTGCAGTAAAATATTCAACAGATTACAAAAACAATAAAAAGCTGTAAAAATTTCAAAACTATATTTTATTTCACTATTTAAAGAGAAAAAATGATATAGTAACAATTACTAAAACTATTACTTTTGGGAAACTGAATTATACTTTCTAATTTTTATCTTGTGCTTTGTTTTATTTTATAAACTTTTTATGTTAATTATATGTCTTTTTTAGCATATATAAGCCTTCAAAAATCATATGAGGTAATGGATAATGCAATTTATAGCTACAGCTACAGTGAATTTAGATATAAAGCAGGTATTTCCAAACTAAACCCCATAACTTCACAGGTGCACACACATGCATAAACACAGTGTGGAGTCATAACGAATGACTTTTAGTAAGACATAACCAATGACTTTTTTAGTAAGACAGACCAATGAGGGCATTGGCATTACTTCTTCTAGAGATTGTTTCCTTCTTCTGTTCTTTCAACACATTCTACGAATGTTTACTATATCCCAAGCATTGCTTGCCTCCAGAACTTCTTAATGAAGCAGAGGAACTCAAAAGGAAAGTTTAAGGCAGAGAAGAAAAAGCTTTTAGGAACAAGGCCAAATAAGAGTTCTTTTTCATAAAATATCAATACCTTTCACTTAACAAAACAATCGATAATTTCCAAAAAATGAGCAAAGCTGTAGCATTCCATCAATGCATATGAGGAAGCAGTGGCTGAGGAAATCTAACTTCAAGACTGGAAATGTGTTAGGAGAATGTTGCAGATGTATAACAGTTAACTTGAACATTGGCATTAACTACAGTGTACTGACAGGATTGGAATAGTTTATATTCACAATATTAGAATGAAGCAAATTTCACTCATTGAAAATGATCTTGCCAAGTGCCTTCCCCACAACATTTATTACAGATTTAAAAGAATAATATAACTCAGGTCCTTTTTTTCCTAGAAACTGATGCACCATCCTCCTTCTATTACCACATTCCCTCACGTTCCTACCCTACACACACGTGCCCCCCCAATGTCCTAGGAAGTTGACCCAGAGTAAACTCAATATTCTAAAGAACTGATTGCCTAGTTCTTTTGTTTTTGTTTTCTCAGAATAACTAGGAAGTCATTCTGAGCTCAGCACATCATGGTTTTTATGCAGTGCCTTCATCTATGATGTCACTGAGGGTAAAAGCCAGCAGTGATTGAGGGGAAAAGGAAGATAGATGGCTTCTTTGCTTAGAGTGAGCTTCTGTTATGACGAGTGGATTGACAGAGAGCTATACTGGTTGTGTGAAGAGGCCTCAATATGGGAACTGGTCCTGTGTTAGGAAGGTGGCTACTGAGTCAATTACCCCCTCTGACTAACATAACATTTAACTTAGGGAATCCCATGAATCTTGACAATAGAATGTTACTGACACATTTCAAGTAATTAAACACTGTATATGAAAAAAATAATCGTCCTGAGTCAAGATCCCTTAGGAAAAATCTGGTGGCAGATGAGGATGGATTTAAAATAAAATCCCCAAGGTAAACTAGAAAGCAGTTTAAATCGTTTTCTGAAGATAAAGGAGAGAAAGAGAGGGCTAGAATCCTATTTCTCAAGAACAAGCTGGGGGACCATTAAAGAAGGTAGCATAAACAAAGGCCAATTGGGGCTTTTGTTGTAGTACTTCTAAGAACCTTGTGCATGGAACTATAAAAAAAAGAGAAACTAGATGCAGATCCCTCTATTCTTTTTGTTTGTTTGTTTGTTTGTTTATTTTTTGTTTTTGAGACAGTGTTTCTCTGTGTCTTTTTTGGTGTTTGTCCTGGATCTCACTCTGTAGACCAGGCTGGCCTTGAACTCACAGAGATCTGCCTGGCTCTGCCTCCTGAGAACTGGTATTAAAGGTATGCACCAGTGCTGCCCGGCAGTCTTCTAGTTTTATATAACCCCCACCTGAGTCCCTGTTTTCATAGCATGTGATGAGATTAGTGCTTCTCAAGAACACACATTGCCATTCTATTCATCATAGCCACAAATACTGGTACAATAGTGGCATGGCACCACATATTATAGAAGCAACCAACCACTTTTTTGTTTTATTGGACTTAAGGCCCACTCCATGAGATGGAACCTGTCTTGATGCTGCTGAAGTGGCCAAGAATCTGAGACTAGTTCATGGGCCTTATGGGGGAAAGCTTACTATTATTATTCTGCTAACAAAATACAAAAATAAAATGACTACTAATGACATTTTGCTATATCCATTGATCAGTGTCTCACTTCATCATAGAATCTTTCTCCTGCAGTAGATGGCAATTAACACAGACCCACAACTGGGTAATGAGCAGAGAATGAGAGACTTTGGAGCACTCAACCTTAAATAAGATGTCTTTATTAAACACCTCCTCAATTCTCAGGCATCTCTCTATGAGGAAGAGGATTGACAAAGCCAGATTGTAAAAGCCAGAGGTGGTCAGAGGTGACTCCACAAAATCAGTATCTGCTGGACACAATGAGACTTATACACAACAACTCACAGAAACTGTGACAGCATACACAGGATGGTTTAAAACAGATAAAGTCTCAGCACTGAGAAGAGGATGAAGAGTCAAAATCATCTCTAACTAAGAAGCTATTTATATTTGATGCCTACTGGGAAAGGGAAAATGAGTTTTTCTAATGGAGTATCACTGGGTATATCAACAACTCTATTGCATGGCCCATGCTCATGAGTAGTTGACAATACAAAACAAATTTCATGTTTTGTATTTGGGTGTAGTGGTGAACAGTGACTTTTTGTTTCTTTTTTTGTCTTATTGGTTTTTGTTTGTTTGTTTTGATTTTTATTGAGATGTGTTACATGCTACAAGAGGGAAAAAGTAATCATCCATCCACCTAGCTGTGAACCCTGAAATCTGTAATAACAACCTTTCTGGAAAGATATGCCCACTGGTATAATAGTGGCATGAATATCTTGGGGGCAATCAATCATTTTCTGACTGGATTTAAGGCCTGCTCTGTAAGTTAAAAACCCATTCCTGGTGCCACTATTGGGCCAAGAGCCTCAGGACAGACAGGTTAGAGAGACTATGGGAAGATCTACTATTATTCTACTAAATGAATATAGATTAAACCAAATCCTAATGACCTATTGTTATATCCACAGATTAAGGCATCTTTCAGCCCTCATCAGAGATATTTCTTTTTGTGGTAGATGACAGTTAACATAGAGACCTACAACTGGTTAAAATACACAGAATTAGGAACTGACCGTAGAATACTGAACTCTAAGTGATGCATCTATATCGCCACTCGCCCCTACCCCTTTTTTCCAATGGGGATCATTGGGAAGAAGTGAGCAGACAGATTATAGTAGTCAGAGATGATGGGTGACTACAAGGAAACTCTTTTCTGGACACAACAGGGCAATTTCACATACAAAATCACAATAGGTGTGACAGCATACACAAGACCTGTACAAGCTCAAGCCAGACAAATTTCAGCACGGAGAGGGTATATGTGCATAAAGTCCCATGCCTGGTTGAGAAGCTACTAGTAATTGTTAGCTTCAGCTTCGGGTACAGGGAGAGTCAATTTTCTTTAAGGATGTGATATTTGGGTAGATCGACCACACTTTAGTGGAAGGCCACACACCCAAGGATATATGAGCAGCACAAATTGGACCAGGAGGAGGAGGAGGAGGGGGAAGAGGAGAAGGAGAAGGAGGAAGAGGAGGAGGAGGAAGAAGAGGAGGAGGAGGAAGAGGAGGAGGAGGCAGAGGAGGAGAAGAAGAAAAAAAGAGGAGGAGGAGGAGGAAGAAGAAGAAGAAGTTGTCACAGAGTTGGGTGGGCAGGGAAGGGTGTGGTGTGGATCTGGGAGTAATTAGAAAAGGGGTGAATTATTTCCAAAATATATATTATGAAATCCTCAAAGAATTAATAAAAAAATTAGAACATAATAAAGGATTCGCACACAGGATTGCTTTTTACTGTTTAAATTCTTGGGAGGGAAGATTAGGAAAGGATGAGCTGTCCTTTAGCAGTGTATTTTTGTGAGCAAAACAATTAGGAAAGCAGGAAAACATTTCATTCTAACATTCCATAGTGTCCTCCTGAGTAAGGAAAAAGCCTTTCCCATAGAAAATTCTGAGCTATAGTTAAGGTTTGGGCCATTAGAGGGCTCTGCAGGCTTGGTGGATTTCTGTTCTCCATCCCAAGGACACAGTTGGGAAAGTACTGCTGCTGAGACAATTTTTTCCCATCAGACAGAATAGATTTTTGCTTCTTACATTTGCAGCATCTGGCCAGGATGAACACAAGTGTTTTTCTTTCCCATTAAGTGCATGATAAAAATAGCCATCTGCAGCCATAAACTATCTTCTAAATGTAGGATGACTCACTTAGCAAAAATCCAAAACAACACTGAAAAGAATCATTCTTTATTAATGTAGGGGGAAATCTTCTAAGATAATTTTCAGCTTTCTAGTTTTCAATACTTCATTTTTCATCAAGAATTGCTATCTCTCCTCTATTATTCATCCATCTGTGCACTACCAAAAACATTATTACCCAGATTATATAATCCATTATCTTACAATATATGCCCTGATATACAGTCCCTTCAATGCATTTCATATTGTAAGCACATAACATGTACATGTCCAAAAATCCTACATGGAACATTTGAAGACAGCCTGTTTTAAGTGGGGCAGTTATGAATGGGCAGTCATCACACAGCCTTGGCTTGGTGGACAGCTCCATGGACACAATCCGTTAATTCACTGCAGTAGTCAGCTCAGCATCACTGATTTGGACCTTGATGACCTCCAACTGAACAAAACAGCATCTCTCAGAGTGAGGTCCCAAGACTAGCAACTGCTGGTTGTGTTAAAGTAACACATAATGCTGCTTTCAGCCACAGGAGGACCCAAGCAACTGAGGAAGCTGTTAAAACACTGCAGAAAAGGCAGTTTCTATTTGAAATAAAACTAGATTTTTTTCCCCACCTAAAAACCCAAAATGACAAACCGAAATAAAATCCCATTTCACGTCCCTGCACATCTTGATGTGAAACCAGGGGCCATTTAGTGAAGGGAAACATTGGTTTTCATACTCTATGATCCAGCTAATGGAGCCAGGGTGCCTCTCACACAAAAGAAAACAAAAAACAAAAACCAGAAGCCCTCTTCTTTCTCCCTCTTAAATTAAAAGAAAACAGGTTAAATAGAGTGTCTCCTACCCCTAAAAGACTGCCTTACTTCTCTGGTGGGTAGTAATTTCAAAATCAACTGAGGCTTTCATCCTGAAGGACTCCTTCCTTCTCCCTTCCCCCAACCAACCCTATTTCCCATCTCTTTCACTCAGCAATACTAGCAAGAGTTAATGCTTCCAGAAGTACTTAAGGACTCTCTGGGCATCTGTAATTTTCAAAAGTGCCTTGATTCTTCCTCTCCCCACCATGAGGGTCCTTGTCAGGGAGCCAGAAAACTTCAAATAAAAACACTTAAAAAGAAAGAACACTTCTGAACTCATCTTTACTTCTGAACTACTCTGTGTGTTACCTTCTTGCCATATAAGTAGCCTCATCTCCTAGACAGGGATGTCCTCAGCTAAGTACACAGGCTTCTAGAGGACTGAAGTCCCTACTTGTGATGGAATTGAGAGGATGCTATGGGTGGACACAGGGAAAAGCAATTGAGCAAGTACAAGTCACCCTAAAATATGCGCAGTGCAATTGTTAATGTTGAAAAACAGAAAATGTCTCTGGCTAACGCTATTAACATACTGTAGCCTATAGGGCCTGATGCCACATCTGGCAAATCTTAACATGTACCTAAAGTTCCAGACGACATTGCGTCCATCCCCACGCTCGAAACTCAGAATAAGCTGACCCATGCACGACAAAGTCAGTGCCTCACTTCCTCGTAAATCCACAATCACTATGATGACCCAGTAAGCAGATCTCGAAGTACCATCGCTCAGATGTCTTAGGGCACCATGCACATAGCAACCAAACACGAATTCTTTCGTCCAACAATGCTGGAACTCACTCGAATCATCCTCAAGCGAGTGAGGGACTTGCAAAGGAAAACAAGGCTCCAGCGCCAAACCGCCTATGCACACTGGTTTCTCTATGTCACAATGGTAGCCGGATGACAGCGACTCCTTCTTCATTTCCTATCACCCTCATGTCATCGCTACCTGCGTGCACCAAACTCAATGCTCTAAGAACCAATCTCATCACTACCGAATCTACATCGCTGCTACTGCTAGATACATTGCAACAATTCAACCATATACCATTGTCATTATCTAATCACACGCTCCCTTTAGTTCTATAACACGCCACAATACAGAGACCACCCAATAAAGCACAACCCAATAACAGTGACCAAACAACACACCTCACTAAGTGGCATCCAACAAACTATATCTTGCTCACACTTTCTACGTGCAACACAACTTCGACTGCCAAACAAGTTCTCACAATCTCTCACTACTCTTAACAAAAACCGGCACCTAGACAGGCAGCTGCCCCTGAAGGACATGCGTGCCCCTCGCGGCAACGTCGTGTCCACCATTTCGATTTCTGGACACACAAATTTCTTCACAAAGAAATTGATGATGCCTCTCCTTCCTTGTTATACCTGCAGTTCCTTTGTTGCGCTGAACTTTAGTCAGAGCCTGGACAGGAGGCCTTCCTTGTCTAGGAAAAGCATCAAATGCACAACATACAGGTCAAGACCAACGACATTGTCCAGGCGCTGTAACACATCCTATTTAAGTGCACAGCGGTCACATGAGGCACAGCCTCACGTGAAGCCAGATACTGACTCTCTGAATGACAAAAACTGAGCCTGCTCCTAGTAGTAGCTACTCTGATTCAAGCTCGAAGAAAGCCTGTCTGCCTTGGGTCGGCTCTCTGATACACTGATGAGCAACTAAGCCTACCATGGAAGAAGTCAGCGTCCAAAGAGTTCCAATGCATCTCAAACATGAACACGTGTCCAGGAGCACAGGACTTAATGAACTTGTCACACACAGAGGCCATAATTCTCCTCACCTCAACTACAAAGAAAAGATTTATTCCTCTCTTGTCCAGCAGAAATTGGAAATTTGAAAACAAATTTAAGCAGTTGTTCTTCTTATGCTTTTTGTTTTGTTTTCTCTGTTTCTTTCCCAATTGAAACTCAACCATCAACGACCAACCAAGAGGCAGTCTTCATATTGACTTTGCACTCCAGAGATCTTTGAGATTTCGACAACCTTAGCGAATCATACTTAATATGCAAAGCCTAATACTGGACCCAGAGACATGACAGCTTAAACTGCTCCCTATAAAAGTATACTTTTATTTTCACTCACATGTAGGAAATCAAAAGCTTGATAATTTTTTCCTCTTTAGCTTCCCTCATTGCCTGGTTCATCACAAGGTTACTTTCTAACTTGACTTTCCACTTAGCTTTTACTAGGACACCCCCACGGTAAGCATTATGGGATATCGACAATACCAACAGTCTACTGCAGATCCTGGGCAGATCCTGCTCAGACAACACCAACACCAGCACTGCGCGTCCCAGCCCTCACCGCGGCACCTGAAAAGGAGGGTTCAGGAAGAATCGAGAGATAGAACTGACGCTACAGGGGAAGCTGATTTATGCGTTTCAAGGCTAATACACTTCAAATCAGCAGCAATGGAGCGCAAAGCCCACGCGCAAAGTGACTTAATTACTGCAATAGATCCCACAGCCCTCTGCAGAACACTAGATCTCTAAGCAGCACAAACAGCTAGCAAATGCGCAACGTACCATCTCACATCCGGCGCCGCCAAACCCCCAGACCTCGCCTCCACTACGACCGTACCAACCACGCAGCACACCACACAAACTACAGGGACAACGAAAGTGCCCAAACAGCGATCCACGAACCTTCTGAGAACATACCATGAACGAAACAGCGACCCTTAACCAGACAGAAACAAACACCAAAAACTACAAAAATAAAGAAAACAGATAATGCTTCCATAAGTAGTAGCAATAACTTACGTAGCTCTACACACCTACCTACCCTTCAGATCCGTTCCATCCGCACCCACGTAACAACCTCTTCTCTGAAACAAAAAAGCCAGACCTCACAGGTCACCACACAACTACGGCAATTGCATACCCGCCCACCACGCGTGACGCAGAACACAAACCTCACCACTCCCCCCAAAGTCGAGCACCAGACATCACCTCACCCTACTCGAACCTCACCAAGCAGTTACCACCAAGCCCTCTCCCACATACCCTTAAAGACCCACCGCACAACGCTGACCACCCTGACGGATCCGATCACACCACTCCGCTCTGACCCAACGGCAGGACGACCGCATATCGACGACATCTGATACCGATGTTCCAGTACATCGAAAGCTTGGCGGAACACTCTCAGGACACCTAGTTGAACACACTGCATGGCCGCGAGCCACAAAAGCGAACAGAACAAGAACCCGACGAAGGCCTCCCTCAAGCACTACGCGCACCCCACCCCCTACCCCCTCCAGCGCTGAGATGGACACTGTCTTCTCGCCAAATAGCCCCGAACGTTGACCTTCGAATCAGCTGCGCAACGGCCAACACACACGCGGATTTGCAAGACAAAACCAACGCAGCAGGCAACTTCATGAGAAAACGCATGGAACATCCCATTGTCACTGACCCAAGCATATCTCCTTCACGAACTACCATAGACCTTAACTGCCCACGCAAGAGACCACAAACTCCTCCGGTAACGCTTCACAACTCATACCACTCGCATCTCTTTGAACTATCCACACAACACTATCACCAATCACATACATCTCAGTAACTTCTAAGCTATCAACTGAGCTCAAAACTCCACCCAGCAAAGATACGACTTCCAATCACCTCACTTGCACACCCAACTACAATCTGCTTCCCTATCCGAAACCCAGCATCACCCACGTCACCTTGATTCCATCCTTTTCTCCTTGTCACAGCCACCAAACATATTGCCACCACCTTCTTAATTGTAACAACACCCAAGCGACTTCAGACGCGCCCACTGACACAGTAAACACACCATCAGCAACCCACCCAGAAGGACACGCACACTCAAAGTCACGAGCATTTCGAATACTACACTATTGCAATTAGGACCTACTTAACCGAAGATACACACGATCGTCCAGCCACCCATCCACCTCATTCCTATTTGCCCAACCCTAGCACCAAACAAAGCTTCAAAGAATTTCCCAACATCAAGATCTGACTACAGTCAATAAACACCCAAACCTCTCCACTCCTTGCAACCACTACACAAGACACCAGACACACATCACCTTGCATGCCCACAACTCACCACTAAGCGAACAATTAACCCACGCACACCAAACAATCCTGAATCCCACTATCGCACTTTGTTTATTCAACCGACGGCATCTCCCCACCCAACTCGACAGACACGATCAGACCTCCTACCATAACATCTTTATGTAGGCGCGCAGAGCTCTTTCTCCGAACTCTCACAATTAGATAGCGACAGACACCCAATTCATCTTTCTATGCATCTATCGGACGACAACACTGTGACTACACTCAGACACCTCTTGCCAAACTACCATGCACTGACAGTACCGCACACATCCAACCCACATTCCACAGACACACGCACACAACCCCGCACGAGCCTCACACACACCCACTACGCACCGCGACCCGAATAGCCACGCACACTGCGCGCTACCACTCGGACCACACCAGCACCATAACATGAACTTCAACGATGGCAACCGCGGCACACATGCCCCGCTACTCTCTAAACAACATAATCTCAATAAGAAACAAGCTCCACAGATGGAACAGAGCTGTGACCTAAAATAAGGCAGTACAGACCATGCAGCAGCATGGTCTACACATTAAAAGCTAGGCGAGGCCAGGATCCTACCCACCACAGAGCAGGCACCGGACCACACGTAACATCAGTGCGATCTCTCAACCTTCCTAATGCTTGCACCCCTTTAATTCTACAGTTCTTCACCTTGTGCTGCTGGACCTCTCCAACCATAAACATTATTTCATGACACTTCAATAACCGTAACTTCTCTCGTTACTGGTCCACAAATTGTAACTGTACATACGCCCTGAATGCAGCGAATATCTGCATATCTGTGACCCCAAAGAGTCTGCACCCCACCAGGTTTGAGAAACCGCTGGCTCTACCAAGATTGGGCCTCTGGCCAGCCAAATCATTGACCTCTGACTTGGAACAGCCCGATCTCATGCTCTAGACTAGAGATTCCCACAGAAGCTAACTCACCACCCCTTTGGCTCTGCAGCAGAATGTCAAAAATTAAACTAGAACACAGTAAAGTAATCTTACAAGAAGATAAGCTAAGCACACAACAAAAAGAACGACCCGAAGGCAGCATTCTCGTATTCGGTAGCCCTGAAACCACACTACACACTTCATATAGCTTTAGACTGATTGCGAACACTGGCATAAGCTTTTCTCGAACATGCATCTGTTGTTACTTCCATTCTACCATGCTGATGCCAAAGCCCACATTCCTTCACTTTCTTAATCTTAATACTTCTCCCAACTCTTACAACTCCAACAAATCACCTACCTAATCGACACATACACTCTCACGCATCAACGTATTCGAACGCCACTGACACAACTATCTACCGTAACCCACTTCCTCCTGGCATCTGGCCTTCTAACGCGCCCCATCGGACCCACCAAAGCAAACCCGGAAGAGACCTAACCAGCATACATGCCGCCACTAAACCCCAACCACCACCGGCGCCACCACCATAACAACCTAAGCTACAGTAGCTAGATCACTAACAGCAAGATCACTCCCACACCACACTGACAGTCACTGCGACGAAATGCTCGTAGGCGCACGGCATCACTGTCATACTATTCGAAATGCATCCTCCTCATACAGTCCACTTACCTCAAAATGCAAATCGCTCTCATACCACCATGCGCACTCGACATCAACACCAATATCCACAAGTTCGTCCACAAGTTACCTCAGAACAAAAACTCAACCACTCGAACCCATAAAGAACCCCCATACTCACATCTCAATAGCACCCCCACTTCCTATCTGCTACGCAATAATGTTTTTAAATGGCTCTTAACACAGAGCGTCGCTGGGCATTCAACCAACACGCATGGAACAAACAACACCGCAAATCAAATCTAAACCCACGGCAGAGCACTACTAACACTCGCAACAACCAACAAACCACCGGGCTATCTAGCGCTGCCTCAGCTTCACGACCTCTAGCTTACACGCCACCGGAATGGAGAATACAAAATGGCAGTAAACATATCCACACTCAAAATAAGACGAAATCGATGCATGCATTCAAACACACCACGCGTCAAACAGCAAAGACTGTCACCATGCGGCCCTAATAGTCCTATGGCTGACATATAAACAGCACATAACAACATATAACATGGAGAATCCCATACATTAGGCCAGAGAGTTTTGTCGGAACTCAAAATAGCCACAACGCAAGCACCGATACAGAAGTTGGAGAGGACTCTTCTATTTCTTTCCTTTCTTCAATGGATAAGAATCAGCATGAAGCTATGGAGTCTTTGAATTTTTTTCTATTCTAGATAAAGTAACAAGTAGAAATGATCACTACCCCATACTATTGCTCTCAGGTCTCATGTAAATCAGAGAGGCAGCTACTTTCTATTTCTACTGTGACCAGTAGCATATTAAGGCAACTGAAGGCCAGAAGGAAGTACAAAAGCCCCAAATCGAAGGTTGGAATCACTCTCCAGCTGGGAAGGCCCCTTTAGACTTTTACAAGGTAAATGAAACAGTATAATGTGGTCTCCAGACTCCAGAAAAGCCAACACACAGCACATCACTGGCTCGTGGAACACAACAAGCTCTGAGGAACAGTGGCCTACCTGGGAGCTCCTTGAATGCTGAAGGCCTTGTCAGCGTGCTGATCACCAAGTTTCGTCATCACTTCATAGAGCTTGTGGCAAAGCTAAGGGAACAGAGGCCTTTTAGCTACAGGACATTTGAGTGCCCACCCATGCTATTCTCCCTAAGAAAGAAATTGTTTAATGAGAAGCTACAATTATTCTAAGAATTAGACTGGTCTTGGGGCACTTGAAATTCTGTATACCAAATTTAAAATCTGCAGCTAAGCTAAAATAAACCAAACACTAAATCAATCAAATATGTATTCATTAGAATATAAAGCAGAAGAGGAAAACTGATTGTTTTAATTTTATTTGAAGTATTCCTATGGCTGTCCTGATGAACAACAACACAATAATACGCTAACCAACACGGGTCGATGCTTCCTCCTGAAATCATTTTGAGAATTGATTTTATCACTCCACTTCTAGCACACCAAATCCAATCCTTAAGGACAATTCACCCATCCCTTCAACCACCAAACACGAAGAGTCAAGCATAAACACCAGCCTACTGGTGAACGGCAATTACAAATCCCTCATCAACAGGAAATCCGTAGCACACGACGCCTCGTCGAATCGTCGATCTTACTAGCTGGACCAAACAGCAGGGCCCGATGACAATAGTTTCAGCAGCACCATACAAACAACGCACTCGCTCCAAGGACGCCATGCTAGGAAGGCGTGAACAATTAGTCCGCTGATCCTGAGCCATATCACCCTACATCGCCTCCCTTTACCATGCCTCTCACAACAAGGGAAAACCGTACACCCATCTATCTCACCACTGAAAATCTCTCTCCTTTGCTCGAAAAAACACCTTGCGCCTCTAAGGCTTGGAGACTTATCTCAAACAACTCGTATAATCGACCATAAACACCGCACCAATATTCAGATCCCGCCACATCCCTTCAGCACCCATGGACCACAGAACACAACAAATAATGCGGACCGAGACCCACAGTGACAGCAACCAAAAATGGAGAATTCCTTACAAAACTAGGCCTCTACTGACAATATCAGCATGTTAAAGCCACTCACCTCTTCACCAACTTGACCTTACACTGCTTTCTGCCAACAACACCACTTGCGATTTATCCACTCGAACATACCTATCCAGAAGATCAAGAACGCCCAACTCTAACATCTTGACACGCCCCTGATCTGCGCCACCCAAGCTGCCCAATTCGGACACAAACCTCCAACAATATTATCACCAGGGCGACAAGTCTTTGCCTCGATGGAGAGCCAAGCGAAACAGCTGTCCGTGAGCTGGGCGAATGAGGCACAACATCACCTCACATGCGTGTCTACCTCATCTGACCAGCTTCCCCGTACAAGACGTTCGCCCCACCAAAATAGACCAACATGCGAGCCCGCCCACAAATTTATCGGCCCGTCATCCCAGCGAATGCAACAACTTCCAATGCAAGACCCAGTCACGCCTCATCCTGGACATCTATTTTGCCTCTCAATTTCTTTCCACACGACCACTCATACAAACCTGTGCCAACAACCATAGATACAACAAATAACTTTTACATTTAATTTCACTGCCTTTATTATGTCCTCTTCCCCCACATCACCCATACTCCCCAACAATACACTCAAGTTGTACCCACATGTTACTAATTAGAGATCCGCAAGTCCTCTCAACAAGGACCCACCCTACGAACACAGATTCTGCGCCAGAACAGTGGATAACCGCTTAATGAAACCTCTCTCTGCTCTCGTCCACACCTCACAGCTAAATACCTCACTGCCGAGTGTGCTTAGATTCCACAAGCTGAACAAACAGAACATGGAGAACCATCGAGGGCGATGGGACCAGGACCATTAAGTGCTTTTATTTGTCCTTTACTTGATGCTCACAACAATCCCCTGGAACAGTTATTCTCATATACTAGAAAGAGTAAATGGAGATTAACTGTTCAATGTCATGCAGTTCACGGGAAGAGAATATGAGTATTAAAACCCCCAAAGAAGAAAATGTAATAGAAAATCATAGACTGTTTTACATTTTTTATAACAATAACTTGCTATTTCAGTATCAGCAAATTCTGCTTAAAATAGATGTTTTTGAATTTTAGCTAAAATAAAAACTTGGAGCCAAATTTAAGAACTCTGAAATGAAGTGGTAAGTAAATAGTAAATATGTACCATCATTGTACCTTAAATCCCTGCCACATTATATTTATTTCCTATACCCACAGTTACCATGTGACCCCAACTTCACATATTTTTCTTGTAGCTGACTTCAAACCCCATATTTTACATATCCATGCATGCAGATGGTTCTTTGTATCCACGGTTCTGTATATTATGGTTCAACCATCCATGGATCAAAACCATCAGAAAACAGAGGGCATCTGCCCTGAACTCAGACTCTATTCTTTCTCCATTTCATTTTCTGAACCATTTACAATGGCTATTCGCATAATGTTGTCGTGTTATTAAGTCTTATAAGTAATCTAGAGATGATTGCAAGTGCACAGGTGAATGTGAAAGCAGTTTATACACAGATACTACACTATTTTATGTAAAAGGCTTCAGCAGCCATGGAGTTTTGCTTCCCCTGGGGATTCTGGGAACCAGTTCTCCACAGATACAGGGGACAAATATATGTATTTGCACATGTCCATATACTTATACATGTAGGAATATAGTTATAAAAACCCTGGCATAGTGTGTTTGGGGAATAGTAAGGACTCAGATCAGAGACTAACAGTGAGAGGCAGATGGATGTCAAAGGCAGAGGCCCTTGCCAGGCTATGAGTCACAGTTATTTACAGACCAGAAGAAGCATGTAGATGTACTTTGAGATAGGGGAGAGGACATACATAATTGGCACTTGAATTTGAAGAGACAAGGTCATATATAGTTATGAGGGAAAGGAGAGACAGTGTGGGCTCCCTGACAATGCTCTACAGGGGAAACCACTCTCTGTAGTGTTTTCAGAGAAATGTTTCTGGAGGATCAAAGTGGAATGTGTAATCCCTTTTCTTAGACTGTAATCAGTCCTTTCTTTGTTTAATTACTCAGCAAAACCTACCCAACTCCGGGTACATCCATAGTGGTGGGCTCAAATGGTACTAAGGGGCTTAATTAGTGAGAATCTGCAGCAATTATACTTAAATTATAAAAGCAAAGTATAAACCTACATGGGAATGGCAAGATGCCACAGTAGTTCATATGTGAATAAATATCAAAAACAAATTGGTATGGGCACAAACAGCTAAAGGATCCCAGCTGCAAACATCTGCTTAAGCAAGGACACACATAAGCTGGACAGGAAGATGGGTAGTTACTTGTTTTCTGCTTTGATAGAACACCATGACCAGGACAACAATCTGTTAATTTGGACTTACAATTTGAGAGTAATAAGAATCCATAATGGTCAGGACAGCATGGCAGCAGTAGTGGGAATCTGAGACCACATCTTAAGTAGCAATCATGAAGCAGAGAAACTGACTGTAAGGTGATGCCTTAAGCTCTCATAGGCCATCCTTGATGACATACTTCCTCTAGCAAGGCCTCACCACTTAAACCTCCACAAACAGCACCACCAACAGTGACCAAGTGCTTAAATGCTGAACACTATAGGGGGCATTTTTCATTCAAACCATTACAATGAATACTGTTTTGAGTCTCCTTTTTTTTTTGTAATGATTAAATTCCAAAGAAAATCAATAAAGGAAAGTTTATCCCTGGCTCACCATTTCCATGTATTTCATATATGCAAATTCTAGTGAAAAGTTTGGATAAGGAAGCTTTGATATTCCCGTGTCAAACTGATTCTATTGGCTGAGCCATTTTCCTTCTTACCTTTGAATATCACCTTATATAACTTACATAAATTTAATAGTGAAAACATGGCATCCTTCAAGTTTAAATTTTTGAATAGTTAGAGACAAAATTTTTGGTCATGTACCTATTTGCCCATTGTTATCACCTATGCATATTTTGGGCATATTTCTTAGTGTACTTTTACTATCCGTTGGTAAGGGCTGTTACATTTAATATATTAAATCACTAATCCAATTGCCATAAAAGAAAAGCTAATATGTACTTGTGATACTCAGTCTGAAATGTTCAACTTGACAGGGTTTAGAAGCAGTTGGGAGACAAGCCTCTGGGTATGATTGTGGAGTATTATCCAGATTGTGTTAAATGAGGTGAGAAGACCTGCCCACTGTGAGTGGCACCATTCCCTAAGCAGGAGATCATGAACTGTGTAAGAGTGGAGAGAAAAAGCTGAGGACTAGCATGCATGCAGTTATTGCTGTCTTCTGTAGGATGTGGATGTGACCTGCTCCCTCAACTTCTGACACTGTGAATTCGCTGCCACAATGGGCTGTAATCTAGATCTGTGAGCTACATTAACCCTTTCCCCTAAAGTGGCTGTTGTCATGGTACTTTATTATAGTAATAGGAACTAAGACACTACATGATTGTGTTTAATTTTTATTTCTCTGTCATGGCATATGTTATATCAGTTTTTATACAGAGAAACAAATACAGGAAGAAATACTGTATTTTAAATAAATAAGCATGTAAACTTTTACAATACTTTGATTTTAGAATTTAGATGTTAAGTAGCATGTGACAATTAGAAAATATGGTCACAGTGGTGGTGGTACATATGTAAGCTTTTTCCAATATATGAAATCAGAGACTGTTTCCAAAAGGGGCCTTGGACTTGGTCACAGTTGCAGTCTTGGCCCCTGGTATGGCACCTAGAGTGAGTGAACAACAAATGAACGAATGAATTAATGAATAGACAAATGAAAAAGCCATTGGAAGGGTACATTCTGACTGCCTTGACTTATGCACAGCAGTGAAATACACATTTACATTTATGGAGTGTCAGACGCTGGGTGCTGATATTTTCTCTATTTTCTCGAAAGGCTTATTTCACAAGATTTTTATTAATAAGAGATCCTGAGATGTTACCAGTCCTCCTAAAAGGTCTGTTTTATGGTATCACCATGATGCTTTTGATTAGTTGTCAAAATCTTTTTTTAATTCAGCCATCTTGATGACATCACTATCAACACAGCATCACAGAGATATTTTCTCATAAATGATGGAAATATTTGGAAGCAGAGCAGATGGTGTGTGCAAGCCCATATACTGTTCCCTCTAGGATGCACCGAGAGAACTCTGCACATCAGGCGGAGGATGCCACTGCTTCCCCTGTGCTTCTACCACCTCACCTGCCATGGAGAAGGGATGGAGCTAGAGGAGTCTTCTTCCACATTTCCTCAGATGCTGAACCTAATCACACTCCTGCTGCTAAATATTTAGCCTCTTCACATCTAAGCTGCAACCCCATCCCGTCCACTCTGCATTAGGACAAGTCTCATGGTTACTACACCCATGGTACTATCTACCTGAAAAGCAAGTATACATAGCATGGCCCAGACATCTTATTTATGCCAGTTCTTCCACATATATGCCAGATCCACAATCTTGGCAATATTCTCATGGCTCCAGTTGTAAACTTGAGCAACCCAAGGTTTCACATCTACCTATTCCAGGCAAAAATCCCCAGTTACATTTCAAGCACCTGTCTCCCTATTTTTGAAACTTATATAAGATTACTACCTCTCTCTAGTTTTTTATAAACTTTTTATTCAATTTTTTTCAAACAATATATTTTGATCATGTTTTCTTCTCCCCCAGTGCATCTGAGATCCTCTCCACCACCCTGCCTGCCCAACCTTCCATTATTTCTCACTCTTTCTAAAACAAACAAAAACAAAAGCAAAACACATGCATTTAAACCTCCACAAAACAACAAAAACAGAAATCAAAATGAAACAAGCAAAAGACCAATAAGACAAAAACAAAAATGTCCAAATAAGACAAAAAGTCTACAAGAATACCACTGAGTTTGTTTTGTGTTTCCCAACTACTTCTGGACCCAAGCCCTGCCTTTATGTGTGATGTGTACCCAGCAAGACTCCGCTGGAGAAAACTAACTTTCTTTTTTGTCAGCAGGTATCAGTTGCAGATAGCTTCTTGGTTAGAGGTGGGATCCTATGTTCACTTTCCCTTCTTAGTGATGGGATTGTCTGTCTTGAGCCTGTGCAGGTCCTGCGCATGCTACCATAGTCTCTGTGAGTTTATATGTGCATCCGTCCTGTTGTGTCTAGAAGATGCTCTTTCCTTGGAGTCATCCATCACTTCTGGCTTTTACAATATGCCTCTTCTTCCACACAGATACTTGAGACTTAAGTGGAGGAAGACTTTGATGAAGATATTCCATTTATGACTGGGTACACCCTGCACATGAAATCACTGTTTCTTTATTCCAGGCAACAGAGTCCACTGGAGTCCAGCCCTTTTCAAGCCAGAACCATGTAAAACAGTCCCCAGCACTGTCTGAATAGTCCTATCAACACCCCCATACAGTTCCTATCTGCCACTCACCCACACATTCTCAGGCCAGATATCCCCCTCTTGCCACTGGCACTGTGATCTTTTCAAAGTGACAAGAGTTAATTTTCAAACGTCTACCTTGTTCTATCAACTCTCTTTATTTGTTGCATGATTCCTCATGCTCATCCTAAAATCAAGATTTTTCAAACCAGAGATGTCCACTCTGCTGTTCCCTCATGTCTGATGGAGTCATCAGTGCCTGCCATGGAGCCTCTGAGCCCTCCAGCCACTGAACCCTCTCTGGAAGTTCGGCAAAGGTAAAATATCATTAGTCCTCCTGTACTTGATCTTCCTATTATAATGGGCATTGCTGGAACACATTCATCACTGGAGTGATCTCCATTCACAGTTTCTTGAGGTTCTACTTTCTTTCAGGGTCCTGATAGAGCTATGATTATTTCCTCTCAGGTTTTCCTTCAGGGCTTCCTGATACTATGCATAGCTTCAAATTGGCCCTTAGGCATCTGGGCATACATCACCCATAGTGTTTCCTATCCTCCTTTTTGAGCCCCAGACACTGTTACCTTAATAGACTTCCTAATGATTCTTCAAACACAGCACACATAAGATGGAACTCAGCGTGTTCCCAAACCTTCATTTTCATTATGTACTAAGTCTTTGAGAGAAGTCTTCCCTCATCTTTGAAGTTACACTGGTCAACCAGAATGTCAGTCTCTATTATGTTTTCTTTATCTGACATTTTACTTTTTGTTTCCTTTTGTCCTTCAATGCAGGCTATAAGAAAATAAAACCTTCAGTATAAGATCTGTAACATCTCAAAGAAGCTAGACATCCAGTGGGTGGCTAATAAATATTTGATAAATAAGTGAATCTAACCTCTTAGCCTTTGTCCATAATTCCCTCCTTAGTATTCGCCTTCCAATCAACCTCATGCCACATTAAATTAATTAAACTTTCAAGAACTGGAACTGGAGAGATGTCTTAGCAGTTAAGAGCAACGACTGCTCTTCCAGAGGATCTGAGTTTAGTTCCCAGCACTCAGATGGCAGCTGACAACCATCCTTAACTTTCCAGTTCCAGGGGACTTGACACCCTTGTCTGGCTTTCATGGCTACCAGACACATGTGTTACTTAGAAATACGTGTAGGCAAAATACCCATACACATAAAAAAAATCAAAATTAAAAGAATTTCCAAGAACTAAAAGTCTACAATATCCATGCCCTTATTTGTTCACTCATCAGCTTAGAATAGTTCACCAAATACTGACTTCAAAAAATTCAGCTTGAGCATTCCCTACAGCGTCCTCCTTCATTATAGTGATACTTTATAATCATCTCCTATGAATCACAAGTTTGGTCAAAATATAAATATAGGTCAGGAGGTAGAATATTTGTGTAGTATGAGTGAGACTGTAAATTTAACCTCCCCTGAATAAATAATAAATAATACAATCTTTTACAACCTGTATGTTCCTGTATGTAGTAGATTATTTGTGGTGATATGTTGTGTAACGTAATAAAATTTACCTGAAGATCAGAGAACAGAACAATCCACTAGATAAACATACAGGCCAGATAGTGGTGACACAAACCTTTAATCCTAGCACTCGGGAGGCAGAGATCCGTCTGAATCTCCGTGAGTTCAAAACTACCCTGGAATGAGATTGACTCAGCCTAGGGGAGAAACAGACCCAGGCAGTGGTAGCACATACCTTTAATCCCAATAACTGGGAGTCACATGACTTTAATCCCGGGACTTGGGAATTCATGCCTTTGCTCCCAGTACTTGGGGAGGCACACACACCTTTAATCCCAGCACTAAGAAGGAAGTAATATGGCTGGGCAGAGAAAGGTATATTAGGCGTGAGGAGACAGGAACTAGAACCTTTTTGGCTGAAGTTTTTCAGCTGGAGAGCTTTCAGCTGAGGACTCAGAGGATTCGTGGAGTTGGTGAGGTAAGACGTGGCAGTGGCTTGTTCCATTGTCTCTCTGATCTTTCAGTATTTACCCTAATATCTAGCTCTGGGGTTTTATTAAAAGACTGTTTAGATTTCATGTTACAATTATTTCTTTCAATGTATGCTGTGAATATCACTTTGTATAAATAAACACTGGCCAGTAGCCAGACAGGAAGTATAGGCGGGACTAACAGAGAAGAGAATTGAGGGAACAGGAAGGCAGAAAGAGAGACTGCTGGAGCCGCCGCCATCACAAGGAAGATGTAAGTTACTGGTAAGCCACGAGCCACGTGACAAAGTATAGATTAATAGAAATGGGCTAAATATAAGAGTAAGAGCTAGACAATGATAGGCCTGAGCTAAAGGCCAAGCAGTTTAAATAATGTAAGAGTCTGTGTGTTTATTTTATAAGTGGGCTCTGGGACTGGCAGGACTTGGCAGGAGTTGGAGAGAAATTCTCCAGCTACAAATGTATGTGTATATGTCTGTGTGCATGCATATGCATGCATATGTGTGCATTTGTTCGTGCGTGTGTGTGTGTGTGTGTGTGTGTGTGTGTGTGTGTGTGTGTGTGCATTTGTGCATGTGTATATGGTAACCAGAAGAGGACTCCTCACCTCATTTCTTCAAACAAGGTCTCTCACTGAACCTGCAGCTCACCAATTGACCTGATTGGTAGCTGGTGAGTTCCAGCGATCCATCTGTCTCTGGTCCTCATGCTGGGTTACAGTGCATGCCACTACACCCAGCTCTATTTGGCAGTGGGGGTCTGACACCAGATTCTCAAGCTTGCATGGCAAGCACTTCACTGATGGAGCCATCTCCCCAGGCCTCACTTCTCCTCTTTTTTTTTTTTTTTTTGTTTTTTTCGAGACAGGGTTTCTCTGTGTAGCTTTGCGCCTTTCCTGGGACTCACTTGGTAGCCCAGGCTGGCCTCGAACTCACAGAGATCCGCCTGGCTCTGACTCCCGAGTGCTGGGATTAAAGGCATGCGCCACCACCGCCTGACTCACTTCTCCTCTTTATTCATCCACATTTTGAAACAATTTCTTACAT
The DNA here is from genome assembly GCF_004664715.2 of Peromyscus leucopus. Taxonomy (NCBI): domain Eukaryota; kingdom Metazoa; phylum Chordata; class Mammalia; order Rodentia; family Cricetidae; genus Peromyscus; species Peromyscus leucopus. Next base: position 43,276,056 of record NC_051067.1, read on the forward strand.
GGAAGCAATGGACAATAAAAGAACAAAAGAAGCAAAGAACAAACTAAAGACAGGCAGCGAGCTTAATACCATCCACCTTTTAGATCCAAAGATGCCAACAGAGCGAAGGGAAAGAATGGAAAAGGGTGGTGAGAAAGGTGCCATGGACAGATGGAGCAACAGAGGCTTGGAGCAGGTATCAGACAAACATTTATTAAGAGAAATTGCAGGGGACACTTTGTAGCTCCATGCGGTGGTGTACCCCTGCCATCTCCCCGGCAATCTCAGCACTTGGGAGGTGAAATCAAGAGGATCAGGAATTCAAGGTAACCCTTTGCTACAAATCAAATTGAAAGCCAGCCTGGAGTACACGAGACCCTGTCTCAAAGCAAGCAAACAAAAACATAGGACGTTTTATAAGGATAATATCCTCCATAATATGCACATCCAAAAAGAGAGCAAAATATATTTTTAAAAAGCTGACAGAACTGAAGAAGATAATGGGCCTGAAAACAGTGGGTGTCAATAACTCAGCCTCAGTGATAAATAGAATAATTAGACAGAAGACAGAGAAGAGAGGACCCATTGCACACCACAGCACAACTAGACACATTGGATAATTTCTGGATGCCTAAGATGAATTTGATGCAAGAATTCAAGCATTTATCACTGAAGACATGTTCACTGCTGCATGGCCAATCCTGTGCATTTCCCCATAGGAGACACAGAAGATTAAAATTACTGACTTCAATTTCAGGGTTGAGCAATGTAAATGGGAAAAGAACTATGTACTTGTGAAAAATCATGACGGTGTGCAATTTCAGTTAAAGAGAGCCTCGGATAAAAGCAGCGGGAAATTAAGCCTGCATGTGTGTTTAATTTCTTCAGGGCCACCAGCTATTTGGAAGGTAAGGGAGGAGATTGACTAAAAGTAATACAGCATGACGAGCTGAGTTCTGTCTGAGGGGCTGGTGGCATGGAACTGCTGAGGAGAACTGAGGAACGTAAGGTATCACTGCTTCCGGTACCTTTCTGATTCTACCACTGAGTAGTAAATAAGCCACATAAATCTCACTCGATGCCATGAGAATTGTGGAATGCCTGTAAATAAGAACAGCATTTGGTGTCTGAAATAGGGATATAGCCCAGGTTAAAAGTTCAAAGAATCAGATGATGAGATGAAGTCCTAGAATAAGGGAAATCCAACCAAGAGCAGGAGGGGTCTTACTGTAAATCTTAAGATTAGGGGAAATTCTCCTAGTAAGAGTTTGAGTCTCCACTTGAGAAACATCAGGGTCTAAATAGCTGCCAGGCACATATGGCCATTAATTAAAATGAGATAGAACAAAATAAATATAAAATTCCATTTTTCGGTCTCCCCAACCATATCCCGAGTATTCAGCATCTATAAGTGACAAGTGGCTTCCATATTGGAAAGCATAGGTACAGACCTTCTCCCAGACAGCACAAAGCATTCAAGACAAGAAAGATGACACAGGGAAGCCACGCCTCTTGAACTGTCAAAGGGGGCATGTGCAAACTGGAGCAGAAGCATGTTTACCTTGACCATAATGATGGTAACTCTTCTTGTAAGTCAACGTTGAACTCTTCAAACACTTTCTGAGCTTTCTGAAACTCCTCTTCTGCCTAGAAATGATACACAAAATGTTTACACATAAGGGAAGCCACTCCTATACACAAAGCATCACTTCGTATTAAACAGGAATAGCCTTATGCTATCCTGAGAAGACTTTGAGAGAGATATTTGTTGAAATCCAAACTATTTTGTAATTAAATATGAAAAATGAAGATTCACAAGAAAGCCAATGGTATTCTCCCAACCTTGGTCTGATTTGTTGATTCTACAGAAACACCATAAAGCCTATAAAGATCTCTGTTGTGGCCGGGCAGTGGTGGCGCACGCCTTTAATCCCAGCACTCGGGAGTCAGAGCCAGGCGGATCTCTGTGAGTTCGAGGCCAACCTGGGCTACCAAGTGAGTTCCAGGAAAAGGCGCAAAGCTACACAGAGAAACCCTGTCTCAAAAAAAAAAAAAAAAAAAAAAAGATCTCTGTTGTGGATACTGCTCATGAATGCTCCTACAGAAAAGTCCAAGCCTCATGGAAGGTATAAATCATTACCAGATGTACTTTCAAAATAGACTTGGAATTTGCTATAGAACACACTACAGAGAAAATATTCCACCACTATATACAAAGGCAGTGATCCACAGGCTGGATTTCCATGGCATAACCTTGTCAGATTGCTTCAATTTGGGTATGTGGGAAAGAAAGGTAACATGATGAAGTACTCTATAAAGCCTAGCCTCTGTGAGGCCTTGCATGAAAGGTAGCTGCTATCACATGTGCTTGGGAACTGATGGGTAATTCATGCAGGATCTGCTCAGGGTGGGTGTATAGAAGGAAAGGAGAGAGGAAAAGACTTGAAAGTTGGTAAGGGTATATAAGCAAGTTATTACCAAACTGTGGAGGTCTTATATGTCATACTAGAGTGTTAGATCTTTTTTTTTTCTTTAATGGGAGCCACTAAGAGAGGTAACCAGTAGGAAACCTGATCTAGAGATGCCATGTTGGAAGATGATTTGGCAATGGTGTATGGTAGAACAGACAAACCAAGACTGGAATCCAAGAGAATGGTAGAGAGCTGGCATCTGTAATGCTGATATACACGATTGTGGTGGCTGAAATGAGATGATCCCCATAGTCTTAGGCACTTGAATATTCGGTCCCCAGTTGGTAATGATGTTTGAAAGGCTTGGGAGGTATACCCTTTATGGAGGAAGCATGTCATTGGGGGCAGGTTTTGAGAGCTTAAAGACTTGTACAATTTTGACTTTGATCTCTCTGCTTTCTGCTTGTGATTTAAAGTGTGAGCTCCCAGATTCCTGATCTAATTGCCATGCCTGCCTACTGTCATACTTCCCTATTGTGATGTGATGGATGCATATCCCTCAGAAACCCAAAGCCCCAAATAAATCTTTCTTCTACAACTTGCCTAGGCATGGTGTTTTATCACAGCATTAAAAAAAGTAACAATAATAATGATAAGAGCTACTTAAATGAATCTTCTCCAAGAAATTAATGTTATGCAAAAGTAGTTCCTGTCTTTATTTTCAAATGCGAGTTTTGTCTGAGAATTCCATGGTTGGCTTCCCACCTGACTCTATATTTTAGAAGTGTTCATGGACCATAACAAGCATAGAATTTCTCCTTTGTTTCTTTGATCTTGCAACACTGCAAGGGGCTCAAATTTATTCTGGTCAAAAATGTGTCAGTAATTGTCACTCATGGATATTGCTTATAATCACATGAAAAAAACTTATTTTAATTAAAATGGCTTAGAAAAGTATGATGTAGTTGGAACCCTGTCCTGATTGCAGTCTTCCTTTAAAAAGGAAGTATCTAACTTTTAAAAGCAAGGCTGCTACATGCCTTAAGGTGTGGAGAGTGATGTCACCCACTGGATCCATCCCTACCTTGGAGATCCGACTCTCATCCTTCCGTTTGGAACTCTGCAGAGCCTCCAAGTGATGGCGAGCACTGTCATAATCCACGAGCTTCCTGCTGCGCTTAGCGATGCGATTCTGCCAACATGGAAAACACATGTACTGAAGGAGAGGTGGTCACAGAGTCTCTGACTGCCAAAAGTCAAAGGTCAAATGCTTTCTGTGTTGAAAGCCTCTAAAAACTTTAAAAGAACCGCTGCATTTACGTATGTGCATGCCTGAGTGAGTACAGTTAAGGAACAATCTGTAGGAGTCTGTTCTCTCCTTCTACTGTGTGGCTTTCTGGGATTGAACTCAGGTGGGTCATCAGGCTTAGTGGCAAGTACCCCTACCTGCTGAGCCACCTCACTGGCATGGAAGGTGAGGGTTTTAACAGAAGATATGGGTGAGCAGGAATATGAGTAGGAAAAAAAGACCGCTAAAAATCAGAATGAAGTTTCTAGACCTTTGTGCGATAAAGGGTGTCCCTTCTGAAAATAATGAGGCCAACATGAGCAACTAAAGGCATATGTTTATAACAAAGAGTAGGAGAATCTCAGAGTTGCCTTAGGGCAGCAGGCAAAGCTGGACTCTATTAGCGTCTATGCTCACTCACAATATGCTTGCAGTCTGAAGATAGGAGAAAACTACCTTAGATTATGTTTTATGAGTGTAACAGCATACTAACTGCAGTTTCCTAAGACAGCTTTGCTTTCTCAGAAATCTTTTCCCAGTCTATCACTGTCCTTTGAGTATTAGAATGTCTAGAGCTATCACTTTGGAAATGTTGGTGTCCAGTATACAGGGATACTACTTGTGTGCTAGCTCATTCCCATGGCCACCTCATTAAGGAATTTTCACAAGCTTGCTCCTGAAATCCTGAGCCACTAGCTATGGAGTACAGCAACCTTGACAACACAAAAAAAAACTCCAGCCTCATGACCAAGTTTTTGATCAGGGCTGAACTTTGCTCAACCAGGGCCATCTTCATTTGCATGACCCCTACTTGCATAGGGATCATATAGCTAGAAATTGTGTGCACAATAACCCACATTAAGCTCCCAGTGTTGTATAGCAGCCACTGTGGACTGTTCTCCCTCATATGGAACAAGTTACTTTGCAGGAAGCTGCCCATAGAGAAACTCAACCTATGAGAAAAGGAATTTTTCAGGATGGAGACCTCCATTGCTCAAGGCCCTCTGCTTCAAGTTGAGCTCTGCTGACTTCCTAGCCTGCTGCCCTCTTACTGTGTTCTCTATGAACTAGTCTCCCTATTCTTGACTAATGAGTGAATGTAGTCATTGCTTGCTACCATAACAGCCAGTCCACTATAATAAGTTATCCATGTTGAAACCTAAAGAGGTAAACAGAATTGAAAAAGAGAACTTGGACAGGGGCAATAGCTCAGTGCATTCCTAGCACCCATAGCTTATTTGGGGAAACCACACCCATCCTCAGAAATGTATAAAGAGAGACTCCTAATTCTGCTACATGGGCTTCAGATTCCTCTCTTCACATACCCTGCCATGTTGTTTGTATTTCGTGTCTGGGTTCTCCTTAGAGCCCCACCATGCTGTTGTCTATTTGTCTTTCTATCCATGCTGCTAATAGCTCCTTTAGTAGTCCTTACTCTCTAACAATTTGTCTGTGACCCTCTTGAACCCCATCTGAGACCTTTCAATAACTATTTGTGTGTGTGTATCAGTATGCACATGTATATATTTACATGTGCTCGCAGGTATGTGCAGGTGCACACATGTATGTGGAGACCAGAGGTTAGAATCAGGTATCATCTTCCATTGTTCTCCACCTTAATTTTTGAGACAGGGTCTCTCACTGCATCTAGAGCTCACAGATTTAGTTGCTGGCCATCTAGGATTTCTGGTATCTGCTGCCTTACCCAGTTTCTTACTTGAGCATTGGGGATCCAAATTCAGACTCTCATGTTTGCACAACAAGACTTCACTGGTCCATCTTCCCAGCTGCTCAACCCCTATTATCTCTAAAATTCTGTATGCAATGAAGATAACTATATTGTCTTGTAAGCTGCTAAATCTCTTATTTGTTTAGTGATTCTCTTTATAATTTTTTAGATGTCCATCGTAGTAATCTTGGTTGGATCTAGAATCAATTAAACTTGATTGGATCTGGGATCAATTAAAAAATAAGCTTCTGGTCCTGCCTGTAAGAAAAAAGTTTTTTCATCAGGTTATTTGAAGTTACAAAACCCAGGCTAAACATGGCCGGCATCTTTTGGGGACAACTCAGATAAAAGGAGGTATTATGATATATGTACATGGGGGACCCCTCAGCTGGCCAGACCAGGGAGTCCCATGTTTGAGGGAAAACATGCTGGCATGTTGGGCAGATGCAGCGGCAGGCAGGCGAGACACACCATGCAGACATGGCATCCGCAGTGATGGCAGACATTCATTCATGGACATTCATTCACAAACCCGGCACTGCATCCACGCAGAAAGAGTTTGTTATAATATAGAGATAAAGAGACAGAAAGACAAAAAGGAGAGAGAGGAAGAGAAGAGAAGAGAAGAGAAGAGAAGAGAAGAGAAGAGAAGAGAAGAGAAGAGAAGAGAAGAGAAGAGAAGAGAAGAGAAGAGAAGTGGAGGTGTGTATACCTTATGGAGGGGAGGAAGGGGAGGGTGGAAGAGAGAGAGAGAGGAAGGGGAGGGTTTTTTATTTTATAATTTAATTTAATTTTACATATCAGCCACGGATTCCCCTGTTCCTCCCTCCTGCTGCCCTCCCCCAGCCCACCCTCCATTCCCATCTCCTTCAAGGCAAGGACTCTCCTGGGGATTCAGCTCAGCCTGGTATATTCAGTCGAGGCAGGTCCAGTCCCCTCCTCCCTTAAACTGGACATGAGTGGGGGTAATGAAGGGCAAGGGTTGAGGGAAAGAGAGCTCAGGGGAGTGGGAGATGCCAGCTGGATCAAGAACAGAGAGGGAGAACAAGGAAAAAGAGACCATGATAAATGGGGAAGGGTTTAAAATCCTTAAAATGAGGCTTTCATGTCAGGACTCAGGGAGGTGCCAAGTGGCGGGATTTCAAGGGGCCTGTCAGAATATTAACAGGAAGTACAAAGAGAGAAGTTTTGTTCTTTGCCTTCTTACCTTCACATTGTGTTGGCACCTTCATCTACCCTGTTTATTTTCTGACCGGTTAGCCTACTCTGTTGCTGCAATCACTGCTGCCATTCATTGCTAACATCAGAACCCAGCTTCTTTGGCCTTGGGACATGGACTGGGGACCAGTGGCTCCCTGGGAATTTCCCAGGCCTTCTGTGACAGACTGGGACTGCCCAGGCATCCAGATCTGTGGTATCTTAGCCTCTCCAGTATGAAGACAGCAGTTGGTAGAAAACCCAAAGCATGTCATGTACAGCAACCTAACCAATGCTCCATTAACATATTTGTTCTCTCTGTTCTGCTTCTCTATAGAATTCTGACAAATACAATCTCCTCTGTTGATATTCTCTTACTAAAGGGGAGCAGATAATCTCACTTCTTTCAATTAGGAAGACTGTGTATTTAACAGGAACCTCAGAAGGCTTTACATAAAGCTGAACTTATAAGAAAGAAAGATACAGAAAAGCATCCACCTCAAGACCTGAGAGGAAAAAAACATAAATGACCTGGATAAATGAGTTTCCAGCAAGAGCAAATCAACAGGGGCTGTGTCCATCTGAGATGCAGCAATAGACTCTAGCCTGAGACCTTTCTTTCCAGGCCTCTCATTACTTAAACTCGGTGCTATTTCCTGCCTGCTACTTCTCCATCATGAAATCAGATCATCCAGGAAAAGCCATAGTCCAGCAACAGGGACAACTAAAAACTGAGCTTCAAGATGTAAATTTACATTAACCTTACATTAGCTGAATGTCCTCTAACTTTAGCTTTTTTGTTTGTTTGTTTGTTTGCTTTGATTTTCCCAGAAAGGGTTTCTCTGTGTACCCCTGGCTGTCCTAGAACTCGCTCTGTAGACTAGGCTTGCCTTGAACTCAGAGATCTTCCTGTCTCTGCCTCTGCCTCTGCCTCTGCCTCTGCTGTCTGAGTGCTGGGATTAAAGGCATGCACTAACACCTAGCCCTAATTTTAGCTCTTATTTGTATTCCACCTAGGTATTTCTTTCAAGATTGAGTTGGGGGCAGAGAGAGAGGGTGAGGAAGACATACACACACACACACACATACACACACACACACACACACACACACACACACACAGAGAGAGAGAGAGAGAGAGAGAGAGAGAGAGAGACAGACAGACAGACAGACAGACACAGAGAGACAGAGAGATAGAATTCTCTGCTGAAGCTCTGGCAGGGAAAGTGATACCCTAAGACAGAGTCTGTGCCCCTCCCCTTCAGTTGTCAAACTATTGAGACAATGGACTCCAAAGAATAAAAATTTCCCCCAAATCCCATGCATGAGGAGGGACAACTAAAGCCACAGGAGGAACTGGTTTTTGGGGAAGAGATTTCACCCAGTTCCAGCATCTTACCCCACAGTTCAATGAGCTTAAATATACTTCCTGGGTTTTGTGTCACAAGGTTTTTACCACCACTTCAGAAAAGACTGAAGCCTGTCTCCTTTTTACAGGGATGGCCAAACTGTACATGAATCCATTTTCCTTTGTCAATTTCAGCTGCTCCCTCGTTTGTTTTAAAACACAGGGAAAGTGGGCATCAGGTTTATGAACCTAAGTGCTCAATAACCGAAGTACAGATCTGAGAAACCGATAAGGGAAAAATACTGACCTATGGACACCCAGGCCGGTCATGGTCAGACAATTTAAAATCAATAATAATGAAAAACATAGGCAGAGAAAAGTAACTGAACATGAACAAAACACAATAATGTGTATGTATGAAAATGAGAGAATGGAACTCATTCTTTTATATGCTAAGATAAAATGTAATTTAAAAACAGCGAAAGTATAATATGACTGTAAAAACTACAGCAAACTAAACTTTAGAAACCATACAAGTCACAAAATAGTAGACTAGATGTAAAGTACTTAAAAATAAATTATGAAAAAGAAACCTCTCAAGTCAGACTATACCCAGTAAAAACAACTTCCAGAAATGAAGGTGGAGGAAAATCAATTTCAGACAAACAAAAATAGGGAATTCATAATATAATAGCATATGTATTCAGCATAATACTTTTAACATCATAAATGGAACTGCATGATGCAGGGAGTCATATAAAGGGCAAACATCAAGGCAAATATATACAACTGCCTTTATTTTGAATTGTATGAAAGCATCACTACCCATTCAACCCAACAATAACAGCAGCAAAGCAGAAGCGATGTCTTATGGAGCTTACAACACATGCAGAGGGAAATACCAATAAATCATAGCACAAATGGAGAGGACTGGAGTAGTACATCACGAGCCTTGAAGATGATGTGCTAAGTAGTATAAACTGTGTGGAGTTAAGAAGGACAGTTGAAATGTATATTTATAAATGTGCAATAATCACTAAAGTGTTTAGTTAAAGAGGTGGAACCAAAAGGCCTGTAAGGTAAAATACATGGGATCTGAAATCCAGACTTAGATTCCGACTTAATTAGCCTGAGAGAAGATTTGGCAGTCATGCATTACAGGTCTCTGCAACTGTCTAGTTGTGCCCAGCTGGTCTAAAAATAAACACCATTTTATGGGAAGACATCCGAAAACCTTTGAAATTGGATATACTAACAAGAGGGGAAATGATGTTAATAATATATTTATGGTTTTACATAATACAGTAACCACTAAAGAATCAGTATGGATATGGTAAGGGTTATTTCCATTTCACTAATAGAGAATTTGGAGTTGCATGAGATTAACCTGTAACTTGCCTAGAACTATTCCCCATGTCTGAACCAAACAGGAATTGAATCAGAAATCCACTCTAACGCCGACACCAGGAGTAGACGAGGCAAGAGAAGCAACACTCACACAAGCAGCTGACTCTCAGGTGTGTGAGCGCAAGGTGAGCAGCTGCCGAAGACTGCCTTCTTCCAATTTGCACCTTCTGAGCTTCTCCCGCCTGACTTCCTGTCAAGCCTACCCTGTTCCTGGGGCTCTGTTAATGCTTCTTCCAGTGTCTCCACAGACTCCACTAATTATTCCTGCCACTCAGCACAACTTCTCCACAGCCTGCCGACACTGGTGACAGGCAGGTTCAGAAGGTCATTCAAACTAAGCAGCTTCGGATCTTAATTTTCATTCCAATGATATTTTTCTGTTTTTACTGCTTCCAAATGGCAATGAAATGCTTCAAGACCCATACACAGTGGCTTTAAGATAGCCGCTGAGCAGCCCAGGCATGGTAGAGCGAACGGACCTCTTGGGCCAGAAAGGTGATGAAGCTCACCGTTTTTAACAAGCACCTGACTGTTTCCTTCTTCGGGGCAGAAGCTTGTGTATCATTCAGCATCCCCAGAGCTCTTCCACACAGATGTGCCTCTGACCTAGGGACATCTTTAATATCTTCCAAATAGCAAATATTGAGCTACTGAAGATTGAATTGGTCTTTGAAAAGAGCTGAAATGCAGTTACTACCATGCTTTAGAATGAGGTGGAAGAGTCCACTGGTAATTCGGTTTTGTTCAAAAACATAAGTGAAGTGAATCTTGTGAGACATTTCCCTGTGTGACTGACAAGGCTCTCACAGAGGGTAGCTTACTAGGGCGGAAGTGAATATTTTAAGATCTGTCACTCGTTTGATACATACGGTTTTGTGCTGGAACAACAAATCAATCTAATTTCCTTTCCTGTATGACATTTTGGGAGTGTGAAGCAATAAATACATTAATTAATTAAAGAAAGCTTCATAAGAACAGAGTTACCTCAGATTAACTTTTTCATATAACACAATTCTAATTAGGTACCAATAGTAAACTTAATTAAATAAGTCAATTTAATAGTAATAAATGTTAAGCAATAATAAATTTAATTAAAATTTCTCAAAATTCCTCATTGCCCTAAATTTCTGTAGCTTATAAAATACTTTGTTATACTTTTAAAAATTCTCTAACAACCCTAATTTGGAATTCATTTTGGCACACTGAAGTCAATATATACTTAGTCGCTCATGCATGACTGCCAACTTAGAATTTAAACTACATTTTATAATAATTGCTCACAGCTGTAAGCCTGCCTGGGTTGGTGACATGTGGGTTTTTATTATAATGTTGATTTTTAGATGCCAGCGCTGCACAATGGGAACCATAACACAGAGTGCCCTGTCAGTCACAGCTCAAATGTCAAACATCATCCTCATGAATGGCACTTCATAGTTCTCTGTGATAAGCTCCAGTAAATGTTTGGGAATTTGCCTGAGGTTTTAAATGCATATGGCCTGTTGATTTCAATGGGCATCAAAGAAGTCAGTTTTGTTCTGTGCTTTGGAACCTTTCCACTTAGTTAATCTTACTCATAGTGCTCCTTTCCATCAATAATCCCTTCATTACGTATTCACCAATCCTCATTTTATGACCTTAGGGAGTCTGCTCCTACTTCTAAGTTGCACTCATTGAGTATATGTAAAATTTAAATCCGTTTTCACACACAGAAAAACAACTGAATATATCTATTGTCCCCACTCCAAACTGTCTCTTTCTTGAGATATCCACGCTAGTCCCTTGATTATTTGTCATGCTGCACAGTTTTCTAATCCTCTGCCTTGGCTGATAATTGTGTCAATGTAGCTTGAGAGTTAAGGCTAAAGGGAGAAGAGACTGATTCAGCCTCTTTATATGACACATGTAAACCTTAACATGCATTTGCCTTCAGTGTAGTATGAAGAAGCTCTTAATCCTGCTATTCCCAAACCCCCAGATATGCTGCAACTGAAGCATATCAACATTTGGGTGTGAATTCAATGATGAGCCTCAAGAAAGAGGCTCCTTAGGTAACAGTTCCACTGGGTATTATATCATGTTGATTTCAAATAAGGAAATGAACAGCCAGTATAATTGATTTGATTTGTTTCAACCCTGTAATTCTGTGCATGTTTGCTTTGTAATTATATACTTTTAGGAAACATAGGCAATAAAATCACTGCCTCTTGGTAATATTGAATTCAATATTTTCATTCTGAATGTCAATTTCCTTTCAGTTGTCTACTTACCTAGTGAACCCCGGCCTTACTTAGTTAAGTCACACTACAATAACACAACAGAACCAGAGAAGTGCCGGGCGTTGGTGGCACACGCCTTTAATCCCAGTACTTGGGAGGCAGAGGCAGGCGGATCTCTGTGAGTTCGAGGCCAGCCTGGGCTACCAAGTGAGCTCCAGGAGAGGCACAAAGCTACACAGAGAAACCCTGTCTCGAAAAACCAAAAAAAAAAAAAAAAAAGAACCAGAGAAGCTGCAAGCTGATTTAAATTTTTAAATAGGAGAATACTGTTTTTTCTTTATCCTCTTCTAACTTTTAGATCCCGATTTCATGGAGATTAAACTATCAGGCAATAGAGGTAATAGCAGAAGATGAAGGAATAAAACCTGGTTTCTGTTTCTTCCCTGGATACCCTGATTCAAACTACAAATCAATTCTCTGCTGGAAAACAGAAATTAGTTGAAAGGCTTTTACCTACACAGCAAGGGCAAAGAAAAGCCTTGGTTGAAAGATGCTCAACAAGTGTGTGGCCACTTGAAGAAGTTCCACTGCCTGGCACAGCCCAGGGTGTGTGGCTGCCATGCCTTCACCCCCAGCTCTTACCCGAGTAGAGAGTCTCAGAGCTCCTATGTGACAATGGACTTTTACGTGATATTCCTAGACTGGCCTTGTCTTGAAAAAGTATTGGGAAACCAACTACTCAATACACTGAGGAGCCAGGTCGATCTTGGATGACACTTGAATCTTGAACAGAATTGGACACCATTGCTGTTTCTCTGAGTTCAATGCAAGCAAAGCTTCTTAAAAGTCCAGACTCCTTCTCCTTCAGAAGGAAAATGTTCAACAAGTGTGCAATGGTCCCACTTTCACAGAGACTGCCTATGGAACTGGCTTTGGTCTCAGCACTGATGGAACCCAACTATTTCTAGATAATTGGAGATTTCCAAGAGCAGATGGATTGGGTGGTAGATATTGTTCCATTGGAAGCTCCACCTCAGCCCCGCTTCTCCCTCTCCAAACCCTGTCCCTTTCAAAAAGCCCACCAATTCATGGCTCCTCCCCCAGAGCTGCTCAAGACAATGCCTACAGGGTTTTTAAGCTCCAGCCCATAGACCTGCCATGGGATTTCTCTTCCTTCCTTCCCCAGAGATCATCCAGGAGTGGTCTGGTCTTATTAATTCAGCTTTATTTGGCTTATTGCATCAGTGGACAAACCTATTACTGGGGATTCAAAATACTTATCAGATATGTGCATAAAATATATTCAGTATTGAAAGTGTGAAACCTGGTGTGGAGCTTCACAGCTTCCATTTAAAATGCCAGTTTTTAGGTATGTAAGTACATGAAGTTGTATAGACTTTGGGTCTGGCTAATTTGGGTATGTGGTATTTTTATTTATTTGCAAGGGTTTTTATAATGTTTATTTTTAAAAGAACAGGAAGTGAGCTGTACTACAGAAAGACTGACTCGAAATCTGACCAGGATGACTATGAGGGTCTGGCCAAGAGGAGACCATCAATATGAACACATCAGAAATCAAAGACAGAGTGGGGATAAGAAACTCTCCTGAACCAAGAATGACATAAAATAAAGCAGACACATTAGTGTGTATAGTATAGTTCCCAGCATGCCTGAAAGCAACACCATTGAGCTTCTAACCTTTCCCAGACCTCTGGTCACTGCCTTGCCTGGAGGAGCTATATTTCTCAATAAACATTCTGTGTCCCTCATCAAATCCCTTATTCTGAAACATAAGAACCAGGAAATTCTAGTCGCTGCCTTCTAGACTCCAATGTCTGCTGACAGGTGACTATGTCTAATTTGCAGACACCAGCACCAAAACTCAAAGCAAATGAAAACATAGGGAAGAAATCACTGGTTATTATGTTAACATTGGGAATCTATCATTCAGATTTGTTTACTTGACACATAGCCACCCAGAAGAATATGATTGGAGAGATCCAATTAAGTTCTTGCCCAGTACTCCAGAAAGCCGCAACTGTTCTTTCCATTTTAGCCAGTTCTTATTCATACCCTGTGGGAGCAGAAAAAGCTAGCTCTCGACCTGCATTCTGTTTTAGTGAAGCTGCTTCATTTCACTGTGCAGACAAGGCCAGGGCATTTCTTACAGGAGGTTTTCTGATATTTGTTTACAACTATAGAGAAGGTTGGTTCGTGGTGGATTTGTGCAAGGAAATGCTCCAGAGGCCCACGGGTACTGGTTCATAGCCTCCTCACACTACTAGAAAGTCAATGTGCCCTGACTCCATCTTGAACACAGAAGCAAAAGGGCTAATGCTGCATGTCAAATACACCTAAATACAGAAAAAAAAAAAATACCCAGGTACACTGTCACCATGTGTAAAATTAACAGTAAATAGTGAGATATCAGATTTCTCTTCACATTTACAGTTAGTTAGGTTTCTCTATTCTCTGTGACCATTTATTCTAATGAAAATCACCCCACAAAGTTTGAATATCATTGGATTTTTTTGTACGTTTGGCTTCTGATCTAAAGTATCTACAGGCTTGAAAAGACTTTAGCAAAGAAAGAAACACTGAAGCGTTCACTAAGAGAGACACTTTGATTTCTGTAGCTGGATTTTATTTCATGATAATAGGAATAGAATAAAAACCTATGCTTGACTAAAGGAAAAGTTACAAATGTCTTTCATTTTAGTTTGAGAACTTTTAATTCTCCTCTGTTGCCCTGGTTTCAAGAACTACATGAGACCATTCAATTATTTCCTTCACACACAGAGAGTGAAATACCTTTATGTCAGGAAATTGGCCCAGGTAGGTGTCCAGTGTCAGCAAGGACCCATCCACTAGTTTTTGATGGAAATCTTCCCACAGCACATCACATTTCTAAAAGAGAAATAGACTGTGACTCAGTAATCTCAGACACATTTCACTAAACTTCTAGAATATCTAAAACCACAAAACTTGGGAAGCAATACTTCCTGAGATATGAGAAGATGCAGTATGAGCTAATTAGGATGCCAATGTTCAGGCAGTCTGTTGTAGTTAACAACACAAGCTAAGAGCATGGCTTGTTTAAAATCCATATCTGATTCTGAATTACTAAAGAGTGGGGATGCTTTAACAGGTTCCCAGGTCCCAGTGGATGGACAGTGGAGCTAAAAGATTGAGAAGAACTCCTGTGAAACAGCGAATTTATCTGCAGCATTGATCAAATTAGAGCCAACCCAGACAGAAACAAACAACAAAATATGGCTGAAACCTCATTTATAGAATGAAAAATCTGTCATACTGGGATACTTTTACCAGTTGTGAGGTTTCCAGCAGATTGGAAAAGAAAAAGATGTCTGGTATTTGTCAACCTAACATGCCGTGTCTGAACTGTCACTTCCAAATTTATGTGAGTAGTAAATCTTTTTCTTTAAACTTTCTTTTTATTTATTCTTTGTGTCTTAAACATCATGCATTTTGATCCCATTCATTTACTTGTCCCTTTGTATCTGCCCTCTGCCCTTGCAACATCCCCCCCCCCCAACAAAATAAAATTTAAGAGAAAAAAAGAAGAAGAAAATCTCATCATGGAAGCTGCAGTGTGACACAGTGAGTCATGCAGCAAACCCTTTTGTCTATACATCTTTACTTCCAAGTGTACATTGCAAAGAGTCACTGGTCTGGTTCAATATTTCTAGTGAATATAAATGCCGGGCCCTCACTGGGACTCCTCTTGGATGTCCTGCTGTTGCCCTTTGTCATGGAGATCCTGCAGCTTTAGGTCTACAGGACCAGACTGGTCCCTTCACATGCACCCTCAGATCACAGGTGGGGTGGATGTTGGGGTGAACCAACTCATAACCCTGGTTCTGAGCCTGAGTAGTTGCAGGGTTGGTCAGTCTCCCAGATCTCCCCTGTCCTCACCACCAGCGTTGCCCTGACTTGTTCACCCCTTGCAGCAATAAGCAAGGGACAGGGCCAGTTCTGCTTTCACACCCTCAAGGTTGGCTCTCTCACACCTGGACCATCAGGGCCAGCTCTTCTGTGTTGCCCAGGCAAGGCACAGAGCCCGCTTTCCTGAGTGCTGCAGCTGGTAAGGGGGCGGGTCCACCACAGGCTGCAGGGGTAGCGGAGGAGGGTACATTTCCCTCACCATCAATGAGTGGTAATTCTTGATCTTGTTAAAAAACAAATTTACAGCTGGATACAATGCTTCATACCTATAATCCTTGAACTTGGGAAATAGAGATGAGAAGATCAAGGCTAGCTTCAGCTGCACAGTAAGTTTGAATCCAGTTTAGGCTACATGAGATCATTTCCAAAACAAACAAATGAAGCTTGATTTGCATTTTGTTCCCTTTTTAGCACATCAAAAACTAATCCTAGTTATTATAATGCCCAACTGAAGAATCTTATGCAAATAAAGTAATTTAAATCCACTGAATGAAAAGGGCTCATCATTGGTGGTGAGTAGATACTCTGAACATGTAATGATCAGTTGCTCTGTTATCCAAAGGATGAGGTTTGCACATGGAACTGAGGGTCCAAATATCCTGGAATCCACAGGGACCCCTGTAGTATTGCAGTCATTTCATTAAAGAATCAGTGTCAATATTGGCATTGCCACAGACAAAATGGAATCATGTAATGTTTGAAGGATAAGAATACACTTTTCTCATTCACTTCTCCTTCACAGGGTCATCCATGTGTCCCTCCTAGGGTCTTTCCCTGTTAGCTAGCCTCTCTGGAGTTGTGGGTTGCAGTCTGACCATCCCTTTAGTGTCCACTTATGAGTGAGTACATACTATGTTTGTCCTTCTGAGTCTGGGTTACCTCACTCAAGATGATATTTTCTAGTTCTATCCATTTGCCTGCAAAATTCATGATATCATTGTTTTTTACTGCTGAGTAGTACTCTATAGTGTATATGTGTCATATTTTCTTTGTACATTCTTCAGTTGAGGGGCATCTAGGTTGTTTCCAGGGTCTTGCTATTATGAATAATGCTGCTATGAACATAGTTTCATGAGTGGACTGGGTGTGGGGGGTGGCAGAGGGCGAGGAGTGGGGGATGAGAACATAGGGAAATGGGAGGGTCAAGCTGTAACAGAGAGAGAGTGGGAGGGCAGGGAGGAAGATACCATGATAGATGAGGACATTATGGGAATAAAAGAGGCAGAGTGCTGGGGAGGCTCTCAGGAATCCACAAGGTTGACCCCACCTTGGTCTGCTGGCAGTGGTCCAGAGGGTGCCCAGACCGGTCTACTCTGGTGACCAGCCTAGCAAATAATCTAGTTGTCATCATAGAGCCTTTGTCCAGTGACTGATGGAGGCAGATACAGAGATCCATGGCCAGGCACCAGGCTGAGCTCCAGGAATCCAAATGATGAGAGAGAGGAGAGATACTGCAGGCAAGGGACTTCGAGATCATGATGGGAGGATATGCAGAAATGACCAGCCACACTAGTGGAAGCCCATGAACTGTGGACTGGTGGCTGTGGAGCCCCCATGGGAGTGGACTAGGCCCTCTGGATATAGAAGATGACTGTTTGGCTCAAACTGTTTGGGGGGTACCCAGGCAGGTGGATCAGGATCTGTCTCTGGTCTATGGGCAGGCTTCTGGAATTCGGTGCCTGTGATGTGACACCTTGCACAGTCTTGGTGCAGTGGGAAGGGCCTTAGACCTGCCTAGGCTCAGTGTGCTGGGCTCTGCTGACTCCCCATTGGAGACCTCGATTTGGGGGAAGTAGGGATACAGGGTGGCTTGGGAAAGAGGGCTGGGAGGGTGATTGGAGGAAGGAGGGTGGAATCTGTGGATACTATGTGGAGTGATAGAAAATTTCTTAATAAAGAAAAATGAAAAAAAAAAAAAAAAAAACCAGCTAGCTCAAAGCCTAAGCCATTAGGCCAAACAGTTTAAAAAAATACACTTTTCCATTATTCTTTGAATTTTCCCTGTTCACGATGAGTTTTGAGAATATATTATTAGTCAGAAATGTACAAAGTGAGATAAGCATTTAACAACATGCTGTTGAAATATGGTGTTTTTATACTGAAAAAGTAAGATGATAAAAACACTTGATAATTGCATTAGAAAATGGTGTGTGGGAAGAGTTTTGCCAAATCCACATCCTGAAAGATTTTAGAAGATGGAGTATATCCAACAGCATCATTTCTCATGGATAGATGCACTCTTATTTCAGTTCTAATGAGATCACAAAGGTCAACATCAGGGTGTCAGCACTGTCAGGCAGCAGTCGGAGACTCTCTGTGAATCGCTTTTCCAAGGCTGTAAAGATGTGCAGCTCATAGAATTGACTGTCCCCTGGGCTTTGGCTCTGTCATCTAACTCGGATCTCTTGTTCCGAGAGGAACTATATTGATTCATCTAAAGTGACGATAAGACAAACAATTGCTCTTCGTTTCAATAGAGAACTTGTAGGGAAGACAGTAGTCTGTCTTCAGTGACCACAATATCAGTGACCACAACATTAATGACCACAACATCAGCGACCACAACATCAGTGACCACAACATGCTCTGGACACTGACTAGGGTTCCTGAACACAAAGACTTCAAATGTGTTTTCAGTTAGTACAATTATTATTTGCATCTTGTACATGGGAATGAATCCCATGAAGACAAAGGAACTACCTGAGGTCACACAGTCATTCTGGCTGTCCAACTTTCCACAGAGTAGTGACACCCACTTGCTCACTTCCTGTAGGCCAGGCAACCCAGAGCTATAGTCTTCAGGTATGAGGGTATTTCTAAGTCCAAAAATGCCATGATGTTCAGTTGATCTTAGTGAATCGACTAACAGTGCTATGGAGGATGGGCAGTCTTCTGAGCTTTTGCTTCTGCATTCCAAGAGGGTTGGTTAAAAGGGAGACAGGATGAAAGGGTGAACTACTGCATAAAAACCACACCTATAAAAAGGCTTTCCCAAAAACATCGTTACAACCTATGTTATGTAATGGAAAAGTGCTGTGGATATCGCTCTATATAAATAAAACACTGATGGCCAGTGACCAGACAGGAAGTATAGGCAGGACAAGGAGAGAGGAGAATTGGGGAAACAGGAAGAAGGAGGGAGAGACACTGCAGCCACCGCCAGGACAAGCAGCATGTAAAGACACCGGTAAGCCACGAGCCACATGGCAAGGTATAGATTTATAAAAATGGGTTAATTTAAGATATAAGAACAGTTAGCAAGAAGCCTGCCATGGCCATACAGTTTATAAGTAATATAAGCGTCTGAGTGATTATTTTGTACGTGAATTGTGGGACTGTGGGGCTTGGGGAACCTGGAGAGAAGCTCTCCAGCAACAGAAAAGAGCTATTGTTAGTTTGAAGAAAAGCAATCTTTAAGCCAAACCTTCTCAAAAGTTTTGGAATTGTTTTTGGAATCAGCTTCCCCTCACACTACAAGTGGGAGATGACTTAGGCAGTAGAACTCCAGGCTGCTTTCTGAGTATCTAGTCTTGCTTTGTGATTGCTGCCCTGAAGTGGGGAAGGGAGGTGGGAGGAGCAGTGGAAGCCTTCTGGAAGCCTCTCTAGGACTCCTGTGAGCTGCCACCCAGCTCTTACCTCACCAACCATCTTCACATCTTCCCGTCCATACCAATCTGGCTCGTAGACTTCATGAAGTGACTCGGTGAGCTTCATTGAGGCCTCCTGCATGCCTGGCATTGGAGAGAAACAGTTCCTGTTACACGGAATGGGGGAGGCACTGCTCTCTTCTCCCCCGCTTTGACAAGTGACACAGAAACAGCGGTGAAGGCACAGCACACCCCCTCTGTGCTCGAGAGTCTCTGGTTCTCATAGTCCTTCTCACGGGACACCTTTTCAGTTACTTACACCATGGTAGCAAAACACTGGGTCTCAGAAGAAGTCAACACTGTCATATTCTAAGAACTGCAACAACAATGTGCTCTAGTCACTTAAAGGGAGTCTAACAACAAATATCTAGAACACCAAAACCATAGACAAAGCTGCAAAATTCTAAAAGCAAAATTAAGCCTGAGTCACTGTGTAAAAAAATACTTTCAAAGCAAGTAGAAACAGTATAAATAGGACTTTAATATATATCAGTTGAAAGTGGTTACTTGATTTAAACAGTAAAATTCTTGAAAGTGGTTACAATTCAAGCGGTACTTAGGTTTAAAAAAGACAAGTAAAAATGTGTTTTCTCAATATCTCTCAAAACTATATTCATAGTTTTGAATATTTGAATAAAACCTTTCAGAAAGCTTTGACTTCATGAGCCTATGGGTTTAAATTTTCTTTACATATCAGTAGGTTACAAACATGCACTTATTAATAATAGTAACAATGTGGAGTGTCTATGAGCAGTGAGGGTATAGAGCATCTCCAGGGCTTTGCAGTCACCACCCCCTTACTTCCTCCTGACATGGCCAGACCCAGCAAAGCATGAAGGATATGGTGCAAATGCTGGGTCCACATGGAGGTGGCTCATGAATGACCAGAATTATAGGCAAACAATTGCTGGAAGACCCCACCTGGCCAAGTTGGTGTCTAAGCTTTTGTCACTAAGGGGTTAACAAAGGAAAGCAGGGAAAACTTAATGCAGTGAAGCAAAAATTAAAACCATTTGCAAATTGAAAATAGCCACATGATTGCTGGACAGATGGTAATCAGTTCTGGGTTCACCAAGAAGCATAAAAGGACAAAATAAAAGAGGTCTGAGATGACAGTGTATATCCCAGAAAAGTGTGTGAAAGCCAGCGCACAATTTGACATGTAAGCCTATGTTTTCTCTGTCTCCCTGACAATTATACATAGGCAATGGTCCTCACACCCTTGAGGTTTGGTGTGCCTCAAGCCACATGAGGTGAGAAAGCCTGTAAAGAAGAGTGCACTACTGAGCGTGGCTGGAGATGTCCTTGACAATGAGGTGCGAAGCCCATGTGGCTGAAGAGACTTGCACGAACATCTGGACCGAAGGCAGGGAGAGTTAGTGAAGACTGAATCCTCTGTGGAACCAGGTGAACCGCAGTCATACAAGCATAGACAAGGCAGAGGTGACACAGAACCTGTGCCCACCCCTACATTCAAGCAAGTAAAGACATATTCAACCATGATAAGATCACCACTGAGGTGAAAACTATATCATATGTCATATTCACCCCAACCCAGATACACGCAAACTTGCACAAGAAACATGCTCCTCCATTTCATGACAAACACTAGTTACTGGTTGTTGTGCTTCTATAATCCAAATGACAAATGCTTCTGGAATTTTCTTTAAGTCTTTGAGTCTGAAGAAAATTATAAATAGCTATGGAAACAGGTTCTGGATAAGCTGGGGATGGCACTGCCAGCCAAATGACCTTTGTGGTGTAAAATGAAACTGACCTCACTCAAAACAAAGTTTTGTAAAGTTTTACTCATCTGCTAAAAGCACAATGTTACAGTAATGCTTCTATTAGACCAAAGTGACTATCCATTAGTGTGCATATACACAGGGAATTTGGAAGATGCCATTTTAACATAGAAATGGGTTCCAAGAAGTTGACTCTATGCATAGGAAGCAGGTGGACTGTAGTTGCAATTTTCTTTGGGCCACCAACCAGCTTCTCAAATAAAGACAACACATAGACATTATTATGAATGTGCAGCCTTAGTTTAAACTTGTCCTGCTAGCTCTTTTAACTTAATTTAACCTGTTTCTATTCATCTTCATTTCGCCTTGGGGCCTTTTACCTTAATTCTGTATGTCCTACTTCCTGCTTCCTCTGTGTCTGACTGGCTGGCCCCTGGCATTTTCCTGCCCTCTCCTTTTCTTTCTTCTTTCTGGAGCCTAAATGCCTCCTCTTACTTAATCCCCCTGCCCAGGAGTTCTACCTATACTTCCTCCCTCCATTCAGCTTTTTATTAGATCAATCAAGTGCCTTAGACAAGGTAAAACAGCAACACATCTTTACATAATTAAACAAATGTAACACATCTTTGCATAATTAAATATTCCTCAACAATAGACTGAGACCCAAATAAACAAGGGTGAGCCTTCCTTTTGAGGGGCACAAAGGCTTTCAGGCATTTTAACAGCTGAGGGTTTTTCTATTTGAATTCGTCTCCCAAAGTTTACGTTTTAGAAATTTAGTCCCTGATAAAGCACTGTTGGGAGGTGGGGGCTTTAAGCAGGAATTGTCAGGAGGTTCTGTGCTAAAGAATGGATTGATGGTGCTATTGAACAAGTAGGCTTATTATCAAGAGGGTGGGGACTTCTAAAGGATGAGTTTGTCATTTCTCTCTCCCTTGCCCAGGGAATGCTTCTGCAGTGGTGTGGTGTGGCAGAGAAACTTTCCAGAGGTGGAATTTTGATCTTGAACTTCTCCGACTCCAGATGAGCCATTCAGTTTCTATTCATTATAAATTACCCAGTAGCACAAAACAAAACTAAACCCAAGAACTCACTCTGATGGCAGAATATAATACAAGAAAAGAACAAACAGCTAAAATCTAGTTTCTTTACATGTAATTTATTAACCTCAGAGCAGAGTTCATGCTGAAAGCTACTACTGGCAGTTAATATCTAATACATGATATTTTATAAAATTAGTAATAGACAAGTTTTTCTGGCAACTACAGACCACCACATACAGGGAGAATATTCAGTTCCTATTGGATAGGAGCCTCTATTCAAAATTTTAGACTTTCTCCAAAACATTTAATAAGATAGATTTCCATTTAATGACAACTTCATGACCTTGCTTTTATCCTCTAAGAGTAGAGGTAGAGTACACACCTTTAATCTCAGCACTCAGGAGGTAGAGCCAGGTGGATCTCTGTGAGTTTGAGGCCAGCCTGGTCTACACAGTGAGATCCAGGACAGACACCAAAACTACACGGATAAACACTGTCTCAAAAACACCCCCCCCCCCCAAAAAAAGACTAGCAGTAGAGATTGCACTCCAGTGAGTACTCTTTGCTTGCTTAGCCTCAGAGTATATATTTTAGTTAAAAATAATACAGCCAACCACCCCAACAAGCCTGTAAAATATTGTCAATGGAATCACTCTATGTGGGGTGACAGTGCTCCCTGAAAGAGCCACAGATCACCTAATAGAAACCCTAATTCCAGGCAAAGAAACCTTTCTTCTTATTGTTGGTCAGGAGTACTCAAGACTCTCAAAACAATGTAGGCTGCTGCCATGATCCTCGTTGTCTCCCAGAACTTGAAGGTAAAATCCTATTTCTGAAGACATACCACACATATCAGACATGGGACTTGGAAGAATAGAGCTGGAACTAACCTGGAAGCTTCCTTCCAGAGGATTAGCTCTCATAGTATTAGAAACACCAAGCAAGCTGTCAAGGCAGAAAAGAAACCAATAGTCTCCCCAAATGGAAAGCCTACAAACCACAGCAATGATAAGCATGAGAAGATTGTTCCAAGGGTACGATAGTAGCACTTTCATCTGAGGGGTTACCAACTGCTATCTCGTCAGACTCAAGGCTGTTCAACTGGAGGGAATTCATGCTTGATACTATAAACCTAGCAAATTACTGCTGGTTGGAGGAGTAATGGACTCTAGAGGAGAGATTACCTACTATTCCCAATTTTCTAAATCAGTATAGTTTCTAACTGTATTCTAAAGACTTAGCCTTACAACCATGATGAAGCGTAGCTTTTATCCCTCATCAAAGAAGCTAATTTTAGGTAGTAGACAGAGCGCCACAGATGGCCAAAATGCAGAGAATAAATAGCCACAGTGAAACAAACTCCAATTGGCATATCTACAACACAACTTCTATGCCTAAGGTTCAATGAATATCTCAGGGTTCTAGG
Source organism: Peromyscus leucopus (assembly GCF_004664715.2). Classification (NCBI taxonomy): domain Eukaryota; kingdom Metazoa; phylum Chordata; class Mammalia; order Rodentia; family Cricetidae; genus Peromyscus; species Peromyscus leucopus. Next base: position 43,299,458 of record NC_051067.1, read on the forward strand.
TTTTTTTTTTTTTTTTTCATTTTTTGAGACAGAGTTTCTTTGTGTAGCTTTGTGCCTTTCCTGGAACTCACTTGGTAGCCCAGACTGACCTCGAACTCACAGAGATTCGCCTGGTTCTGCCTCCCAAGTGCTGGGATTAAAGGTGTGCGTCACCACCTCCCGGCAGGGCTCTAGTTTTGAGACAGTGCCTGTGAATGCAGACAGTGGCTCAATGCTTCTCCTAAAATTGCTGCAGCTTCCAGAATCCCCTGGGGCTAAATCTCGTTCCTTTGTGTTGTTGCTATGATCTTATGTGCATTGCAGTACTATCAATTATCCAATGTATTCTGTGAAAACAGAAATTGGCCTCTAGTAAAATGTTCCACAATGTGGAACTTCAACGCATAGTGAAAAGTCTTCACAATGCCAATTATGGTCTACTTAATGCCTGCACACTCCTTGTGTTTAAGTGTGTTTCCCAACCCAAAATGTATTCCAAGGAACATGACTTATTCATCATGACACTGAGAAGAAAAGCCATCTGGGATATACTGCTTATATCACAGCAGCTCTGAAGAACACAGTACCAGAATGCAGCTCCAAGAAGCACTCTGAGAAGCTCACTAGACATCTGCATAAACATTTATTCTAACCTTCTTTGGCCAAAGTAATTTCAACACAGAACACTCTTTGTGGAATATAACTAGCTAATACCAACCAATCAGCAGAAACCAAGGAGGAGCAAGCTCATATTATCCCTTCTCCTTCAGAGAGATGTGCTCACCAGAAGCAGCAGGCAGGTGCTGCTTTCCTGCACCACCCAGTTTCTCACTGGAACTAATGCCTCACTTTAGGGGACTCCCTTCCTAGATCATATTAAAGAAAAGAATTACGACAGTCTTTTCCTGCAGCATCCTCTATACTAATGAGGTAAAAGAGACCAACTTACACAGAACTATATAGAACAGTGGCTCTCAATATATGGTTTATGACCCCTTTGGGGTCAAAAGATTCTTTCACGGGGGTCACCTAAGACCATCAGAAAACACAGTTATTTACATTAAGATTCATAATAGTAGCAAAACTACAGCTATGAAGTAGTGATGAAAAAAGTTTTATGGTTGGGAGTTACCACAACATGAGGAACTGTATTAAAAGGTTGCAGCATGAGAGAGCTTGAGAACCACTGATATAGAAGGAAAGCTTATTCATTCAACAGATATATCCACACCAAAATGTTAGTTCACATGGAGAAAAGCTCCAATCTTGGAATAACATGACTTTCTGTGTTCATATCTTAAGTTAATCACGATAATAAATATCTAGAGAAATTTATATTTTCTGATGGAATTGTTGCAAACAGTACTTGAAGTTAATTTCGAAGCAGTTTTTTGATGAGCTTTATGAATCTGCAGGACTAAACTCCTGGCATTACATGTTGGAAAATGTAAAATAGAGTTAATGGCATTTATCAAATATCTGTTGGAAGACAATAAACAAGTAAGATGCCTAGGGTGTAGAGCACATAGTGCAGCGCACAGAAAGTGCTCTCGAAGAAGTAAGAGTAGGAGGGTCAGAGACATGAGTCATCAGGGAAAGACTCTTGCCACCAACCTAATGGCCTTAGGTTGATCCCTGGAACCCACATGGTAGAAGGAGAGAACCAACTCCATCAAGTTTTCCTCTGATTTACACACACACACACACACACACACACACACACACACACACACACGTGAAAGTTTGGCATAGATGATCTAAAAACCAGTGAAACTGATGCTCAGTGTTAGTCATGAAGTTCAACAGCCCTGTCAGAAAGCAGATAAAACCAAAGGCTTAGAGAACATAAAACCAGACAGGGTACCATGTAGGTGGTCTACTAAGCATGGTCCTGGGACTAAACTCAGGTGTTTCATTTATGTCATTGACAAAATACATACAGTGAGAGGGCTTAAGCGAGTCGAGTCTATGAGTGTTGTACCTTGGGACCTCACTCTTCCAGAAGGGAAGCCAGCTGCAGCTCTGCCTCAGTGAAGTCTCCCATTCACTCTGTCTAACAAGCCTTCCTAGAAACCCCTGGCATGTGGGTGGCATTTATTTTTAGTTTTCGGCAGAAGGGCAGATGTATATTTGTCCTTGCATATTCTGATTATCATTTCAATGGAAATTGGAAGTGGGTGGAATGAAACACCTGTGTTCAAGTATGCTGCTTGCCAGAAAGCCAAGTGGTGCTCTCATTAACACTCACTCCCTGTCTCTTACAAAATCCAAGAACAACCTGTGCTTAGAAACAGGCAGTAAACAACACACATACACATTACCTTTGATTGCTGCTAAATATCCTCGGAGTTCTCGCTGAAGTCTGGTACCCTCTGCCTGAAAAACACACAAGTGCAGAGATGCTAAACATCTTGTCTATATTTTGCATGCAAATATGAAGAAGTGATAAGATTCAGTTATCATTGCCAGAACTTGTTACTGAGAAAATATATATGTGTAAGCACACTCTGAACAAGATGATATGCCCATTATCCTCAATTTTTATACAGGTGTTATCCAGAGTTAAAAAAGACAAAAAAGATTTTGCTAACAGTAAAAAGTAGGGCCCAGCAAACAGACGCCTATGTACTTAAGAATCACCAGTAGATGACTACTATATACTCTCTGCTTCTTTTAATTTTGACACCTGGGAATAGCAATATAACTTTTATCTCTTCTATTCAGAATAATATCTGGCTGTGGTAAATCAGTCTAGTACCCTGTGAAAAGGCAAGTGCTGATGCAAAATATAGATTTGGGATATTTTATTATTGCTGATCTATCATAGTTCTTTTAATAAGAGCAGTACTTCCAGCTTTAATAACATCAGAATTGGCTATAGGAATGTGAGAGGAAATGCCATGCACTACTAAGCTGGAAGTCATCATACAGCCTTGACCTGTCTTTCCTTTGCCTTGTGTCCTACAGTGGTCCAGATGGAGGCTGCCTGTTTGTCCTGGATCCCAGGGTGACAGAAACATATAATACAGCTCATTTTTGCATTTCCAAAAGTAAGAACCATTTCTGTAGAAAGCCATGGAGATTGTGTGACCTCAGTGGAATGTAGGCCAAACTGCCCAATTAAATGAGTCGGTGAACACTGAGAATGCTGACCAGTAGCGAAGGCAAAAATACAACAAAAGATCCAATGGAGTTTCTGAGTGGATAAGCATTATTGGAATTTGCAGTAACATTCAGAAAAGAAAACAAACTGGAAATGTTAAGGACAAAGCAGATGGTTAGAAGATAATAGAAACTTGAACAATGGAAAGAGATGGGATGTGCTGTGAGGGAAATCAGGTTTCACATCAGAGATTAGGAGATGTAAAGGGAATCGAATCTGAATTGAGACATTTGATGTTCCTGGACTGATTTGAACCCAAACAGTCTGAAGCTGAAAGTTCTAAAAGGTACAGTTTAGGATGATTTGGGTTCCTCAGTGTCACACTTCTCAAACCAAGTAAGTGGAGAATCCGGGCTGCATCAGTGGCTTCTGTAGGGCACATACGTAAGAATGGCACACACAACCATTAGGCCAGAACCTCACAGATGTCTCAGGCTTTCAGATGCCACCTCTGCTGTTGGTGGTTCTTCTTTGGAACAGCCCAGGATCACAGAGATGAGGGCAGCCTCACTTCACACCAAGAAAGATACTTTACCCTCAGCATCTCATGCAAACAGCATGCAGAGCCCACTGTAAGAATGGCGGCCATGAGTCACCAGGATTGTTCAGAGTATCTGGAAATAGCAAAAGAGTAGCAGGAAAGAGCATTCATCTGCTGAACACTCATGAAACAGAGTATGTCAGATGAGTCCACAATTAAGCCACTGCCTTTGCTTTCAAAACAAGAAAAAATTTAAATTATTCATGTTCCTCTCCATACACTGGATTTATCTTCCCAACAGGAAACAATAATGTTATTTTTTAATGAAATGAGATTCTCAGAAGAGATTTGTTTTTAATGTAACAGTGAGGAAAAGTTCAGGCTGTACAACACTAGCTTAAATAGATGAGTTTAATTTAAGCAGAAAATCGAGGCTAATTTAAATTACTTTCTTCTTTCTCAGTTATTAACATGTTTAATTTTCCCCATAAGGTCATGTAAATCTTTCAGTAACAACCACACAGAGCTCCATCTAAAATTCCGCCGGATAAAAGGCTTTGCAGAAAAATTCTTCATCTACCGCATACTATGGAGTAGGTTCTTCTGCATGTTGAAATCTCCCTACATTGTTACTGTAGGTGAACCATAGATAATTACAATTAATAGATTCCTCATCCATATGCATCCATCCTCATTTTGTATTCATCTATAATATATGCCAAGATACCTATAGGTGTGTGGTCTATCAGAATTATTTAATGTTTCTAAAACCTGGCTGTTAGCGGCTTCTAAATGGAAAAGCATCGAGTCATAGCCCCTCTCCTGTGATCCTGTCCTGTTCTCTAATGGTCTAGCTGGTGGCTGTCCTTCCCCACTCCCTTTGTCTGTCCACTGTTCTCCTTTAACACAGTGACACCTTTGCAGCACTGACATGCTGCTCTTCTGGAAAATGCTTTCCCTTGGTTTGTTTCCAATGACCCTGTTTTTCTGGTGTTTGTTTTCTCCATTCATTTCTAATGATTTCTTCACTTTCTCTAATGCCCCGCCCCCTGCCCGCTTCTCCACAGAGCCCAGATCTCAACACAAGTTCTCTTTGATTTAAGTTGAAAAACTCTTATCCCACTGCTCAGAATCTGAAGCCATTCTAAATTCCTCTGAGGACTACCATTTCAATAACTCAACTATGAATTTTGTATTTATTCTCTGTATGTAGAAACTACATTTAAATCCCCACATCTGTAGTACTACATGCCTATACTTTTCTCGACTATTTTTTTTTAATGTAATTCTCCACAAAATGGTATTAAGATTTTTTTCACAGTCTCTTTAGGGCTCATGGCAACAGTAGAGCAAAGGAATCTATTACAATTAAGTCATCTGAATTTCTTGGGAATGCTCTTCTTTGGACAAGACCCAAGAAAGATCTGCTACCTACAAACTTCCTTGTTCTGCCAAACATGTTAGTATTGCAACATAGCTCCAATGTTGGTCAGAAATTTCATTGTTTTTTTTTTTAATTGAATCATTTTTAGTTTGTCAGGAACTGCCTGATATTTCTCAAGCTCGACTGCACCCCCCCCCCCGAGATTGCACTTTCCCACACACAGTCTAAGGGAGTTATACCCCCTTTTCTTCCATATTTAAGCTCTCTCACTCATTCTCCCCATGGAGTTTCACACTCTTCCAGCACAGGGAAGAAGAAGGCACCCTCTCACGTTGCCTACTTCTCAGAAAATAGAAAATCTCCTAGACAACATTCGAAGGTTTCATCATGATGGTTTCAATAATTAGCAGGCACACACAAAGTTCATATGGATTAAAAGATCTCTGCACAGGTTTGAGAATCTATGCCTGATCCTTTCTCCTGTGTGCAGATCTCATCAACACACCCCCTAAGGGTCAGATTTAAGTTAGAAATCAAATTGTCAGAGAAACACTGCAGTCAACACATCAGCAATGACTATTTCAAATATCTTTGTTAGTACAAGGAAGTCACATTCCATGCTTAATTCAATGTGTTTCAAATTGCTTTTCACCATGTTGGCTCAGAGTAACAAAAGTTCATTAATTATTTGCATATCTGTCAGGGAGTGCAGCACAGTGTGGAATGAGTGGTACCCAAACAACCAAGGCTTCCAAACAACTCCATTCGCAAGAGTCTTCAGAACCTTGGACAGCTGCCACTGTCCAGGAAGTACCTAACAAGCAAGGAGAAATGCCACTGAATTAAATGTCATTCTATACTCTGGTAGTGACAGGCAGGCTTTCTATGAAGTGAGAGGATGATAGGAGCTGCCATGACCTTTGTCAGACTTCTAGGTCTTTGACTTCAGAACCAGGTCTCCATTAAGGTGTAATAAATAGCATTTGAAAAGTAACATTGAAGAATTAAAAATACATGAAGGATTAACCATAGTAAATACTTATACCCTAGGCTGCAAGAGTCAATAAAGAACAATTTTACTAGCTGATTTTTATTTAAATTATTTCTTTTCAGAAAAAGAAGACATGATTTAGGCATTAAGTTGATAAGAATATGAACAAAAATGCAAAGAATTAATGATTCCTTAGGGTGCCAGTTAGTCCTAGATCATTTTGGGAACTTTTTTTATATACCACCCTGTGCATGATACCTTGGTCAGGGGATGTGAATCATTTATCCCTTTCTGACCTAAGAAAACTAGACCCAACAGATGTTATTAATAAGGGTATGCAGGTCTGAAAATTACCTTAGGTGACAGGGCTTTAATATCTATTTAAAAATACTAACTGTTGAATTATCTCGGTAAATATGGCAAATGTAATAACTGACTTAAATTTTCAGGTAACTTTTGCTACAAAAACACCTCTTTCTAAGCAGATACTCCATAAGAACAAGGGCATGTTCCACTGGAACACCAAGATTGTGAAGTCCAAGAGCAAGAAACTGGATGAGCATGAGTTGGGTATCTCTCAGGCCCTGCACAAGATAAAGATGAACTCAGATCTCAAGGTGTAGCTCTGAGAACTCAATCTGATCTTGGCTGAGGAAAATGAAGTTTGTGGTGGTTGGAAAAGTTATCATAATGTTTGTACCTGTTCTTCAGCAGAAATCATTCCAGAAAGTTCAAGTATAGCTAGTGTGTGAACTGGGGAAAAAAATAATTGGGAAGCATGTGGTCTTCATCGTTCAGAGGAGGATTTTGCCTAAGCCAGCTCAAGAAAGCCATGCAAAAAGACAAAGCCCCCTGAAGCATCCCCTGGGCTGCAGTGCTTGGTGCCATCCTTGAGGACTTGGTTTGTGCAAGCAAAATTGTGGGTGGGAGTATCCGAGTGAAACTGGAGGGCAGCTGGCTCTAAAGGCTCATTTGGACAGAGTGCCTGAAACACTGTGGAGCACAAGGTCGAATCAGTTCATGGCATGTACAAGAAGCTCATTAGCAAGTGTGTTAATTTTGAATTCCCAGAATTTCAGTTGTGAAGAAATGACTAAATAAAATGTCATTCATAGTAATATATGTGATACATAACATGTATACATGTAATATATTACATATATTTATATTACATATATAGAAAATAGTTTCCATTAAGCCACCTTTCTAATTAAGAACTTGTGAACTGACACTTAGAAAAAGGCCTTTGGATGAAGCCCACAGTAATAACAGATTCATGAAACTTGAACCTGAGAAGACAGAACTTCACAACGTGATTTCAGAAAATTAAACCCTACCATCTCATCCATGAGAATAGGCCTACATGAATTCTCATCATTAACCTTATTATTTTTGCCCTTTGCTGACATTTCTCTTTTGGTTAAAAGTCATACATCAAAATTAGAATTGGCTAAGATTTATAAGAGTTCAGAAAAGTTAATTCAATCATAAAAGCAATGTTAATAAAATGTGCTTACCCTCTTTTTAGACTTAAATTAAATTACATAATCAAGGAATTGAGACTTAATGAGTCCTTAATCAGTACCAAGACTATTATAAAGTTAACGAGTAATGATAGATGAATCCACGTGTGATCAAATACTCTAGGCTACTTAATACTATAAGCACCCACAGGGAGCTAGGACAAGTTTGAGTGCTGCTAAATTGTAAGGCAGTATTTTAAAGGTAAAAGAGGTGGTGCATCTCTGACACATTGCTCTCATATCACGTTGAGCATTATATGGCAACAAGCCATCATAAACAACTATAGTCTAGAGGGTGTAGAGATGGCTCAGTGCTTAAGAGTACTAACTGCTCTTCCAGAGGACCCAGGTTCAATTCCCAGCACCCTCGTGGCAGTTCACAATTCTCTGTAAGTACAGTTCCAGGAGATCTGACCCCCTCTTCTGGCCTCTGCAGGCACCAGGCACACACGTGATACACAGACAATCATACAGGCAAAACATCCACGCACATAAAACAAAAATAAATTTTAAAAAATCATGCCCAATATGTGGTCATGGATGCTGAGAGAGGGAGAATCAGTTTCCTTCAGGGACATGCTCCCACATAGGTTGTCATATCCCAAGTGCTCATCCCTGTACACATATACATGAGCAATGTTAAAATGACTCAGTGTTGGCATACGTATACATCCACACATGCTTATATGGGTAACAGTAATAATTAGAGAAGAGATATGAATTTGGGAGGAAACTCAACAGGACCCTCACCCTAACAATAGCTCTCCTGACATCTTCTTGTTCTGTGTCCTTTACTGTCCATGTGAGACAGCTCTACCTACCATATTCTTTCATGAATAAATTGAACAGACTTGAAAGCTGTATAAAAACAAGGGCTGTGTCAAGGTAAGGAATGCATTAATGAGGGGGAAGAATGTACCTTGTCTGTCATTACTCCAGTTACAACAGAACATCTAAAATGCTCCTGAAACTGCCACTTACAGTCTAAATTGTAAGCTATCTTCCCAGGGTTTCTATTAAAAAAAATCATTGCATGGGGCCCCAACCAACAGAAATGTAGTTCCTCACAGGTCACCAGATCTGGATGCCAGAAGCTGAAGCTATCACAAGTTTTGTTTCTCTTTGGCTTAGAAGGAGCCCCCCTCAGTGCATCCTCACAGTGTACATGTACTCTGGCAGCCTCTGCCTCTTCTCATAATAGCACTGGCCATATTGGGATAGGACTCACCCACATGCCCTCATTTAATCTAATCTATAACTATAAAGATATTAACCCCCAATACAGGCACATCCCTAGGTCCTGAGGATTTGCACTCAACATAGGGATTTGAGGAAATCAAACCAGTTCTTGACTGAACAATGTCCTCAATGGATGCCATTAAAATGGAAATGTAATTACAAAGTCTGACATTGCTGGGTCCTTCCTTTATTACAGGAACTGTCCCAAATGTCACAGCTCTGCTATTTCCCAACAACTCCATGAGTCTGCCATGAAGTGTTAGAGTCCTAGAAATGGAGGGTTTTTTTCCTTTTAGAAATGGGAAACTGGGCAGAGAAGCAGAAAGCTTGCCCCAAATACCATCTATCTAGTAGTCAGAAATTCATTGTTTGAATTGAGGTGGACTGGGTTATTTAAACCCCATGTGTGCCCGAGTGCTGAGCTGTAGCTCTCTCTCAGTTCTGTACTACAGGTTGTGAAGAAATGGGTGATGGCAATGAAGGATGAGACCATCCAGGAAGAGTCTGTGGTTGATCAATGAGGAAAATGCTAACCGAGGCCACCATTCCTTGTGTTCTCATACAGCCCTCCATTATAACTCAAGATGCCAAAATTGATTATGTGTTTTTGTCAAAAGCTCATAATTCCACAGAGTTTACTTGATGTAATTTGTACAGCATCATGACAAGGTGCTTTGATTGCATTGCCTGGCTTTAAGATGTGAGCTCTGGTCCACAGGTTTCACAGCTGGCTAGGACTGCCAGCTGCCTCCCTGCTTTGGAAGTTTGCACAGTGCCTTTGGGAACCATGAATGCTAGTCCTCATAGGGGAGACATTCAGGTCCAGTTTCAGTTCAGTGGTAAACCAGCATCCTCCTCCCAAACAATCTGGACATTTGTTTTTGAACCCACAGATAAAAGTACCCTTCACCCCTCAATAAGGAGATTTCTCTTTTCAACAGATGGATTGGTTAAACGATAACCAATCAAAAAGCAGAGTTGTGGAGACCCTTCCCAATGGATACATCTATGAAACAATCCCACACCTAAGGCTCAGGGAAAATTTCTTATGGAGGGAGGAGGGGGACGAGAGATTACAAGAGCCAAAAGATTAGGGAGTTCGCAATGAGATTGTGCCTTCTAGTAAGGTCAGGAGCTTCACACACAAAGTCCCAACAATATGACTGCCTAAATGTGAGCCGAACAAGCACAATACCAAAGGAAATGCCAAAGTAGATGGAGAAAAGCTCTGGAAGTCTCAACTTTACACAAAGAACTACAGCAACCAAGCAAGACTGAGAGCGGGAGAAATAGTCTTTTCCAGGGAAGAGAACTCCCACTGCTTATCCAATACCAAATGGACAGGCCTGAAGACAAACATACAAGCAACATTATACAGACTGAGCAGGCTATATATATATATAGTGTGTGTGTGTGTGTGTGTGTGCAATAACAGTTGTAAAAGAGGCCATAAACTTGAAAAAGATTAAGGAGGAGTATATGGAAAGGTGTGGAGGGAGGAATGGAAGGGAGAAATATTGTAATTATATTATAATTTCAAACATTTTTAAAGTATAAATAAATAAATGATTTCTGTCCTTCTAGTCATACAACCTTGAGCAAGTCACTTAGGCTGTTTAATTCTATCCTGCAAAATGCAGGTATCACAGGACTTACTTCCTTGAGCAACAACAAAGGCTATGCAGTGAGGTCCACAAAAATCTCAGCAGAATGTGCCGGGCATTGTTTCATGGGCTCAGTGTGCGCTATATGTCCCTATCACTACTCTAGTCAGTACTTTTCAAATGCTCAACTATTCCAAGAGTGAATGCTTTATAAATGCTGAATGGAATTAGAATGATTCAGTGGGTAACAGTATGAATCCACCAAGCCTGCCAACCCAAGTTTGACCCCTGGAATCTAAGCAGACACATTCAGAATCCCAGCACTCCTATGTTGAGATTGGAGGGCAGGACAGGAGAATTACCTGGAAGCTTGCAGGCCAAATACCCCAAAGTTCAAAGCTTAGCAACAGACCTAGTCTCAGCAACATGGAAGGCAAAAAAACAAATTTTAAGTTGTCCTCTGACTGCCATACACATGTTGTAGCCATGGACCTCCCTTCCATAATTAATAAGTAAATGAACTAAATTCTGTTCCATGCCTTGATGCAGAAGGATACCTTCACAAAGAACATCTCAAACTTCCCAAATAACCTCCTTGGGAATTTATCATGCATCCTGGTTTTTCATTTGTACTTCTAAGTATCAAATACACAGACAAGTTATTCAGAAAGTTTTTATGGTTTTAAATATTGCAGTAATAAAGAATAAAGGGGCACACAGGAGCAATTTATGCAGGTGTGCAGGAAACGTATAACAATAGATATGGGAGACATTAAGCTAATCTGAAAATTTACTGACTGAGCAAACTAGAAAACATGAATATTAACAGCAGAAAAATAATTAACCTAATTCCCAAAATGAAAGTTTTATAACATATCTTTCATTTCCTCACATATACAGCAAAATGATAATTGTAGGTCACTATGTAAATCAAGTAGATATTGCACTTACAGTTTATAATTGGCAAAGCTCTTTTTGAAGAACATTTCAAAAACAAACACCTTCATCTTTTGTTTGTGGTAGTCCAGTGGGGCTTGGAAACTTAAAAATCACAAGCTTCCTTCGAAGTTTCATAATCAGGTATGGGTTCATCATATTCAGATATGTATTCAATTAAGGAGACATTCTATCTCCTGTTTCTGTGGAAAATCAGACTATGATTCCATCACAGGATGGCTCTGCTCTTTAGGGGCACAAGTCAAATGTGTGACTCAATTTAGAAGCCAGAGTAGAATGCGATTAACATTTTTAAAAGACCCCTACCTGATGCTCGTTGGGAACTTCATGAACTCTTCATTGTATCTATTGCATATGGGAACTTATGTTGACTAGCATCTAGTATGCAGCCCTACACTTAAACACACGCCAGGCTCCAGGTTTCAGACAATTGCCATAAGAGATTCCTTGTAAGGCATCTCTTATTTAGAATGTTACTTCAATGGCACAGCCAACAATGGGATTACAGGGTGACTTCAGTCCAAATGAAACAATGGAATAGCTGTAAATCTGAAACAAACTACAGCTTATTTATGTAGATTTACAACCATCTCAGATGGTTGTTCCCCAGGAATCCATGAGAAACATGCCTAATTCTCTGCAGGCCACACCAGCATGACACAATCCTAGGCTGGGGTCATTTAGAAAAAAAGCTTCCCAACTAGGTAATTGGACTTTTCTCTCAGGTGGAAGTGTAATCAGTCTCCTAATGGATATTGAAGAATGAGAAACCAAACCTTCTTCAGCTGCCATGGTTGATATGGGTAGGTAAAAGATAATCAAAGATAAGTAACAGACAAAAGAAGTCTTTAGAGAATAACACAAAGCACCTCTTCCAGTAACAATCTCTTTAACTGGGAACAAGCACCACAGGAAATAGTACCAGCAATGATGTTAGAAATGTCTTTAGTCTCACAGACTGAAATTCATTTTAGTTCATTTTAAAGCCTTTGATTTATATAGGATGGAATGTGGCAGGGGGCATACTGTTGCTAATAAGAATAGACACATATGAGTAAGGAGGTTGAAGATGGTCAGGTTATCTAACAAATATGGCCAGCTTCTTTCCTCATCTGGCACCATAGACAGCAACTGTAGCATGGGTATGAAGTAGGCCAAATCACCCATTTCTATACATTTCCATTCTCTGCTCCCTCTCATAGGAGCCAATGTTGTTGACAACCTTGATGAGTTACAACTTTTTAAGGACTTTAAATAAAGATGATATAAACAAAATACACATACACATTATAAAACAAACCACTGTGTCCTGCTTAGGGAACTAATGTCCCACCTGCCTCTCCAAGCCCTTTCCAACACTTCTTCAGACCTGGAGCCCAACTCAAGCCACTAAGCCCATCCACCCCTGAAAAGACAGTGTTCACTCAGAACTCAATGAGCAAGTTATTTTGCTATGACTATTAATTATATAATAAACACATCTCAAACAATTAAACAAAGATTCACAGAAAGTATTTCATGGCATTTAGTGTATTATTTGTCCTTTCAGTAATATCTCATATTCTCACTGAGCTTGGAAACACCAGCTGGGAATTACTGCTATCAAAAGAAGGTATAGAAATCATTTATTTTTCTAAGAATATTAATTATGGTTAGAGTTTCTTCAGCAAACTGAAGAAACTATAAGGGAAAAATTGTATCACGAGGGAGGAAGTGAGTAACATTGTTTAAAGACTCTGTTTCTTCTGATTTTTGCTTTAAATATGTCAAAAGAAAGATTTCTGTAAACTAAAGCAAAGCTTAACCAAAGCAAGAGTAATAGCAGGTGGCCCAGTGCCTTATGCTCTGAAGACTCAATGATTATGTGCTCTCAGGTGTGAATGCATTTGATGGGCATTTACCTACATGGAAGTTATTCTCTACCTACTACCTGAGATGAGCTGTACAGCTCCTCCTTAAGAAAATTACCATACCTATGTATGCCAGCCCACCCTCTCCTCCCACCTGGGTGCAGAACTGCTGATCTTCCTTATGATGAATCAACCCACTTTTCTTTGGGAATACATGCATTCTGTTATCATCTGTATTTGTCATCTTAAACAATGTTTTCTTTGCTCTACTTTATTCCTCTGCTGTAGTCTTACCTTGTAGACTATAGCTCTGCTAAGAAACAGAACTTGAGAACTGATCTCTTCAAGCCTCCCAGCACCGTGCACACTGCTAGATCTTTTTCTCACTTACTTGCATTTCCATAGCTCTTGAATTTTTCGAGAAGACAACATAATTCATGTATTTATTGCATTCTGATATGTTGTGAGATGTAAAGATCTTTAATAGCAGTGACTTTATCTGTTTTCTTCTTGAAGTTTCCTAATGGCCTACCTCAGCTCCTGGTACATAAAGGCAGTCAATAAATAGCAAATGGATGCTTCAGTACTTGCCCACGCCTGTTCTAAATATGCTTCCACATAATATCACCTCTCAAACAACCTACAAATGACCTTGGCAGTTGACATTAGAGTAAATGGCTAAAATGTTGTAACCTTTTGTGGACTAAGTTGTTGCTCAATACTATAGAGTTTCTACTGAAACTATAGTGAAGCATCCTGTAGGAACCTTCCAGAGGTGCAGACAGATGCTGATGTACTTACAGCAGAACATATTACAACTGAGTTTTTACTTTAATAGACATCAAGTATAAATTCAGGCAACAGCATTCACAATTCTCTCAGAAGTAATTTGCTGATATCAATTAAGCATGCAGATACTTCGTAATAAAGTGTTTTTCTTTCAGAAACAAATGGGCTTCCTCTGGAACACAAAGTATGTTTTCATTAATAATTTTATTTATCTTGAGAATTTCATATATATATGAACATATATTGAAATGTTATCATATCTACATGTCATTTATTTCTTCTTTTTAACATCCCCCATGACCTCCAATACTTTTCTCTCAAAACTACATTATCTTCTTCTTTTATTTTTGTTGATAATCCATGAAGTAAAAAAAAATAAAAAGTTACCAATATGTTCATGTGGCATTGGTATATATGTGGGAAGGTATCAGCCAGAGTACAGGAAACCTACCAGTTGCTACATACTCAAAAAGGAATAATTCACAGTCCCTCAGCCAATTACTAACTGCCACCAGCTGCTCAGTAAGGAGGGGGCCCTGGAGAGTACTTCAGCCATTTATGCTAGAATTGGGGCTGGTTTTATCTTGTGTAAGCAATCATAGCTGACATGAGGCTCATGAGTTCCATAGTTATGGTCTGACACAGAGACAACATCTCACAGTGCTCCTCCCCATCCTCTGGCTCTTACTTTCTATCTCATCTACCACATGTTTCCTGAGTGGTGGTGTTGAGGGTGATTAATGCTAATAACTGATTTTCAGCTGAACATTCAGTCTTTCATTTTCAACACTGACACAAATTATGTATCTCTGCATTAACCACTGCCTACCCAATGCATTTTTTGTTTTGTTTTGTTTGTTTGTTTGAGACAAGGTTTCTCTGTGTAACATTCTTGGCTGTCTTGGAACTCACTTTGTAGACTAGGCTGGCCTTGAACTCACTGAGATCTGCCTCCTTCTGCTTCCCAAGTGTTGGGTTTAAAGGCTTCTGCCACCACTGCCTGGCACATTTTTTTCTTTAATGCTAGAAAGTAAAGGATGAAACTGGAACTCAAATACAAGAGAAACATTCTGCTGCATAAGTAAAATGATTTACACTGTGTATATAAAAGTATGTAAGACTCCTAAAGAGAGAAAACAGTATGTGCCAGCAGATCTTTATGGCAGCCCTGGATGTAAAGTAGCTCAGGTTACAGCTGAGCCCAAACCATGTAGGCATCCCTCAATAGGTATTTTGCTGCCAAAAATGAGGATGAAGGAAGAAAAAAGTTAGTTACAATAAAGAGAGGAACTGATGGCGATTGGGAGAGGAGGATCATAATGTGGAAAGCAAGAAACACATGCTCCAAGGAGGCAAGTAAAAAAGGGAATCCTTTATTAAACACCTGGCATGTTACAGCGGCCACCGAGTAGTTCTTTAAATGACTAAGGCAGGAAGTCTTTCTTTAGTTATATGGCCACCTAGCAGACATCAATACACAGAAAAATAGCTGTCACTCAAAAAAGTGGAAGACATAATGTATTAGTGAAGTAAACAGAAGATCACACACTGAATGGACTGGGAAACATCAGGTCAACTGTAGCTTAAGAACAGACCTTTTTTTAAAAAGTAGGATTTCAATGTGAACATGGAGGGTCAGGCAAGAACGGGTAGCCACAAGGGATCAGGTGCACTGAAGGATGTGAAAAGAACTCGGAGGCAAGTGCTCTAGTCCCCAAGGGACCCCTCCAGACACACTGACCACAAACTATTCACCTCTCCAACTTTCCTCACTTAATTACAGTAGAATGACTTGACTCAAATGTGCCTCCTTATCCTGATCCCGAAAGAAAAAAGGCATTGGCTTGGCTGGTAGGCTGCTGAGTTCTGCCAAATATTAGAAGCAGAAACAGGATTAAATCTCTGGGCTTGGCCAAAGAAAGGTTTAGTGTTCTGACTATAAGAGGAAGCCCAAATTTAATTCTAATGACAATTAATTTCTGTCTAACAGAGCAGGAGTCTAAATGAAGACAAGACCAAACAAGTAAGATTTGTTCCAAGTCACATAGGTGGACACACAGAGGAAAACTCAGGGGAACAACACAAGACAAGAGGTTAGATATTTTCTGTTTCAAAATGTATGCAGGTAATAAGGCATATTTTTTAAATGCAGAGAAATTTCTGGTCGAGAGGTTTGTGAAAAAGTGCAAAGAGAGTAGAACACATGTCAATCCTTTCCCACATGTCCTTAGAGGAAAGGAAACGCCATCACCCCCCACAGTTTCACATCATTTTCTGGAACCACAGACAACTTGTTCTCTGCAGGAGATGCTCCATGGCCATAACTTTCTGAAGAAGCTTTTCTTACATATTCTTTGCTGAAATGTCACCATAGTCTGCGCCCTGTTAGAAACCCTGGTGGGTTTTGTCTTGCAATCAACCTTCCTTTCCTTCCACTTAAAACAGCCTTCCCAGTTGCATAAAAGGCACAAAGATAAGACTGATCCAGTGTAAACCTGTGAGTTGCTAAAGGTTGTCAACCAAGGGGTTGAAACCTAGACATCAATGTCTTTTGTCATATGCTTGTAGCTTCCTGCTAAGTAAACATCATGGATTTGGTGGCATGCCCTTTCAAACCTGTTGACTACTGTGATTTGACAGAGCTCTGCTATACAATATTTACACAACTTAGGTATTTTATTTTCTGCATCCCATGGCATAAGCAAATGATTTCTCTTTCTCAATATGACCTGGAATAATGCTTACTGAGGTAATGTACTCCAAGTAGACAACAGAAGAAAAATCATGTTCTATAAATAAATAAGCTGTAATTTGAGGCTTGAGTGAGCCCTCATCCCAGCACTGAGGATGCTACTCTGATTTCTCTCACTGGTCATGATGGAACAGGGGTAATTAGAGTCAACTCCAGCATGCTGTGGAATCTCGTGCTTCACTTCTCTTGACAATTTTCTACAAAAAACAAAAACAAAAAAGAGTGTGACTGGTTATAAATGAGCTGCCTGGGATCTTCAGGGTCACTGTATGAGGCAGACACAAAGACATCTCAAGCAGAGATCTCACTCCTAAAAACCAAGAACAACATTTCATCCTGTTAGGCAGTGGTTCTCAACATGTGGGTCATGACCCCTCTGACAAACTTCCATCTCCAAAAATATTTACAACACAATTCATAACACTAGCAAAATTACAATTATGGAGCAGCAACAAAAATAATTTTATAGTTGGAGGTCACCACAACATGAGGATTATATTAAAGGGTCATAGCATTAGGAAGATTAAGAACCACTGCAGGATAAATAGAAACAAACTGTGCATTTACACTAATTGTCTAACTCTTAAAGTATAAAAGTAGACTACCCTCATCACAGTAGTTAAAGGACATGTCACCAAATCCATGATGTTCATCTAATAGCATACCACAAGTGTGTGAAGAAGTGGATAATGACCTTCATGCTCAGTTCATGCCAGATTAACAGACTTTTTAAGATATTAATAATATTTATAATTCAGTATAACTGAATATATAATAGGGCTTTTAAGTTCAATATAGTGTAGCCATGGGTCAACTTCATACCACAGGTACTTTTTAATAATCTTCATTATAAAATTCAATAATTTGATATTAATAGCCAAGGTATTTCCCTGATTTAAAGCCAGCATTAGCAGAATGAAGACACTATACCAGGCAAGGGGGACTCTCAGCTGGTGAGTTCATTAGCTAGGGGTT
Organism: Peromyscus leucopus; assembly: GCF_004664715.2. Classification (NCBI taxonomy): domain Eukaryota; kingdom Metazoa; phylum Chordata; class Mammalia; order Rodentia; family Cricetidae; genus Peromyscus; species Peromyscus leucopus. The sequence goes on from NC_051067.1 coordinate 43,317,145, forward strand.
TATGGCCAGTAGTTCTTGAAAGTGGTAGGAAAGAGAAGGAACAATGGTATGAGTCAGCCCCCAGCTAGATCATGGGGTACTACTCTCCATTCCCACACAGGGGAAGGAGAGATGTAACTTGTGTCAAGAAAACTATTACAAAAAGAAAGTTGTACAAATAAATATTTGTGTAGGAATTACTGAGTAACAAGTGTCTCAACGCCACACAAATATGGGAGGGAAGAAGGCTCAAATGTATCAAGAGATACTGGATTGTATCAGTTTCAGATTGAGCTAAAGTGTTCCCTCTTGTTTTCTACCAGTTTATAAAACTGATATTAATTCTACTTTAAGTATCTTGAGTCTCCAGCAAAACAACATGGGCTTGGAAATTTCCTTATCAAACTTTAAATCACAAATTCACTTTCTCTAATGTTTATATTCGATTGCTTATCCCATCTTAGTAGTTTATGGCTGTGGAGGAATTGGTCCACTGTGGTTGTTAAATGATTAAATACAGAGTTGATTGCAGTATCCCCTTGCTATATTTTAACTGGCTACAGTTTAAAATAAGACTATTTTATTTCTCAGACTGGTGATTTGTGTCTTTGGTTGTTACTCTTGCGTAGAGTTTATCAATTCTATTGATTTTTGTTTCAAAGAACCAGCTTTTTGTTTCATATATCTTCTCACTGCTTTCTTATTTTCAGGATCATCGATTTATGTTCTTAGTCTTGCTTGCTCAGGTTTATTTTGTACTTCTTCTAATTTCTTGAGGTAAGAACTAGATTAATGATTTGTGATCGTTTCTTGCTTCTAGTGCGTGCATTTAATCTTCTAAGTCTTCCTTCTAGGGGGTTCCAGCTACTTGCAGAGAAAATGCTTTCATCTTTAAGGTTTTACAATGTATCAGATTCCCCCAAACACTTCATTTTACTCCAATAACCTAAATCTAGAGTACTAATGCTAACTAAAATTTCCCTTTCTAAAACATAGAACCTATAAAGACCTTCATGCAATTCATTCCCACTAAAATGTAAGCACAAGTACATCCTACTTTAGCAGGATGTGCAGCTTCTGCTGTCATGGCAACCTCAAGGCCTTGAGAGCACTATCTCAGCACTTGGTGTCATGTGCATTACAGACAAGTCCTTTCTGCTTGTTAGATCCTATGTATACGACAGATCAGCCAAAGCATGACCAACAAATTCTTCCCATATGTCAAGATGCTAAAGCTAGTCACTGCCCATAGTATTAGAAGGGTGAGGGACTAACCAGAGAAGGCAGCAGAAAACACTGTATGAGTGATGCATCAGTTGTACGAATGTATAGGTCCTGTATGCACTGTCCCTGGACCAGTATCATTGACGTTACTTAGGAGCATGTCAGAAATGCAGACTCTTAAGGCTGGCCCCAGACTTATGAAAACCGAAACTCTGGGATTCAGCCCAGAGATCTATGCTGTGCTAAAACCTTCCAGGTGGTTCTGAAGAAGCTAAATTCTGACTGACACTGCTCTGGTAAGCATACAACTCAACAAATGAGACACTTATTCCAACTCCAGAAGGTTTCATGACCAGAAAGGAAGATTTGTTGTCTAACTGTGATTCACAAGACTGTGATTTAGAACCAGATCATTATGAAGAATAGACCGGATGGGCTCTTGCTTAATCAAGGAAGTGGCTAGTTCAGAAAAAGTCATTGTTCATATTCAATGAAAGGTGAATGAATGCACAAACATGTATACATTATGGTTGCTTATTGTTAGAAAACTCCTCCAAAGGTATGTGCTAAGCCTACCTATTTAGCCAAACTTCCAGCATTTCAGAACAAAAGTGCAATTTACCCTAATAAAATGCTAAGTTTCAATTCATATGTCAGTACAGAGGGCAATATACTTTTTATTTATGTGCTTTGAAAATATACTTTCTAATTTTTTGGGGAGGAAGTGAGACAGGGTTTCTCTGTGTAGCTCTCACTGTTCCAGAACTAGCTTTATAGACCAGGCTGGCCTCAAATTCCCAGAGGTCTCCCTACTTCTGCCTCCCAAGTGCTGGGATTAGAAGCATGGACCACCACCACCTGACTATATATGATGGTAATTTTTTTTATTAAATCATTGATATACACCCAAGTTTCTTGAATACATCATAAAAGTATCTTCAATGATACACATAATAAACATCTCTTTCATCTCAGAACTGAAAACATACTCTAGGAATACAGTCAAGTATCAGCAAGCATGTGTTCATTCAGAGCAAGACTTCAGGTCCTGTGGAGGTCAAAAGGTGAGTGGTGAAGCAGGGAAGCCAGAAACTGCCAGGGTAGCCTAGTAAACGGATATGCAATTGCAGCAGAAAAGGATGGCAAGGTCCTAGGATATTTTCTTCTTCTTGGTGTGTACAGGTTGAGCATTTCTAATCAGAACATTTAAAATCCGAAAGACTCTGAAATGGAAACCTTTATAAAGTTTTGAATTTAGAAGTATTTCAGACTTTGGAATTTCAGATAAATGATTTTAAACAAGTAAAATCTATACAGATATTCCCACATTTATGAGCCTCCAAGATCTGAAACACATCTGGTCCTAAGCATTTGCACCAAAAGCAGGCACCCTGAAGAGTGTCTGAGAAGGAAGCAGGAACCACCCCTGCTGTGGCCCTTCACAGAGGCAATGGAGATAGTGAATCCGAGTTCTCTCTTCCAGGGTTTGAAACACTGCTGTTGGATCTGACCTGGATAAGTGTGCTCACATCAGCTATTACCAAGATGTGATCCTGATAGGTGCTGACGTGCGTCCAGCCAGCCCACCAGTTCCTTCATTATCCTAACGAACTTGCCAAATGTGAGCTTATTAGCAGGAAGGGTGAGTTTATTAGGCAGGAAAAAGAAAAGGCATGGTCCCTCCTCCCACCGAGGATTTTTCTCCACTTAATAAGGGGTCCACCAGCAGGCAGCTAGGTTAGCTGAAAATAATTGGTGCTCACACAAATTAATTTTGCTACTTGTTAGAAACGCTAATAAAAGAGAAAAGTCAGGAAAAGGGAAACAACCTCTGGTGAGGGAGGATTAACATGAGATTGTGTTGCTTCCTGCTGGATTAGTTCTCATCATGGAAAATTCCCAATTCTTCTTAGAGTTCATTGATTCCATTTGCTCTTCTACCCTCATTTCTCCATTCCTCTTTAGCCTAATTAAGCAGTTTGGAATCTGGGCCACAAAAACTGTACTTGGAGTCCAACAGACCAATGGGCCCATGCATACAGATCTTTCAGGGAGTCTGTCTCAAACAAATCATCGTTTAGAAAAAGAGACGAAATTAAAGCAAAAAAATGTGGGGCTGGAATAAATTAAATCTAAGCTCCAAACCAGGGACAAAGGACAGACCTCATACAACCTTTATTCCAACAAAGACTGGCAGGGCACATGCCAGCAACTATGAGGATGCTTATTTTACAAAATAAAATTTTAAAACATTTATTGTCACATGACTATTATATACAAATAAAAATTCAGTTCATTGTATACTGTCAATCACATCATTAGTGATTGAAAAACACATATTTGTTGGAAAAGCATGAACTCTCAGTTGTCTAATTTTAGACAGACATTCATCTGCTGTGGATATGGTTCTGTATAAATAAAACACTGATTGGCCAGTGGCCAGACAGGAAGTAGGCGGGACAAGGAGAGGAGAATTCTGGGAAGTGGAAGGCTGAGTGAAGAAGACAATGCCAGCCATCGCCATGACAAGCAGCATGTGAAGATGCCGGTAAGCCACGGGCCACGTGGCAAGGTATAGATTTATAGAAATGGATTAATATAAGATATAAGAATAGTTAAAAAGATGCCTGCCATGGTCATATAGTTTGTAAATAATGTAAGCGTCTATGTGTTTATTTTATAATTGGGCTGTCGGACTGCCGGGGCTCGGCGGGACCAGGAGAGAAGCTCTCCAGCTACATTCATCTGAGATTCTGCCTTTGGATAACAAGTCACCATGCTACAACATTAAGAATACTAGACTTTGTAGAGGTAACTGTTGTCTTGGTGGGTAATTATTATTATGTTAGTATTTGTTCAGGAACACCACACCTTTTCCAGCACATGCATCAGATGTGAACTGGTCACTCTGTTAGTCAGATTTTCTTTTCTTTCTTTCTGTCTTTTTTTTTTTAACCACTGTGATAATGCTTGAGAGGGAAAAGAAATTAAACAAGGATTTAGGCTCACTGTTTCAATGGTTCCAGTACATAGTGCCTGGCTCTAGCATTTCTAGGCCATGGTGAGGTAGAATGGCAAAGCAGAAGCAGGCAGAGAAACAAAGTTGCTCACTTCATGGAGATGGGAAAACAGAGAAGAGTGACAGAACATTAAATAAAGGCTTACTTCTCTCTTTATTCACTTTAGGCCTCCTGTCTATTTGCTTGTATCACTCCATTCAGGAGGTTTCCCTACTACTTAATCTCTTAAGAAACAGCCTCACAAACAGGTTTGCTCTCCTAATCTAGGTGTTTACCAATCCAGTCAAGTTAACAATTAAGATTGACCATTGCAATTACCAATACATTTTAAAGGTAAAAAGGATCTTGTTCTCTGTAAAATCTTGTTCTCTTTAAAGCAAAATTTCTTCAGTCCTCAATTATGGTTCTTAATGTGAAGCATTTTTTTCTATTGAAAATAACTATGGGGTCTGACAGACAGCTCAATGGTTAAGAGCACTGGCTGCTCTTCCAAAGGACCTGGTTTCAATTCCCAGCACACACATGGCAGCTCACAAGTGTCTGTAACTCCAAGATCTGACACTTTCATACAGACATATATGCATGCAAAACACCAATGCACATAAAATAAAAATAAATAAACTTTTTTTTTTTAAAAACGAAAATAACTAACCGCCTCTCTTTACCCCTCTCTCTTGTCCTTCTTAGTTCTCTGCCTCTAACACACAGGGACCCTCTACCTCCATTCTGTGATAAAGGCTGTAAACCAAGTTTTTCTGATTCCAATGGGAAACTTTAAGAAAAACATGTAGAAATATAATGTTTTGGTGTAAAAATGTTTTCAAAATGAAACCGAATTGGATTCTCAAAGACTTAAGAAACTAAATGTCCCCTGTCGAGCCTCCATGCTTCATTGTTATAAAGTAGAATTCCTTCTTCCCATTTTACCAACTTTTTGAGTTTTACCCAGATTTTTCAATCTGTAATTATTCTCAGGAGAGCCAATGTACAAGCCTTCAAGGGTGGCTGTCAGCCAGTTGCCTACCACATTTAAAAGTGTATTCAGTGACAAGAACTGCAGTAGAATAGGGCAGTGGTGGCACACGCCTTTAAGCTCAGCACTTGGGAGGTAGAGGCAGGCAGATCTCTGAGTTCAAGGCTAGCCTGGTTTACAGAGTGAGTCCCAGGACAGCCAGGGTCGCACAGAGAAGCCCTGTCTTGAAAATAAAAAACAAAGACAAAAACAAATAAACAAAAAAGAATGGAAGTGGAACACCCTGAAGCGATCCCAGACTTTTCTCCAAGGGCACCGACCATTTATCTGATGTAACTGGTAATGTAACAAAGTACACTTTTCTCTAGTACTTTAGATAGGAAAAAACAACCCAAAACCATTTCTGACCTGGTCCAATTTAAAGACAAAAGAGTCCACAAGATGGACAATTTTAATTATAGTTGGAAAATGCAGAGTGCCACTTAGACATTATATTATAGTCCAGGACCGTTTCCCAGCTAGGATTCTGGGAAACTTAAAAATGCCACAAAAGTGATAGACAGAAAATCCAATGCAAACAGCTAATCGGATCCACAGTGAGTCAATAGACAAGAAGATTGGGTTTAGTCCTCAAGAAGGGAAAGCTCTAAGATAGAGTCACTTCTTCAGTCTAAATCCAGTCTCCAGAAGCAGACAGAGGGTTGTCTGGAAGAATAACAGAAGGGGAACTGGCTGCTTTCCTTGTGGAGTGCAGTCCAAGCTCAGGAGATGTGGGAGAATGGTGAAAAGGAAAAACAGATGTTGATACATAGAATCTGCTGTCCTGGGACACAATAGGCACAATTTATCCAGTAGGCCCATACCTACCATATCTGTTAGAATCTCTTTTCTACGTTTACTAATCCCATTCATGTTAATAGTCAGCAATGTGTAAATATACCTTTTCTCCTACTACTTCTGTTCTTCTCTATGATAACTAATCTTGGTTGTCAACTTGACTGCATCTGAAATCAACTGAAACACAGTCTACTGGGCGTTCCTGTGAGGGATTTTCTTGATCAAACTCAGCCTCAACATGGCTCATATCATATGGTGGCAGCCCAAGTCGAAGGACATGGAAGAAGGAAGCTTTGTTTTTTCCTGCTTGTCCTCTCACGGCCATGGTCATCCATCCCTGTGCTGGGACAGTTCTTCAGTGATATGAAAGCCAACTTCTTTGGGATGTATACTAAAGACCATCAGCTCTTTGACCAATATTCTCAGACCTGGAAGAGTCCAGGTCTTCTGTGTCATATTGGGACTGGTGAGACAACCAGCCTGCCAGACTGAACAACTGCTAGATTCCCAACCTCTCCAGTGTGAGACAGGCATTGTTAGACCACCCACACTGTATCCTGTGAGCCCATCTAACAAATCTCCTCTTCTATTAGTTCTCTTCCTTTAGAGAACCCTGACTAACATGTTCTCCAACTTCCTCCTCTTTCTTACTTCTTAAATAGAACAAGATCCTCATGGTTTATGTAAGTTGAGTTCCTATCTGCACATACCAATACTTAGTTCTGGAATATAATTGCCAACATTCAGGAATATATTTTAATGAAGACTAATCTACATGGCTCTATGGCTGTTCAGTTTTATAACCTGTCTTAGCAAGTAAAAGAAAGAGTATGTCTCATGTAGAAGAGAAACAATAGAAACCCTCATGTAACTGGGAATAAAGAACCTCTAGGACCAGGGATCTTCATATAGGACAAAGCTGACCAAATAACTTGCAATGATCTTTCATTGTTGATTATCACTCCCTGGTTAAAATTGCCTGTGGACACAGTTTCTCTACAGACATCCTCATCTGGACATTGGCCCCATGTACAAGCCAATTTTCCATTTGTCTACTGTCTTCGTCTTCTTCCCATCTCCTCTCTACTATCAGAACAATATTTGAGCCAATTATTCAAGCCTTGTGGAATAGAAAAGGCCTTTGAAAAAGTAGTTTATTTATTTACTTATGTGTCTGTTAAACAACAAATGTCCACTAAAGGAACAAATATCACACACTGTTATTGACCTAACTTTTTACATTATCTCCTACGAAGAGTCTTACTAGACACTGTTTCTTTAATTATACACTCTATGAAATTTTAGTGGCATAGATATGTCATGTATTCATGAATGTAATACATGTCTATTTGTGCTTTAGGCATTAAGAGTTAGATTCTCTTTTACCCACTAGGACTAAATTTTAACCTTTTGGAAAGATGTAATGTCTGTCAAAAATGCATGATCTTTTCTTGGTGTTTGGGAAGGGTCGGGTACACCTGTGTGTGTGGTGTGTGGTGTGGTGGTGGTGGTGGTGGTGGTGGCGGCGGCGGTGGTGTGTGTGTGTGTGTGTGTGTGTGTGTGTGTGTGTGTAGACAGAAGGACAACCTAAGGTATCATCCTCAGAAATACCATCGCGTTCTCTGAGACAGGTCTCTCTTTGATCTAAAGCTCACCATAGACTGGGCAGACAACAAACCCCAGGGATTCTCATGTCCCTGTCTTCCTTACCCTGGGATTATATGTGTGCACCATCATGCATTTTTATATGTGTGATAAAAATAAGACTCCCATCCTCTTGCTTGTGAGATAAGCACTTAGCTGATTGAGCCATCTCCCCAGCCCAAGAATGCATGGTCTTAGAGTATGAACTAACTGAAATCATTTGATTGACATCTGTAATACCTTTCTAGGATTCTGTGGAATACCAAAATACCATCTTTCCATTAGCTTAGTTATTTCATTGCAAAGGCCCAGAGTAGCGAAACATAATATCCTGAAGCTATACTCCAAACTTGCTTCCACAAAATATAGAAATATCGAGTATCATCCTCAAGCTGTGTTAGTCCACTTTCTATTGCAAGCAACCCAGGATAACAGACTAAGCACAGTGTAAAGACCTGAGATGTATTTTAGCTTGTAGTTCTTGGGTAGACTGGTAATGACAGGCTTACTGGCAGAGATCTGAGGCAGCTCAGAGTCACATGGCAAGAATCAGAACACATGTCTCTATCCCTCTTCCTATAAAGCCAACCAGAATGCTTTTTCCTAATCCTAACCACTTCTGAAAGGCCTTGCCTCTAAACGTCATAGTAGATTAAATTGGGACCTTAAGACTTCATGGTAGGGATTAACTTCCAACACATGAGCTTTGAGAGTAATCCAAACCATACTAAACATGAAAACACAAACAGTTCTCCCTGCTGCAGAAATGTAAGAGTTGGACTCACCTCTTGCCTTTTGAAGTTCTGGACATATTCTTCAAACTGCTCATCTTTTGTTTCATCAGCTTTTCCCAGCTTCTGGAGGACCTAGTTTGTGAATGAAACAAAATGATTTGATTTAATGGTGTTTCTAGAGTAGGACCACACACTTGTTCAACAGGAACTACTGCCATTCTCTAAGGGGTCTGAACAGACTCCACCCTCAACACTGCTAGCTTTTCTACTCTGTAAGTGTTGTGCTTGGTGAGTTTGGAGCTGAATAGACTTGAAATTTAATCACAGATCCATCGCCCACAGGCTGTGTGATTTTGAGCAAGGGCCATGCGACATTGCATTTGTTTGCTTACATATGAATGAATTCCTCTAGAAATCTACCCATAACATTAAGGCTGAAGCTAAGCTCTACTTGTCATTTTGTCCCCAGAAGCTGGCAAAATGCATGATGCATAATGGGTGCCCAGCTATGTATTAATGAAGCAAAGCTATATGACTGAAGTGTGCATTCTAGGAACGGCATTCAACTCTCCTGACCCTGTTCTAATATCCCCCTCAATTCAATAAACATTCAAAGTGGTCATGGGTATACAATTATTGTACAATCCCATGCTAATCATTGGCTACACAGAAATATAAAACAAATAAATCAGGTTGCAGCATTTTTTCCTAAAAAACATCTGATATTCTGGTAGAATATGTGAGGTAGGTTAACAAAAACAAAGCAGAGACAATGTATTATAAGCAATACAAGGATGTTATAGAGTATTGTAACAATATCCTTTGGAGCTGAAGGCTTCAGAGACTACTCTGTGAAGGTCGTTTTTAACCTGTTGTTAGGAATTCCAACTGACAGGAATTCATTGTCCTTAGATCTTAGGATTTTTGAACACTGACTTGTTCAAGAACATGGAAACTCTATGAGCATTGTCATCTAGAAATTCACCTTGTGACTGCCTGTGGCATTATCAAACATCACTAAAAAAACTCTACTACGGAGATCCACATCCATCAAAACATGCAGAATCAATGACTGTAAAGGAGCTCAGCTTCAGTTGAGAGCCTTACTACTGTGTTTGTTATTATTGTTTCAGAGATAAAGAAAAGCAACAGAAGTCACACTTGCAATAGAAGCAAACTTGAATAACCAAGGAATCTTCAGACTGTCATCTTCCCCTGTGTTTTCTTTCTAAATTTCATGGTTTTAAGACAGAAGATTTTGGCTTTACAGTTGCTTTACTCATTTTTGTCTCATCATTAAAAAAATACTTTAGAGAAAATTCTACCAAATTATCTATGGCTATTCAGACACACACACACACACACACACACACACACAGAGAGAGAGAGAGAGAGAGAGAGAGAGAGAGAGAGAGAGAGAGAGAGAGAGAGAGAGAGAGAGAGACATGTACAGACATGCACACACCTAAAGGTGACTAGGCAAGGCAGCTGGCACATACCACACAACGTTCCCCTAGCTCTAAAAGGCCATAGACCCAACCCTTTTCAGACACTCTGTATCAGAGGACTTGCTAGGTTCAGTTAACTCCTCAGATGTTGACAGCAACATGCAGGCAAGGGACAGATGCTACTAGTCCCTTCTGAGCAAGAGGAGCTGTCACATTCTCAGTTCTACAACCTGCTAGAGCAGTGAATAGGTACTTCTGTCCTGAGTGTAAAAAAAGAACACTAAAAATATGCATTACACACCTCTGTGAACCTGAAATTGCAGAAGGTAATTGACCTTTACTCTCATACTCAAGATAATCTTATGTGGCACCTATTTTATCCATATGACATTGGATGAACTAGGACCACATAGCTAGGTAAGTGGCCCCCTAAAAACTTTTAGGAAGATCATCTTTCTACAGTCCAGTATTTCTGTCACCCCCCGTATGGTCTTTTCCTTCTCAAATATCAAATATCAAATCTAATATTCTTCTTTTCATGGACAAAATATATTAAGGCCTCTGGACTCTAAAAAACATATGTCTTTTGAGCTACATGACCACAATAGTGGGAAGATCATGGATGGAATCCTACTTGAAGCTCTTCACTGAAATTTTAAATCATGGCTCCTTGTATTTCATGTTTTAAGAATAATATGATATAAATGAGATGAGGTCAGAAAACAACCATGAAACAGCTCCTACATGTAAAAAGCACTTTCAACTTGACAGTGTCATTGAGAAAAACAGTACCCAGAACTCTGAGCTGCAGTGGTCCTGTATCTTAGTGCTGGCTACCTTTGGTAGCAGCATCCACAGAGGAGAGCAAGGAAAAGAGTGGCAGGGAAGGTAATCTTTACCAGGAACATTTTCACTTAATGGTCACATTGGGACCTGGTGCATTCTATTTCAATTGACCCTGGAAACAGCCTAGTCATCCTTGAGCTGAAGACGAGTAGACTGAGACTTACAGAAAACGATGCCTGTGCAAAATCACTTCCTTTGTAAGTGGCATATCCCATTCCCTATGGTGCCTTTCCCACAAAGATAGTATCACCCCAAAGCTTTGACATTGTAAAATGGAGACTTAGAACACCAATCCTGAAATATCAATGCCAAACTTCAGATTTAATGTGCTCCCAAGAAGTGGTCTCTATAGCAGGTGTTGAATTATTTGCCTTTTTTTAATGCCTCTCAGTAGAACCTTCCCCCCCCCCCATAGATCCCTAATTCATCATGAACCAAATCCGAGTTTCTTGTGATGGGTGGCAAAGATGAAATGCCCCCTGACATTGTGGACAGAAGAAGGAATGTTCAACAGGATGCCATGTTGCAATGACTCAGAAATCCTGACTTACTGCCACATTGGGACTTATTAATCTACATGTGACCTTAGAACAGTTAGTAAATTCATAATTTGGGCACAAACAGAAATACATTTGCCATCTATAATGTTTTTCTTTTATTGAAAGTAGTTTGTTTTCTCATACAGTATATCTGGAGAGAGGTTTCTTCTGGCTCTACTCTTCCCAGTTCCTCCTTCTTCCCCCTTCCATCCAGATCTACCGTACCCTTTCTGTCTCTCATTAAAAAACAAGCTGGCTTCTAATATATCAGAATAGGACAATACAAACATATAGAAGTAAAAGAACCCAAGAAAAGGCACAAGAAACAGATATAGATGCAGAGACCCACTCATTCCCACTCATTTGCATACTCACGAATATCAATAAAGCAAAACTGGAAGCCCTAATATATACATAAATTGCATGAAGGGATGGATATATATATTTAAAACCCTGATACAACATTATGTGGCAAGGAGCCTCCAAAGATGCTGTTGAATTCATTTTCACTGGCCATCTACTGCTGGGCATGCTGTCAACCCTTACAAGTAGTTTTTTTCCTCAGTGAGAGTCCCCTGGAGAAAACTAAATGTTCATTTGCAGGTAGTTATCAATTGAAGATAACTTCTAGGTTAGGGTTGGAGTCATATGCCATATATAATTTAAGATCTAGCTGTAATTTTATATCTCCAAAGTTTCTTTAATCAACACTTCATTCCCACATTGACACTTTCCAGCACCTTCAATCTACAAAATTCTCTCTCCTATCTTATAATCATGAAGCTTCCTAAATCCTCCATGATGCTTTCCTAGTTCCAGTGGGATTATGACCATTAACTCTTTCCCCCTTACCATAGTAACAAAAGTGCACTATGGGCTTCTGGTTATTTCCATAACAACTAATCATTTAATTAAGCTTTACTGTGTTTCAGGCTGTTTTCCAAAGACTTAAATGGGTTAATTCATTTAATCTTAATGACAAGTTTGTAGGTGAGGAGACTGAACAATGAGAAGGCACAAAACCAGCCATTGTAGGAGTAGGTTCTTATTTAAGAGAGAACTCTCATGCTATTGACCCTTGCTCTGAAAGTGTTCATTCACTGGATTTCATTTTCATGTTCTACCCATGTTCTATGTTCTGCTTGGCTTATTTTTCCAAGATCAGGTCTTTTTTTCTTTTGTTTTTTCGAGACAGGGTTTCTCTGTGTAGCTTTGCACCTTTCCTGGAACTCACTTGGTAGCCCAGGCTCGCCTCAAACTCGCAAAGATCCGCCTGCCTCTGCCTTCTGAGTGCTGGTATTAAAGAAACAAGTCTTAATGGCCCATGTGCTATTAAGTGCTCCACAGACTTCTCAATGGTAGTGTGTCACTAAGACAATCAAGAAAAATGCAGTAATTAATAACCAATTTTCATTATTATTTTCATTATGTAGTTTAGTTCTGTGTCTGTCCTGATTGTTTTTTGTCAACTTGACACAAACCTAGACATATTTGGGAAAAGAGAATTTTAATTGAGAAGATGTGTCCAGAAGGTTGGCCTATAGTAAGTCTGTTACAGGCACTTTCTTAATTAGTGATTTATGTGGAAGGGCCAAACTCACTGTAGTTGATACTATCCTTGGGCTGTTGTTTCTGGTTATACAAGAACATTTGCATTAGAACTTTAACTTCATCCCTATTGACACTTTACTATTTGAAACATAGAATTTTAATTGTTAATCTTTGCTTTTGTTTTTGAAATGGCAAATAACAGCTGCAAAGTTCAGCATGTACTTTCTTTCAGTGAGATCCTGCATCATTCCCCCAGGGACGCTCTCATTCTCCCTGGCTCACTAAGCCCAGAAGTTCCAATTTTAAAAGAAGAAATAAAACGTCAAATGGAGAAGCAGAGCAAGAACATGATAAGTTAGAGTGTCTCATGGTAAGCCCTCTTTCCATGTCCTCTCCAGCAGTGATCTCCTGGGACTGAGCTGCAAACATTGTCCCAATGGCAGGGTTCCTGTGTTCTTTACTAGAGAAATTATTTCTGCCTCAAATGGCCAAGCACATTACCTGAGGATTTAGAACTCTGGTTTAAATGTTTTCTTCATAGCATAAAGCGAAATTCTAATCAAGTTTTATATTCCCAAAGTGGAAGGCAAATTCACTACTGGCTGTAGCTGTGGTTGGGGAATAGCAGCTCTGTTTAATATTTTAAATTAGAAATGGGGCAGTAAGTTGGCAGCTCACAGGGAGAAAAAAACAACGTGGCATTTGGAGTCAGAGAGAAAAAAATCACACTCTTCCTTTTACCATGGAAATGGCTTCTGCTAATTAAGGGAAAAGATCAAAATCAAAGCAAGGTTCAGTTATGCTGATGTCTGACCCCCAAGCAGCAACACCAGTCTTGTGATTCAGAAGTGAAGAAGTTGATAAGGGCAAATGATGCAGACTGCAAAGAAGTTCAAAAGGAAGGCCGTGGGGGGATGTCAAGTACATGTGTTTGTGCCTAGCTTGATACTATGACCAGAACTATGTATTCTTAAAAAGAACTTGGAAGAATTGACCCCTGGGACACCTTAGAGAAATGTGTACAGTGGATGAGGGTGAAGACTAGACAAACTTCCTATCCTGGTGACCCATGCTTCCTTTTCAGTAGACTCTAAATGTCAATGGGAGAAACTACACAATTACATTATTTTTCTTTGAATAATGATATACCTTCTCTTTGCACTTTGAATCTTCACCAAAAAAATGCATAGTATTATGTCAGCATTATCTACTATTGAGATAGCCAAAGCCTGTTCAGTACAGGACACAGAGTAATGGGGCAATGGGCTTCCCACATTGCCCTACAGGCAGATGACTCACTAATTACTCTATCCATAGCTGCATCAGCCATTTCCTCATTTTAGTGCATGGAAGTGCTCACTCAAATAGTACAATGTACAAAGGTAAGTGCGTCCCCACCGCTTCTCCCATCTCTTTCTGCTGGGCACGTGCTGTGCTGTTTCTCAGAGTTCAGAGTGCTGTTCCTTTGACCACTTTCTAGATGTATTTTGGGACCTGGACAGTATAGCCTTAGTACAATGATCCTCCAGCTTCTTTCAAGTATTTAAATCAATCCTTGTGATCTTTCCCCAGAGAAGAATGAGAAAGATCACTGAAAATACATCTTTAGTTTGGTTCATGTTCCCTTGAAGGTCCCCATATGCCTTCAGACTCATTTTCTTGGGGAGAACAGTTTTGTACAATTACAGCATCCATTCCTTCTCAGGTGGAGTTCAATGGTATGATAATCACCACATCATCAAAACTCCTCCACCTGGTATGACCCTTCCTAATAATTCTGGGAGACACCTTTGGAAACAGTTAAGACAAGGAATGTTCTCAGCATCCTGTCTCACTTTAGTAGCCTTCAAATTTAAAAGTCTGAGAAAAATATGTAATAGAACTTACAAGTCTAGCATGAATAAGCTAATACTCACAGAGCAAAGGAAAATAAAATGAGAAAGAGAGAAGAGAGAAACTCAGGGGCCTAAAAGGGAAGCAGAGGTAAGTGACTGGAAGTCATAGAAATCATATGTGGCAGGGTAAGCACCAGCCAATGTAGCTTTCCAACCATGGCTTTCTAATCAGGTATCAAATTCAGAATTTTGCTCTCATCTATCCTGAGTCCTCTGAAGTTTAGAATATCTAGTTTCCTGACATAACAGAGGAAAGGAAAATACCTTAGTGGAAAAAGATAGCTTGATACTGATCTTGAAAAGATGCCTGGATTTTAAGCCTATCCTCTTCCTGTATCTCAGTTACTTTTCTGTTGCTGTAATAAAATACCATGACCAAAAACAACTTAGAAGAAAGAGTTTATTTTGGCTTACAGTGCCAGACAGGTAAGAGTCCATCATGGTGGGGAGGCATGGCAGCAGGCAGGAACAGTGGCCGGAGCAGGAAGCTGAGAGATCACACCTTCAACCACAAACTGGAGGTGCAGAAAACAAACTAGAAGTGAAATGAGGCTCTATGCTTTGAAAGTGACCCTAGTGCCTTGCACCTCCTAGACCGCCCCAAACAGCCATGGATAGGACCAGGAATTGGGATGCCTAAGCCCATGGGGGCATTTCTCATTCAAACCATCACACCCTTGGTTGAGTCTTTTTTTTTTTTAGAAACTACTTTTCTATGAAACTTGATACTTCCAAGTATCAATGCAAGGGTGTAATGTATAACAGTCTACAGTGAAAGTTTGCTAATCATCTCCTGAGGCTGAGAGAAGCATCACATCATCCTTGATTAGCAGGCCTCTTCAATGTCACAGCACTGTCATGTGTCAAGTCTATACAGGATAACCCAATGGCCCTAAATTAACCTTCACGTTATTTCGCCAGGGGAAACAATTCTTCCATGTACCATTAGCCAGATGTCAGAGATGTCTTATGTCTACTGAACTTGTAGCAATGTTCTCTGTAGCAAAGCTGCTGGTAAAAAGAACATATCCAGCCCTGAAATCCAGGACGGCTCCACACTTGGCAATGCAACACAGAGGAGTTCTGTGCCTGGTTGCATCTTACAGATGCACTGGGTCAGTTCTATGGTGTCAGTTACCTTCTTCACCCAGACAGATCATCAGTATGAAAACCCTGACCTGCTTCACATGTTTGAGGGAAGGTAGGACAGAAAGTCCAGATAAGCCTTTCGAAGGGATCAGCTGTGAGCAGCAAACAGATGGAAGAAGCCTCTGGAAAAGGGAGAACATGTTCTTGCTCTCTTCCTCTTGTGAAAATGCTCCATTGACTTCACTGCTCTAATGTATTAGTTATCATATATGGAAACCTTAACTGTTTCAGAGTTCTGAATGCCTTAGTTTGAACAGTCACTTAATCCTCCCCATAGTCTAGTGAGTTGGGTTACTATGATTGGCCCCTTTTATTGATAAGGCCATTGGAGTGTATTACAGCTCTGGGGATACTGGAAACACTGAGAAAGTGACAGCCATGCAGCTAATGTGTAATAGCCTAGATTCAAAGTAGACAGTTTAATGACAGAGTCAGCTCCTGACCACTAGGCACTAACACTCTGAAGGCTGCAGCAGAGAAGGAAACACAGGCTGCTAGTCATACTTCCCCTGGCAATTCAGTATTTTCCCTCTACTTTATATTCCACCCACATCCAGAATGCTCATATAACAATGCTTAATCCATAGTCTTCTTAAATGGAAGTCATTTCATATTAGCTCCATCCAAATAGATTATTATTTCAGCCCAGATATACTATGGGAAGGGAAGCAAGTTAAACAAAAAATATATTGTCTTCATTCTTACTTGGAGATAACTGCCAATTAGCCTCTGTTAGTAACAGGGTGTGCTGGTTGGTTTTTATGTTAACTTGACACAAACTAGAGTCATTTTGGAATAAAGAACCACAATTGAGAAAATGCCTCTACTGGGTTGGCCTGTGGGCAAGCATTTTCTTGATTGAAGATTAATGTCAAAGATCCCAGCTCATTGCAGGTGGTGCTACCCCTGGGGAGGTGGTCCTAAGTACTATAAGAAAGCAGGCTGAATAAGCCATTGAGAGCAAGTCGGTAAGTAGCACCCCTCCATGGCCTCTGCAACAGCTCTGCCACCAGGTTCCTGCTCTGTTTGGGGTCCTGCTCTGACTCCCCTCAGTGACTGACTGTGATGTGAAACTGTGAGTTGAGGATAAACCCTTCCCTCCCCAAGGTGCTTTTGCTCATGGTGCTTTATCACAGCAGCAGCAGAAACACTAAGTAAGACACAGGCCCAGGAAGACATCACTTCCTCGTGCCAACTTTATGGATCAGGACGCAAAGGGTAACTTATGAGTGCAGCAGAAAGTGTTCCTGGAGAAACACTAAAGGCAACTTTATGTCATATGTGCTATCAAATCAAGACGAAAACCACCCCACTAGGGCAATCTAGTTTTTACTAGATTACAAAGCTGTAATCTCCCAGGAGCATGATGCAAGGCTTTGACTCACCAAGCCTCTTATTCTTGGGACACCAGGATGCCCACAAGCAGAGCCTTCTCATTACACCTGACCCACCTGTTCTGGCAGACAGAACCAAAGAACCCTGCTTGCTATGACACATTTGTGAGCTCCTTACACCCTAAAATCTTTGCCTCAGACCATACTTTCAGCGAAGAATTCCCCTTTCCTCTCATCGCGCTAGAAGGTTTATGCAGTCAAAAGTTTGCACTATTTAGAAATCATAGGGAAGATTTCTGGAAGTTTTATATCTTTGGGGGAGGTTATTTGGTTTTGTTTGTGTGGTGGAATTTTTGTTTTTGTTTATTGTGGGGGGGATGAGAGGTGTTTGTGTCTCACTCTGTAACTAAAGCTAGCTTGCAGCTCACTAAATAGCACAGGCTGGCCTTAGAATTCATGGCAATCTCGCTGCCTCAGTGTCCTGAGTTCTGGGATTCCAGGTCGGAGCTATCATGCCTGTCTTTGCATTTGCCAAGAGTCTTATTTTGCTGTTTAAGAGGGGAATTAAAAGGCTATGGTGAGCAAAGTCAGGGAAGACTGGAATCAATCAGCTATTTCAAAGTCATATATTGATATTTTAGGCTAAAATGTACTAATAGGTTACAGTGAATATGATCTTTTGACTCTAGGATGATTTCTTTTCTTCTGTGTGCCCACAGCAGCCATGAGCACAGGAGAGCAGGACTCCTTGCCCTCTCTGCATCTGAAGGGTGTTGTACGTTGGTATGTTGTAAATTATGTAAGGCTGGGATGTGCTTTGCAGCATTGCTTCTGAGTTACTGGGTTCTTTCTGGAACAGGGTTTCTCATAGTGTTTCATGAAATATAAAGGAATCTGCATTAAAACATTTTTCCAGGGGAAGGTATCAAGAAGCATAAAATATTATATGTTCTTTTGTGGAAACAAAAAGATACTGCAAAAAGCTTTCAGAAGAGAGATTCAAAATGCTTATAAAATTTTTAAATGAACATGTGTCAGTAAAATTTTTTATTCACTGATTAATGAGAGAAATGAATTTGCAATTGATTTCTAGACATTAAAGAACCCACATCTGTAAGCGATAGGGAATGATGAAGTAAATTTACACAGATGGGGAATAAGCATGGATGTAATTAATTGCCTCCTACCTGACATAATTCATAAGCCTTTCATAATGCTGCCTTTACCACAAGCATGGAGGCTGCATGATGCCCTGTTGTAAGCCAGCTTGTCTAGCATGATGAACATCTTACAAGGTTCTAATCCTACAGAGCACAATTTCTTCTATCTATATAGCCCATAAACTCTTATTTCCCCTAAAAGAGCAAGTACAGAACTTTACTGATGCCAGAACCTCCAAATAGCTTATAAAGTTATTCTTTATATTCACATTAGCTTTCATCAAAGAAAATAGTCACATTTTTTTAAAATAAAAGAATTAAAGCTGAATCAGAGAAGCAGATTGGGGTTGAGTAACTCAGGTCTACACTATGTGAGCATGTGAACTCTGATTGTGGAGATTTTTTTTTTTTTTTTTTTGAGATTTTTTTTTTTTTTTTTTTTTTTAAAGAGAAAAATTGACATTTTATTTCCAGATTGCTGGAACAGCCAATGTCTCCCATGGGAATGGATGCATGACACAAGGCAGCATATCAGACCTTCAGAGTGACGGGTCACAGTCGCACAGTGCACATCCCAGACCTGATGGACAAGGCTCTTCCTCTTCCTATAGAGTTTTCCTTTTCTTTTTCTTTTTTTTTTTACCTGTGATTAGGTATAATAATACTGAGAGTGGACATCTGAAGATCAAATGCTGAAACACATTGGAAAAATTTATTTCAGTACTTAACAATCAGTACTCCAAAACATGGGTTATTAGAATTATTGACACTCTAACAGAGAGAATCCTAAACAATGCTATGTGGTGAAGACAGACGTAAAAGAGCAAGCACATCCACACAGTTTGGTGTGGACAGTTTGACTCCAGAAGGAGGAGTGGAAATGTGGCCTGAGTGGGCATCCTATCTGGGGACTGCTTGTAGGAGACACAGTCTTCAGGAGACAGGGTAGCACTGCAGCAGAGTGTGGGCCTTTACCTGATAAGTTTATTTTAATTGTGTGTGTGTGTGTGTGTGTGTGTGTGTGTGTGTGTGTGTCCACCTAGTCCAAAATAGGGTGTTGGATGCCCTAGAGCTAGAGTTGTTGGTCGTGAACTGTCTGACAGAGGTGCTAAGAACTGAACTTGGGTCCTTTGCATGAGTACTTTATGCTTTTAACCATGGAGTCATCCCTCCAGCCCCTTATATGGATTTCTAGAATTAGAAGCCCATATGCCTACATTTAGCTTGGATTTGAGGAAGGAAAACAAATCAAACAAACAGAAGCTGTAACACAAAACCTGACAGTATTCTTGAAACAACAAACTATATTCTGTAGACTCTGGGTGTCGGCCCCTACAGTCCTTGTCTGTGGTAATTTTGGAAGGAGCGTCCACTGGCTGTTCACATCCTATGTAGATTCTAGCAGGTACTTCTTTGGCATATTAATGCCACTTTCCCCTCCAGATGCATATCTTTTTCACCAGGAAGCCAAGTTCTAAGGACTGAATCCTTCCCTGCACTTCTACTTTCTGACTGAGTCAACAATTTGAAGGGGCATGCAAGAGAATGAAGGAAGGAGGGAAATGTGGTTGGTTCTTCTGGCTCACTCCCAGCCAGTAACAACACCTGAAGATTCACATTTCTTCCTTCCAGGCATCCCCAACACTCCCCTCTGCCCCCTCCAAGCTTTGTGAACAGTACCGTCCTTAATAAGTGACCTCCATTATAGATGGCTTCAGCATTCTTTACTAATTTCCTATAATCACCAAATCCACAGCAAACTCTGGAATAGAACTTGATCCTCCTGATCCTAGTTTAAGATTGTACACTGTGCCTGCCAACTCTGAGGAAAAGGGGTCAAAACAGCTCAATATACTTCTAAAGGTTAGAGAGGAGGACAGTAGTTATATTGACTAGCAAGGGGTGGGAGGATGAAGAAAAGCTGAATAAGGTGCCCCAAATACAATAGCTAGGAAGAACTAATTCCAGTGTCCTATAGCACTGTGAGGAAATGAATAAGTAATCATATACTTCTAAATAATTAGAAATGTCCCAACATTCCCAACACATATAAATGATAAAGCCTTAAAGGGAAGGAAATGTTAATTACCCCAAATTTAATCATTATATAATGTAAACGTATGGAATTACCCCACTAATATATACAAAAAAGTTAAGAATAAAAGCACCATTGTTATGTCACAGCATAGAAGTGATCTTAAAAGAAGGCAGCACAATCCACCAAGCCAGAAAACACTGTGCACACTAAGCAAGTCTGAGCATTCTAATACCTGCCAGCTGAGACACTTTGCAGGACTATAAACTCTGAGGCTGATAATAGATGCTTATGACTAAAGACCATTTAATGTGATGTTCCCACCCTCCAATTCAGGGCAGAGATGATGCTTCCTCTTGTGATGCCTTCAAAACTTACATCACAGTTTACACAAAGGTTTCATTGACATTGTTCAGATGTTGATTTCTCTTTTTTGATAATTCAGGGCAATCAGAACAATAATACCACCATATTCTTGTAAAGAATCTAATAAGTTCACTCTAAAATATATGTCCAAAGGTAAAAAATACAGACTATCCAAAGCTATTTTTTAAAAAGAAACAGAATGATGAAAGATGCTACATCCTATTCCCATGCCATTGGAAGTCACGAATACAGAATAGAAGTCATAAAGGGTGATCCTATCAGAAAAGTGATGTCATTCAGAACCTTTTAACACCTTGCAAGTCCCAAGCACAGGAAATCACAACAAAGAACAAAGTTCAGCAACCCGATTCCACGTCCATGGGGAAATCAAAGTGTACAAACAGGTCATTGCTAAGAGCAGAGGATAGATGATAGAAATCAAAAGAGAAAACTTAAGGGCTTGACCATATTTCTGGGACAAAGTATCTCCCCAGATGGTATTCTCCAGAGATGGTGGCTCAGAGTCACCAAATACACTGACTCCACACCTCATGGGATGAAATAACAAAGTACTACTTCTTTGCCTTTGGTTTAGACAAACTTGTTTAAAGTATTGGTTCTTTTTCTCAAAATTCATGCATTTCTGTTAAAACCATAACTTACAATAACTAACATCTGATTAGTCAGAAAATGGAGAATATTGAAATCTCATTCGTGTAACGTCAGGGTGAACGCAAAGAAGCAAGCCTTTCAAATCTTATCACCTAGTAGGATGCCTAACTGTCAAGCTGTCAAAATCCATAATCACTTTGGAAATAGCTCTGTATGTGCCCATGGGGGAAGATCTTGATTAAGTTCATTGATGTGGGAAGCTCCATCTTAACTGGAGTGGAACCCTTTTCTGGTTCAGATCCCAGACTGAGTGGAGAAAGGGGGCTGAACAACAGCACAGTGTACCTTCATTCTTCTCTGTTCCTGATTGTGCGTGGCATGTTTGGTCGGCTGCTTCAAGTTCCCGCAGCCTTGACTTCTCCACTTTGGTTGACAACTTGAACTGTGAGCCAAAACAAACTTTCTCTGCTTAGCTTTCATTTTATCTTATCAGTATGGCAGGATTTTTGGAGCCCACCACAGTATGGAAAAAAAAACAGAAACAAAACAAACAAACAAACAAAAAACCACCACACAGCTTTTCCATGAATGGATTAGTCTTCTTGGTGAATGTGTTACTGCATTTTTTATTTGATGAGTCCTTTCATCCTTTTATCTTTTCTCCTCTAATGCCACTCACACAAACCAATAGCATCTGCTGCTCTTGACAGCTCACTGTAAATGAATAATCTAGTACCATTCATCCCAAGTGGATTTTTTTTAATTAAGAAAAAATTTTATTTATTTTACACATCAATCAAAGATCCCCCTCTTCCCTCCTCTCACCCCTCCAACCTCCCCCTCCCAACCCAGCCCCCATTCCCTCCTGCAAGAAGGTAAGACCTCCCATGGGGAGGTATATTTAGTAGAGGCAGGTCCAAGCTCCTCCCCCTGCCTCAAGGTTCTGCAAGGTGTCCCATCATAGGTGGTGGGCTCCAAAAATCCTGCTAATGCACCAAGGATGGATTCTGATCCTACTGCCAGGGGGCCCCTTAAGCAGATCAAGCTACACAACTGTCTCACTATACAGAGGGCCTTAATATGTAAATACAGGCTGAAGCTTCAAAAGTGAGATGCAGAAAGTATTGTTTTGGTCTATTTTAGAGCATCTTGGAAGACTGGTGACTGGCAAATGCACTTGGTGGACGTCCTGTGCCACAGACTCAGACCTGGACCCAGAGAATCCTTGTAATTCTGAAGCAGAACTTTTAGGCAGGCTGCCACCAAGATCTACAGGCAGCTTTCAGGTACAGTGGATATTTATAGATCATTTTGATGAGGTCAAAGATTGCTCCCATTTGTCAGATATGGGCATAAATGTATTCCCAAGTAGTCATTGTCTTAATTTAAATGGCCAGTTTGAACCACATCCTCAGGCAAGAGGAGCTAATAATTAGATGTCTTGCTTTGGCCAGGTACCATCTTTCTCTCTTAGGGTAAGTCACGAAGGCCCATTGAGTCTGCTATCCTTATCTGCTTGCCAGTCCATATCTCATGCAGGGTCTTGATACTTACCTGCTCCTATATTCCTGCCCCATGCTATGTTCCCTATAATTCCTTCCAGGTGAAGTTCAAATAACTGGAATGCATACATCGGCATCATTAACTTCTGTATGTGAATAATTCAGCATAAACCAGATTCAGATAAGGGGGTGAGAACTTTAGAGAAGCTTTAGATCTCAGCTCTTCCCAGAGTAACAGGTTTCTCACCTCTTCCACTGTTCTTTTACCATAAAGGTGACAATGAAACAATTTAATAAGACCAACTGAGTAGAATGGGTACACTGAGAGCTTGGAAGGAAAAAGATCTAACCCTCTACCAGGCTCCAATCCCCTCTGTCCTGTCACTGTGTCCTGGAGGCTAATTCAGTGCTGTTTTTCCTCCCAAGACATGGTTTTAACTTCTGCTAGGCCAGTGGAGACAGGCAGACACTGAATGACTCAGCCATCTCCAGCCCTTCACAACTGTCTAGAGACGCCTCCTTTGCTCTGATAAAGTACTATACCATCTCAGTCCCTATTTCTGTGCCCCATTGTGAGCCCAAGCTTAGTGTAGAACATATAATTTCAGTTTTAAAATGTATATGCAAATACATTTTATATATTTGAAGAATATGGTTTTTCAGAGAAGGTTGGAGAGGTCCTAGCATGCCACTCAAATACACACTGAGTAGTATGCAGCATAAGTGCATATTTGTCTACAAGTTCTGAAGCTCCAGTTGAAAAACAAGCTTGCCATCCAGGAAGGGCAAAAAAATCTCAACTCAGTCTAAAGTCCTTAAAGCTGTCTTCTTTGCCTTTCAGAAAAGCTGACAGGGTCTTTGGTGCTTCCAGCCTTTGATTTCTATAAGATTCCCAAATTTGAGCTGATTTAAATATGAGCCTGGTGATGTTTACAAAAAGACACTCTGGGAGGAATGTGAGCCACATGCTCAAAGACTCTTCCTTCAGCTCCACAAACTGGAACAGTATTTAAAAGCTGGACCACAGTTGAGAGTGTTGAACATCATAACAAGATTATAATCAGATAGCTTTTGTTCTTCAAGCACCACTAACCTCTGCCTCCAAAAGGACTCTTTATAACATGCTGGAGGCTTCAGTAACCTTCATATCTAGCCTGAGCTCTTTTTTTTTTTTTGATGCATCACAATCCATTATCTATATCTTTAATTCACCCACCTGGCTGAAATTGGCTTCCTAAGAGAAGGAGATGCACAAACTGCATGCCAAACATTGTCATCCACCACGTTTAAGCCTCAGACTTGTGTCAACAATGACTTCTGATGGCCTCCAATGTTCAGTAAATAACAGAGTAAACCTGAGACTGCAGTAGTTCCAAGGGCATCCTAGGCTTTCCTGTGTCTCAATGTACAAGTCTCATGGGAAGTCACATTCACTGTGTATAAAAACTTAAAAATAAATAAATGGACATTGATGTGAGTGCATAATATGAGTCCTGAGTCCGTCTTTCTGGGGTAAGATTTGGAAGCATCACTCAAAATGCTTAAAAATGTCTACATTCATTGTCCCAGCAGTTTTACCCCTATGAATACATTCAGAAATTAATCAAAGACATCTTTACAAGAATGCTTATTTTAATTTATGTATGGAGACAAACTAAATACTCTAAAATGGGGATTGCTGACATTTCTATTTAACTCATGGTAAGAGAGAAATAAAAAAAAAACACCTGCATCCTAAATTTTCAAAAAAATATAATTAGCATTATTTTCAAGAAAATATGGCAAGAAAGTTGGGAATTGCAGCCAATGAGAATGGTGTGAAAAGCTCTACCTGAAGGACAGCTTTCTCTGTTTGGAAAGCTGGTTTGAAAGAGCTGACCATAGATAAGGCTAACCCAGGCTGGAGAGCACCCTAGAATACCCATAGTCTCTTTTCTCCATCCTAACCTAAGGCTGGCATTCTAGAGAATTACATTTTCAGAGATGTAATGAATGAAAACATTATCTGTTCTCAGAAGGCAAGCACAAGAAAAATTGCCCCTTTGACCTTGCTCCTGGGGAAACAGAATGAAACCCATTCCTGGAAGTAGAAAACACGGTTTGGCTTCAGTGTATGTAATGTGATTGCACTGCTCTACCATCTGTGTGGTCAACAGGCAGGCCTCAAGCTAAGCACTTCATTTTACACAATGCTGAGTGATGGTGCCTCAGGTCCTGGACTTAGCAAACACATATCAGTAATCTTCTAAAACAGGGGGAGGCATTCATTTGTATTTCATTGTAGGGAAAAGTTATAACTGTAAGAAAATTATAAAGATATAGAAAAGATAGGTGATAGATGGTAAGTATTTAGATGGATGATCAGTTAGATAGATAACAGACAGATAGACAGACAAATGGATCTTTGGATCTGAAGCCTGTGAAGCAAATATATTACCAAAAGCTCTAAACAGCAGGAGTGAATTACAGGATTTCCCATTGTTCTCACAATTTTAGTATTTTCCAAATGCTCTAAAATGTATATATGCTTTAGAAATTATGCAAAAAAGTTATTAGACAAAACTTAACCTTTAAAAAATATGCCTGATCTATAGGAAAACATTTTCTGTAATTCCTGGCATGGTTTGGCTCCCATAATGTAAATACTAACAGAAGCACAGATGTGAGCTTTGCATAGCTTTTACTTCTATTATTGTTAGATGCCTGTTGGGTACCAGAACCCGTAAGGCAGAAGTACAATTACAGATGAATACAAACCAGTCTTGATCTCAGGAATGCATAGCTTGGGCAAGGATCCCAAAACATAGCAAGTTCAAAGCCCACCTCTGACTGTTGGGTTCACACCAGGCACAGGGCAACACCTGAGGGAGCACCTCACCCAGCCTTGGCTAGCAGTCAAGGAAGGACTTCTGCACGGAATGAGTCAGAGCCTTTATGTGAAAGCATAGGAGTGACTTTGAGGCAGAGAGGATGAAAAAGAGCACTTCAGGCAAAGGAGAAACACCTTGTACCCGTCTGCATACAGTCCTTCATTCTCTATTCTTTCCTGTGTCAACACAATATTATCAATGCAGTGGTTTCCTCAGTTACCGTGTCTTGATTCTATTAAAAATTTGGTTAACTAGACAGCTTCGTGCTAGTAAACAATCAGTGCTCACATATTTACTGAGTAAAGGAATGAAAGACAAAGAGACAAGAAATAGAAGCATCAGCTCAGAAGACTTGTTTCCTGAGTGCAGGTCACCAGATGAGATGGGAAGGAGATACAGATTAAGAATAGAATACCCAAACAATGAACACCCCTTGAAGAGAGGTTACACTCAGTATGGAAAAGCAGCATAAAGGGATGTGATACAAGAAAGATGGGGAGACTGAGATAGCAGGCAAGGGAGAGAAAGACAGGCTGAATCTGTCAAGAAGACATACCATGCCTGACAGCATACATGTTAAGATCGATTAGCCTGAGATATTTCTAAAATTTCCTGCCACTACTCACAAATGGCAACAAAGTCAGTTTCTATATACTTTCACAAATAAATGACTAGTGGTAGTGTAGAAGGACCTACACAATGAGCTTTAATCAGTTGTGAAGAAGAAAAAAATCGTGACACTGGCAGGGAAATGGATGAACTATGATATCCTCATGCTGTGTTATATACTCTCAAATGTGTAGTCACTCTACAAGAAAAAAAAGATATGCTGAATCAAGGTGCACAAACAGGCACATCCTTTTATGCTACAACTTCTGAACTCACCTGCAATTCTGCAAAGAAACACAGCTGTAGTAGGTATTACTGTAGCTGTACTTTATATGCTAAGCTCTGCTTTAAGATCCTGCAGACAGCTCAAGGCTCGAAATGAATCCGAGGTGTCAATACATACTAAGACTTTTCTATCTGCAGGGGTTGTGGAAAAGACACTCACACACTCTCTTGATGGTTTCCTTCTTTATTATCCTATTCTTCTCTTTCCTTCTACAACTTATATACCCCCAAAAAATCTTTCAGGCAATACAGGAATCACAATGTGGTTACATTTCATTTTTCAGGTGAATGATTACAATGAACACTCATAAAAAATATCTTTCTTATCTCCCTTTGATTAAACATTTTACATATTACAAATGAAAAACAAATTATCCCAAGAACCCACATACATTCACATCAGCTAGCAATAATTGGACTGCTTTGTATTTTTGACCCTAACCTAATGAATGTATAACTCAGCTTGTCCTTGTAAACTTTAGATTGCTTTCTGGGAGTTTTCATCTTAAAACTATTATCAAAACATATGATCTAATCTGAAGTTATTTTACAGCTTTGTTTCACCTATGATGCACACCAAAACCTGTGACAGCATTGTTCAGCATTAAGATTAAAGGAATTTGAGCCAACCTGGCTCCTGGGGACTCAATTGTTTTCTTTAATCATTAACTTGAGCTGTGATCTAATGCAGCTCCTTAGGTGAAACTCATAGGCTGTGTAACATCTCCTTGAATTTATTTTTATTCATCAAAACTCTGTATAAACTATTATTATTATTATTATTATTATTATTATTATAAATTAAGCAGTATAGCTTAGGGAGAAATTATCTTCATGACAATCCACATATAAAAATGTCTAAGAGAATGGGATGTTTCCATGAGATAAACGCACTAAATTTCAGGTAGTGGGGATCTCCCCACACCCGTTCACACCATGTCAGATACCAGATTACATGAGGTGAAGTGAATATTGATGAAGAACAAAGATGTAAATCTAATTTTTAGGTTAGAGAATAAGATACCGGCTTCTACAGAGTTCACACTCTTTCCCCAATGGAATGGTGAGCCAGGGATCTAGGCAATGAGCTCAGTCAGCTTTCACTGACAATAGGCTCACACACCCTGTTAAGTTCCAGATTGTGTCATATAGACACTCATGGAGTCCACTATATTTTGCTAACAAATGAGGATCTCCAGTTTCAACAATTATATTTACTGAAATTTAAAATATGATTTGTTTCACTTAAGTCACACAGACAACCAAGAAGCTAGGTGCCATCACACCCAGTTCACAGATGGGGAAGCAAAGGCATATGGGCGTTGGTAAATAGGAAGCAGAGCTCAATCTGGAAACCCATGTCCATGCTCTTAGCAATTTCCTGCTCTGTGATATTGAGTTTATGGATTACTCAGGTCAGCACTGGGACACCTGTGGCACCTGCAACACAGAATGTTGGGTAGGGGAATTTAACACCACCCTGCCTAAGTTACTGTGAGTCTATTTGAAGTACAAGGACAATAAGACAAAGGGTGTAACCAAAGATATCTTTGTTTCACCTAGAATTCTGTTAGCCAGAATCTTGTGAATACAAAATAAAAACGACTACAAAAATTCTTCTTGTCCTGTATGCATAGTGCTTTTCTATGTGACCATGAAAATGTGAAGTTCCTCCCTTGAAGAGTTGAAGACTATTTCTGTATCCTTTCAATTTGAATTTTTGCCCTGTGATTTGCTGCATTTGGAGCATGTAGGAAGTGACAGGAAAAATAAGATTTGAAAAGGCCTTACTAAAAAGTATGTTTTCTTTAACTTGAGAATCTAACTCCCCACCCAGACAAACTTAAGATAGTCTGCTGGGTGATGCAACACTTACAGCAAAGTCACTTCCCTGCTCTAGCTGATACAAATCAACCACTGGTCTAGTCAATGTGGCCATCCCACAGCAGCCTTCCCTAACAGAAGCACCTCAGATCCCAAGAATTCCTCAGTTGACCTATGGAATTGAGAAATAAAAAATGTTCAGTGTTTTCAGCCCCTAAGTTTTAGGGTGGGTCTTTATACCACAAGCTAACTGGCACAGAATTCAGAGAGCATTACCTGACACCTTTGAAGTGCTATCAATAGTGTGACATGACTGTGTCCACCTCAATCCCAGCCACACATCTCTATAGCATGTCCTCTTTATGAGAACCTGCCATGCCTGGAAGCAGAGGCCTGGAATTGCAGCTCTTGTGCATAAGACAGGAGGATCACAGATCCAAAGCATGCCTGGGCTGCAAAGTGAGTTCAAGGCTGACCTAGACAACTTAATGAGCCCCTGTTTCAAATAAAAAGCCAAGAGAAATAGGGATATATTTCAGAGGTTGAACACCTGTATAGCATGCATCATGCTGTAGGTTCAATCCCCAGT
Source organism: Peromyscus leucopus (assembly GCF_004664715.2). Lineage (NCBI taxonomy): Eukaryota > Metazoa > Chordata > Mammalia > Rodentia > Cricetidae > Peromyscus > Peromyscus leucopus. Next base: position 43,346,170 of record NC_051067.1, read on the forward strand.
ATTGGAAATGGGTGGCAGGGGCAGTTAAAAAGAGAGAGAATACGATTTTTTAACTAATCATGCATAAAGAAATAGAAAGACAAACCTACAGAGTTGTGTGACTGGCATGCGGGTCACAAAAAGGAAGAGTAGATTCCCTTCTGACTAAGATGGAGGCACTAAGCATTGGATGTGTGTGTATCCCTCCAAAATTCCAAGTTGAAACCTAATTCTCAATTCTGTGGCATTAGGAGGTGGAGAGAGAAAACTAGGTTTAGATGAAGTCCTGCTGGTGGAGATTCCACAGCAAAATCAGCTCCCTATAGGAAAGGGACAGTAGAGCTTCTACCCTATGCCATGTAAGGACAGATCAAGGAGGCAGCCACATGCAAACCAGGAGAAGACTCCACACCAGACTTAGAATCTACCAGGGCCTTATCCCGGATGCATGAGGAATAAATATTTGTTGTTTTAATTCACACCTTCTGGATTAAAACAACAAATTGGAATTTTGTTTTATCTGTTCAAGCTAAGACAGAAAGTTCCCCCCAAGAGGTAGGCTTTGTGGTGAGAAGCCAGTAAAAATAAGAGAGGTGAGTGAGGTGGATGACGCTGAGGTGAGAAAAGAAAGGAGGGAGGGAGGGTCATCTCATGGTGGGGAAGGTGGATGTAGACAGAGAAGTGAAGGAAATCATGAAGACAACCATGGAGCAATCTCTCTGGGCAGAAGAGAAGAGCTCACCTGTTTAATCCTCTTAAGCAGGAGAATGTGGAAATGTTTTCAATCCTTTCCAAGAAGCCCCAGTGTTCAAAGAGAAAGTCATTATGGATTGTCAGGCTGTGCCAGTCAACTGTTTGATGAGTAAGGTTGCGCTAATTGCTCTGTGGTTTCTTTTCCCAATTAAAGTAATTAATTTTAAAGCAGATCTTAAATTGGGTGACATCAATTATAATAATATAACAGCATCAAGATAGAACCCCGAATTCATGCATAAACTTGATCACCTACTGGCAGGGCAGAGATGGGAGAGGGACCGACTGGTGAAACTAGCAGACGCAAGGCAAGAGACAAGCACTCCTAACCAGTGAGGAGATGTTAAGACTCTGAACTGCTGAGACAACACTGGGGTGACTATAAGAGAGGGAGGAGAAGAGGAAAGTGGATGGAAGAAAACAGGAGTAGCATCAGTCATCTATGATGTCCAAAGACAAGAATGCTGCAGTCAAAGGATAAACTAAGAAGCCAAACATGCAATGGAGCATGCCTCCAAACTTCTAAGGGAGCAGGTTTAGATTGGCACAGAATTTAGATGCATTAGTCTCGGTTCCTTTTACTTCACCCTTCTGAATGAATGAATGAATGAATGAATGGTGGAAGAATGATTAAAGTACATGGCTCACCAGGAACACACATCAATATTCTAAAAGAACCAGCCAATCTCTGCTTAGGGGTAGTATCTTTCTAAATCAATACTTTTCATTCATTTATTTCAATCATTGTTCTCAAGGAGCATTTGAATGACATACATATTTTTAATTGGAAAACTATTTGAAAATAATTCAATAATTTAATACTTTTCTATATTGGTCTCAGAGGCACCTAGAGATCCCAAAACAGCACAGGCTATTGCCACTGTCCTTGCTTGCCCACCATAACTAGATGACGTTATCACTCACTTGCTGACAAACTATTAGGTGTGGTTGCCAATACTTCACAATGATAAAATAATGCTCCAGGAGTATTCCTCATAGCAATTTTGTGGTAGCTTTTGTGTATTGTAATAAATTTCCATCATTTAAATGCCAGCATGCAGTGGAGGCAAAATATCACTCAAAGTTATTAAGTGTGAAATCAGAAGCATTGAGCAGAGTTCAAAGGCTTTCTAGCTCATGCCTATTCTACCATCTGCATCTCTGGGGCATCACTGGGGATTAAGGAATGGAACCCCTATAATTCCTTGGGGACCATATAGACTGTGGCCTAACACCCAGGAGAATAGCTTTTGTATCCTTTATCCGATACCCTTGGCAGCAGAAATACTTTGATTTCAATTGCTTTTTCCATTGTAAGATATTTGCATATGCACAATCTGATGTCTTGAGGCTAATACCTAAATATGACAATAAAATTTACTTATGTTTCCTATATAATTGATGCACACAGCACAAAAGTGATTTGTATATTTTTCATAATTTTGTGCACAAAACATATTATAGAATTTTCCACTTCTTGTGCCATATATTAGCTCAAAAACATTTGAATTAGTAATATTTCATATTTAAGAGTTTTGGAGTTATGGGGATTCAATCTATAAACTAGGAAAAGCAAAGCTATGAATGAAAAGCAACTGTGAAGCCTGGAGTATCTGAAAGTTGAGTCACATGGACTCAGATGGGAACAGACCCCAGGTGAGAAGGGTTTGGAGTGTGTAGACTAGATTACAGGACTTCAGACCTAAAAATGATGAGGGATTGGCCAGACCTCAGTGCCATTGTTAATAATTGAGAACATCACAAAGCTGGCAGGCCCTTTCAGAAGCTAGGAGAATGGAAACTTGGTTACCTAATAGAAGCTGACACTGAGCCTCCCTCTCCATGGGAGCTGTCTCCTTTCCAATACTCACTATGTCGCCTGGATGCCAAGTCACCCCCTCTGAAGTAAGGATGGTTATTTGAGAGTAGGGATGATAAAGAAACCCTAACACCCTGAGAACATAAGTTTTAACCATAAGAGTATATTATGGGCGATAAGCCTTTTCTCCCTGTGATGAATTTGTTCTGGTAAATGATGGTTTGAAAACACCATTTAGTTGATTTACCATGATTTTATTTACAGCTTCAATCCATGTTAGCCTTTTCATGGGCTGTGCCCTTTAGCCTGGGAAACAAGAGCATTATGTTGTTAGAGTCATCACACCAAAGCACTTCAGCCTGGGTTAACAGGCAGAAACTCATTTTCTATCAGCCTTGCTGGCTAAAGTGCAGGGCCAGGTACTGCCAGATTTTTCTCTTCAGGGTTCTCTCTCATTGGCTTCCAGGTAGCTCCTCCTTATTGCCTCTTCACACACCTTTGTGTGTGTTTCTGTCTGTGTCCTAATCTCTTCTTGTAAGGTCATCACTCAGAATGGATGAGGACCCTTCCTAGTGGCCATGTTTGTTTTCTCTTTTAAAACTCACTCCATTTTTTCTATTGTTTGAGAATTCCATACGCGTGTTGAATGTGTTTTGATCAAATCCATTCCACTTTCTTTCTCCTACACTGCTTCCCTTCCCCTCTCCCATGACCTTTTCTTTCCAAGTTCATGTGCTCGTTTTTGTTGTTTAAGTTCACTAAATCCACTTGGTGCTGCCTGAATGTGCATGGGCAGCCTCTCAGTGGCTGCATCTCTGAAGGAAATTGATTCTCCTTTCCACAGTATTCCTCCGTTATCAACAGCTCTTCAGGCAGAGAAGGGGACTTTGTGAGGTTCTCTGCCATTGATGCTGGGATTTTGGCTGGTTTGATCTTGGGCAGGTCTTACATGGGTGGTCATAACCACTGAGAGTTCATGTGTTCAAGTGGTGCTATCGTGTCCAGAAAACAGTGCTGCTACAAAGACTCACCACTTCTGTCTCTAACAACCTTTCTGTCCCCTGTTCTGAGAAGATTCCTGAGCCTTAGTGGAGAGGGAATATGATATAGATGTCTTATTTAGAGCTGAGCACTCCATGGCCTCAGACTCAAAGATCTGCCTGCCTCTGCCTTCCAAGTGCTGGGATCAAAGGTGTGTGCTGCTGCCACCACCATGCCACCACCATGCCACCAGCAAGGCCCAAACTTTAAGAAAGCAATATTGAAGAAAAATTTCTGGCAGTTAAAAAATATACTGTCTTTCTGTATTTGGGGATACTTGTTGGCTTTTAAAAATGTCTAACTGGGGACCAGCTAGGTGACTTGGCAGGGCAAGGCACTGCTGCAGGAGACTGACCACCTGGGGTCAGTCACAGGACCCCATGAAAGGTGGAAGGAGAGGGCCAAAGCTCCAAAGTTGTCCTCTGACTGCTACATGCACACTGTGGCATGCACATGGTCTTATTCTCTGTGTCTTGACTTGTGGAGCATCTCTGTATTAATTGCCATATGCTATAAAAAGAAGCTTCTCTATTGAGGGTTAACAGACACAATAATGTATACATATAAAGATAAGACCTTAGCAGGGAGTTCATTACCAGGCCAATTTAGCAGAATAAGAGTAGAAGTTTCTCCCCTAAGGGTCTACGACCTCATTAGAGGTCCTGATTTTTGATCCAGTTAACAATGCCAAGCACGGGTCCCATTTTGTGGAGATGACTTTAACTCAACTTAGGAAGTGGTTGGTTACACCATAATATTTGTGCCACTCTTGCACGAGTGGGCAAATCTCCCTGGGCTGGGTTTATGGTAGTTAGTGGGGTTCGCCACTAAGTAATATTATTGTTTTTTTCCTCCTCCGGTATCATTGCACATACCTGAAATATCCAAGGGGCAGGAAATCTATGGATGTCACTGACAGACAGCTCTGAGAGAGGTAAATCATACTTGGCACTGGGGTCTTATTGGATAGCCTATGGTATCTGGGAAAGGCATTTTTGTCTCCTGCCATCCCCCTGATATAGGATAATGTCATTTAAACTTCTTTTATATATGCATATGTGTATGTTTTAAGAAGCTTCTACAGTAGTAGGTCATGCCAAACATAGGATTTTCAAAGGTTTTGAGTATGAGTTATTTTTTCCCATACTCCCTCTTCTACCCTACCCTCTCATCTCACACCCCATTTAACTTTTTATGCTCCATTATTCCCCTGTCCCTGATCATACCACCTGAGTTCTACCCCCTTCTCTTAAAATCTACCATATGGCCTCTTAATAGGTTTACAATTTCTATAGGTACTCTAATTTAAAGGCATATGTCTAAAATACAGATCAGGGTCTACCCTTGTGGCCATATTTGTTTTCTCTTTAAATTTTTTTATTCTCATACACAGTATTGGGTTTCATTGCATTATTTTCAAGTAAAATTTGGTTTTGTTGATTATCTCCCTTACCCTTCTCCCTGATCTTCCTGATCCCTACTTACCTTGTACCCTCCCACCTTATCCCCATAACTTCCTCCCTTTGTCCTCTTCGCCTTTCTCAACATGTCTGCCCCTCCAATGGTCTCCTTTCTAATTTCAGAGTCTGTATCCGCACTCATTCTGTAGCTGTATTTTAACTATCCCTGCCTCTGTAACGAATCCTGCTACATTCTGAGGCACTGGGGACTAGGAACTCAGCATATGAATTTTGGAGACACAATTTAGCCTGTAGTGGAGATAGGGATGGAACCAAAGGAGGCAGAGAGTCGAGAGTTTGGAGTCCTTCTTTCCTACAGCACATCTTTCTTTTCCAACAATCCACTATCTGTGTTCATTTCCCCATCTCTATCAGTTTATTCAAAAAAATTGTTTATAAAACAAAATGCTAATAGGCTCCAAACTGTGAAACACAAGGTCAAAGCAATATTTATGAAATTACCACTTTCTATTTTAAAGTCTTACATGGAAGCATTTGAGTCCCAGGGTTCACATGAGCACATCAGCACAGACGAGAGTCCCAGGGTTCACATGAGCACATCAGCACGAACGAGACCCATCTCCTTTCACAGAAAATGTTTTTATCTAAGCTCTCTTCCTACATTTCCCCCACTTCTCTCTGCTTGTCTTTTTGTGGGCATTGCTGTTGCCACTGCTTGCCTGAGCTCTAAAGCTTGCTTGCTTGCTTGCTTGCTTATTATTTGATTCGGGATCTTGTTGGCTTTTGTAGCACGTTCTTGTTACAAAATAAAATTTTACATTTACTATATTTAAAAAATCAAACAAACAAACAAACAAAAAAAAGAAAACCCTGATTCTGTTGTGAAAAGTACAATGAGACAAACTAAAATGCTGCCCAGCTAGGAAGGGGCTCAACCCTCTTTGAAGCTCATTAGCTTTTTAAAATGTATACAAATAGAATTATTATAGCAATGCATTGTTATTTGTAAGCCTTCATACCCTCCAAGGGCATCTTCTGACACAGAAACAGTGGTTCTCAGATAAGTGACACTAACAGAGCTGCCAACTGCCAGAAATAGGTACATGCTGTATGCAGTGTACTATACTGATATCTCAAATCGGCAATAATTGGAGTGTTTTATAAAGAAAGAAAGGGAATCTTGCGTTCCCACCATCCCTTCAGCCTGGATTTCAGTGGACCAAAGCTGGAAGTGGCCTACACTTTCTTCTGCAGGCAAGTCTTTAATTCTTCCTTCTTCCCTTCACATTCCTCTGTGTGCCCTTCTGCATATCCTAGAGTCCATTCTTTCTCTCCGACTTCCCTCCTGGGCGTGGAGTCTTCCTCGGACTTCTGAGTTTACCGTCATAGCAGTTGTTCTTGCCTGCTCTCAATATTAATGCTGTAAACATTGTAGGAGAAACGAAGCTTTTTATGTTTGCCTGGTAATGCCCTCTGTGCTTTTCAGTATTATCTTAGATTACTACCAAAACTGTAATTGTTAAATAAGAATGTGATTAAGATATGTAATTTTAGATTTTCAGGTAAGTATATTAACTTGAGTTAAAATTAGTAATGTTGTATTTCTTAAATATATTATTTAATGTATAATCAATATAGGAATTATTGGTGAAACATTTACATTCTTTTTGATATTCAGTTTTCCAAGCCCAGTGTATATTTATATTTATAGCATGTCTTGATTCAACTAACCATACTCCGTGTGTTCAATAGACACACAGAGCTAGTGGATGCCACTCTGAAAACGCAGCTCTAGACATTAGGTGCTAAAGATGCTGTCATGGAGTTAGGCAAAACTTCTACTTAGGAGGTCCCAAGGTTACACAACAGAGACGTAATGAGGCTCAAATTCAGATATACAAAGTTTAAGTATTTAGCTGGTAGATATATTGTCATTCTTTTTGATAAATTAATTAATTTCTATGTGTGTATGTGTGCTTGCATAAAATTAGGTGAACCACTTATGCAAAAGAGGACAGAAGATGGCATCAGATCCCCTGTAATGGATGTTTGTGAAACATCATGTGGGTGCTAGAAACTGAACTAATACTCTGTAAGAGCAGTAAGTGCTCTTAATCACTGGACCATCTCTCCAGCCTACTTAGAGATACATCTTTTAGCATTTCACATCATTTAAAAACCCAAGGTTTATCTATTTTGACTTAGCAAATGTGCCTGGAGCAGAACTGCTTCCATTTGCTAATAAATCAGTACAGCTTATAAAAATACGGCAAATTTGAGAAACTATATTTGTGAAGGGTTTAGAATCAGAAAACAAAAACAAAACAAAAAACTGAGTTCAAGGCTTTGTCAGATAGGGAAGGACAGAGCAATGGTTAGAGACTCTGAGCAGCACTCTGGGAAGGCTGATCAGGCACAGATGAGAATAGGGAAGTGGCACAGCTAGATCTTTTGAAGTATTATTTATATGTTCTCTGTTTATTAATTCAGAAATGGGAGCAATTTTCATGAACAAGAAAACCAAAATGTTCCAATTATGTCAAATTTGTCAGGTCACAAGTTTCTTGGAAATAAATTACTGAAACAAATGAATTAGGTTTCTTCAATCTAAATGGTAATTCTCCATGACAGCACAGATTTACATCTGCTGCTCAACGCAAGAGGACATTCAAGCAACCAGCCTGGAAATTGCTGTATGAATGCTGAAAATTGGAGGCCTGAGACTCCAAGCCTATAGCTGGTCTCAATTTCAATTCCTAAGCAATCCTCTGGGAAGAAAGAATGCCCCCAAATACAACAGAAACTGCAACTGTTGTTTGGATCCTGCACTGTCATCTGAAGTTATGCCAACCTTCAAGCAGCACCTTCATTTTATCTTGTTAAGTTATAAGATGATACATTGTCATCAAGAATCCAGATGGATCAGTATGGTGATATTTTATTTGTGCTGAAATGTGATTTTATTTGTATGTTAATAAATAAAGTTTGCCTGGAGATCAGAGGTCATAGCGAGCCATAAACAGAAGTCAGGCAGTGGTAGTCCGTGCCCTTAATCCAATCACATGGCAGGCAGAGTCTCTGTGTGGTCAAGGACACAGCCAAGCATGGTGACACAAACCTTTAATCCCAGTACCAACCATAGAGACCTGGAGGTTTGTATAGACGGGTAGTAACAAGGAAGTCATGTGGTTGGGTTTAGAGCCAATGAGAAGGCAGAACAGAAAGGCAATAAAAAGACAAGTCAGACAGGAAGAAACGCTCTCTCAGGGGAACTACTGCTGGTGGTAAGCTAAGCTACTGCTGGTGGCTCTTACCCTGGTCTCTGGCTTTAACTCTGTATTTGGCTCTGTGTTTCTTATTTAATAAGACTGTTTAGAAATTCCTCTACAGATCAGGGGAATGAAACAGAACCATTTTGAAAGTGTACAGCATAGGTGTTGGAGAGGTCTAGAAGCTCCCGGAGATAGTGAGATATGCCAAAGATTCACAAACATGGAAAACAAGCTGCTCTGTGACTGGATGGAGTGAAAGTCAGGATCCCTGGTCAGTTGACAGAAGTTGGAACCCAAAGAAAGATGCCCATGGGAAACTGCTCTGCAAACAGCCACCCAAAGAGAAGCACCCTTGTTTCTCCCTTCTACCCACCCTGCAGGCTCCCAGGGGTGCCCTCTTGTTAGCCAATCCCAGCTGAAGACAACTGACACAGTCTGGGATATGAAGTTGCAAAGTCTAGGTCCTCATTCAACATATAGGGCAGAGAAGAATAAAGGCAGTGGTTGAGGACAAGAAGGCGCAGGATGAACACCACAGCACCTGTCTTCACTCCAAGAACTCACTTCCTGGCAGCTTGCTTTGGTGTGATGCTAACAACCCAGACCAAGAGAATGAAATGCATCATGCTTAGCTTTATAGACAAAGTGGCATCAAAATGTTCCTCATTAGACAGACTCTTCCCTTGTTTGGTGGGAGATGGTGCTAGAGACTGAACCTAGGGCCTTGCATATACTGGGAAACTGCTCTACCATGAAGCTGCATATTTCCAGATGTCTTCCTTTTTACTTTTTATTTTCAGACAAAGTCTTACTACATTGCCCAAGCTGGCCCTGAACTTGCTCTATAGCTCAAGCTGGTCTAGATTTTATAATCCTCCTGATTGGCTGTAATTACAGGATTTGCAACTAGGTTTACCAGATTATACCTTTCTTTGGAGACTTAGAAATTTTTCTTCTGTTCTAAGTACAGAAACTCTTTCTCATCCCTTATATAGGAGGAATACATAACTGCTTTGATCAGTGGATTGTGCAATCACTTTGGCTTGCCACATTCCATGATCAAACATAGCTGGACTATACCTCAGCTATGGCCCTCTGTTTTTTATTTGCTGGTATGCCCTTTGCATCACTTCAACCTGACTTAACTAGTTCTTGGAATACCTAGGTAAGAAATACATACATATATACACACACCTATACACTATCACAAGTAGTGTGCATGTATCAGTTTGAGTAGAGGCTAATAACAACTATAAAATAACATAAATCCAACACATGAGTTTTACTATCATATAAAGTTAGTTCAAAGTCTAATAAGTCTACATGTGCCAGATAGGTTACAGCTATTTATTGTTTTCGATTTATTTTGTAATATTATAAATATTTATACTTTGTCTTACTGACTTACACAAAGTAGACTTTTAATGTTTATGTAATCAAATTGGTAAGTCCTTTATGATTTTGTTCACTAATTTCATATGCAGGGTGAGTTGGCCACTCTGAAGAGCAAATAAATAATAATTTATATTTCTTCATAATATTTTATGGTTTCACCAAATTAAAAAATAAATACTTCAGGGTACAACAATACTAACAGCAAATAGCCGTAAGGAACTTGCTTTGTACCAGTTACTCTCTTAAATAAGTTCTAAATAGTAACTAATACAATAACTCATTCACCTGTCACAAGTATCCAAGGTAACAGCCACAAATGCCATCTCCATTTTATACAAAAGAAAATAAAGCCCTGCAGAGACCGATAACCTCAATCAAACCACAGAGCTAGCAAGCGGCAGAACCGGCATTTGAATCTGGTGTTCAGATTCTTCATGCTCAAACAGCCCCAAACCTTACCTTGATTGGATTTTGATTGTAAATTAAAGCAAAAAGCCGAAGTGTTAATTTGTGAGTCGTGAACAAACTAGTTAGCAACCTTACTGACTCATCCTTATTTCACACAGTCAATGATTTGACCTTTATTGCTTGCATGTCTTATTTTTCCTGGCATCTCATAGGTGTGAGATGACAAAGACAAAGTAGAGCTGTGATATCCCCATCACACACTGCAAATACAGTAACTGAGAAAACCAGGATGGTGAAGCAAAATCCCAAACAGGAGGCTTTGGGCCTGTGCCATCTGGATGGGGGCCCAAGAAGTAGCCTCCCCTGTGTCCCACTGAAGCACAGGACCCTCAACACAGATGAACACTCACAAGAACACTGACATTTCAGCTATATTATTCCTCTCCTTGAGATTTCCCAAATTACAAGATTAAGGAAACTGAGCTGTGATTCACAATTGCAGCTGATTCGCACATAGTCTTTGCCACTGGACTGGCAGCGACGGCATAACCCCACTCTGAAGCACTTACAGGATAAAAGAAATAGTCAAAATGGGTTCCAAGGTTACCTCCATGCTATGGGTCTCTGGGTGAGCTTCTTTATTCTATTTTTGTTGTGCTTTCCAAATGTGTCACTTGTTATTACACAAGTAAGAATTGGGATTAAAATAGTTAACAGAACAGAACACATAAATGTTCTTAAATTCCCGTTCCCCGTTCACATCCTTTATCTGTGACAATACATTCGGTCTTGTTCCTGGTAGAACCTCTACTGGCCACTGAGGTTGAAGGAGTGAGAGAAGTTTAGTCTTAGCTGTGAAGCCCGACTTTTCATTTAAACAGAAAATACATCGTCATGGGCATTTGTGTAGCCAGACATTGAGTTATAATGTGATTAGAACTGTTCAAAATGGAAACTGGACATATAATGCCAATGTTAGGATTTAAAGGGCAGTCTTCAAAGGCCAACCAGATGCTGTCAATCTTGTCTGTATCTGGTCCACTTCTCTGTTCTAATAAGGCACTCACATTGCATGAAAGCTCGCCAAAGGAACTGGTTGCTCTGCCAGTTCCCCAAAATTACATGAGAATACCATGTCAACAGTATCCCTTGGTCCCATCCAACCCAACATTGTGGCTTTGATTGTCATCCCTAATTAACCCTCTTAAAAGTCACTTTCCCTATTAACACATACTGTAAGTGTCTAGGCTAGATTGCTACTCGGGTTTCTGGACCTGTAGAATGGTGGTGTTGTGTAAGAACAGGAGTAAAATTAGGAGCTAAAACCTACCTTCACAACAAGCTTTTCAATTGGCCATCTAGTGCTAGAGAACCCCAGTATTCTGAAGGAAAAATCTAACAAAAAAATCATTAACAACCATCAAACAATAAAGCTCCCTAATATTGAGCTCTGCAACTCACATCTGTAATTTCTCTTTATTGGATCCTTTAATTCATCTCCCCAGAGAAGAACTAATTCCTTCTTCGCATGACAGCCCTTCAAATGTTCAATTTAATATCCTCAGATATTGAATTATGGCAATTTTCCTTATAATGTTTTGCTGTTCTGCCTTTGTAACTTTTTCCTGTTTTCATACTTATCCACCTGAGAATAGCTAGAGCAAACCATTTGAGGCCTTCCAGGAAGCCATTCAGAGTGCAAATCAGATGCCCAGACAGCCGTCTACTTTATCAAGTTGACAAAGTCAGGGTACTAAAGACAAAAGTAGAGAGGGTGGAGAGTTGTGAATTGTTCTTTTCCACTTTTAATTCTTTAAAACAAAGCCTAAGAAAATAGAACACAACCCTCAGGTCCAATACTCTTTATGTTATCTAACACAAGGAATATGTGTGCTGAACATACGGGTACAAGTGTAGACTCTGCCCTGAAACTGTTGTATGCCTTTGGGCGTGACATTTCTTAGCATTGCCTTATGTCTGAAAGATATAATTATAGTGGATATAATTATGCTATGTACCTGGCAGGTTTATTTTAAGAAATGTGATGCATCAACACATCTAAGGCCTTGGTATAGTCCAGGAAATATCAGTGGTTACTCTTATTTCTTAAAGAACACTTATGTGGAATCCAGCCATATACCTCATTTTTGTTTCCTATAATACAGAATAGCTCTCATTCCATATACTACAGATCAATGCTACAGAATGGGAGAGAACTTTAAACACATATGTGGTGTATAAATAGGTGGGGCCTTCTGCTTTCAGCATAAAATATTATAAAATGTTAATGTTTTAAAATGTTATTAATGAATTCACAATCAAAACTAATTTTATAAACTCAAAAGTAATAAGGAAAATAAGCCACACATGCATGCCATAGCTCTTGACCTGTAGGTTTCCAAACTGCATACATAGTAAGCAAATCATCTCTCTCTCTCTCTCTCTCTCTCTCTCTCTCTCTCTCTCTCTCTCTCTCTCTCTCTCTCTCTCGGGCTTTCCTCTCCTGCCCAGGTCTGGCCCTGTCAGGTCCAGGATTTCATAGCACTCTACTCTCCTCCACATGTAGATGCTGAGAAATTAAATACACAGGAAATAATAATCCCCTATGTGCAAAGTAACACATTTACCTTCTAATTATATGCTTCATTCTATTATAAACTTAATTAGAATAACTCAACCCCAAAGAATTCTGGGATATTAAGTTCCCTTATGGCAAGAATATCACTTTTTAAATTTGAGAGCCATTACTTAACACAACAGTCACACATGAGGAAAGGGGGTGGGGGGGAAGGGGGAAGAAAGAAAGGAAAGCAAGAAGAAGAAAGGAACAGAAACTGAGGGAAGGGAAAAATGGATGGATGGATGAAAGATAATGCCAGTGCAGCCTCTTGAGAACCATCCCTTTAGTCTTTGCTTGGCAAATGCCAAGTTCTTAACATTGAAGAGATGCACAACTATGCTATGAGTGACAACAGACACAACTACATTGTCTTTGGCATGGATGGATGAAGATCAGTTGTGAGCACTGCTGCTTGGAACTCTAGAGGCCCCACATCCTCTCAGGAGATGCCTTTCAGGTAGTCCTCAACTCCTTCAAGGAGAGAAACATACATAGCAGCCACAAGACCGAAGAAGAGCAGGTAGAACCCAAGCTGCCTTTAGTCATTAAAGCATGCTGAGCTGGCTGCCAATAAAGAAAGCAAGAGGAGCTTGCTTCTCCACCCGCTTCCTAAAAGGCAGGCACTCAGGCACATGTGAGGATGAGTAGGTAGGACCACCAGGTTCACCAAGTAATAATTCATGCAATATGTGGGGGCATTTATGTGAACACACATTCAAAGAATTTTAGTTCATGTAAGTTCGATATTTACATTATTAGATTCTGAGTGAAAATGCATTTAAATATTTATTAAATAACTTTAAAATTAAAACATCTACATGTCATCACACGATTAATACTTTATGATAGTTTGTGGCTTTGAGCTTTTACATTTAAAATCTCCTTGCTGCCGGGATTCTTAGAAGACAGATGGGATGTCTACTTTCTGTGTTCAATCTGTCGAGACATCTTGTGTGCAGACTATGGAGAACCACACTGTACACTTGTAGGAGGAGGATGAGTGTAACAAAGTGAATAACATCCTACTGTCATTACGCCACCCTCTCAAAGCCCCCGAAATGGCCTTTGAGTTCCTGGAGCGTATTTGAGAGCAGTGCTCTACATCAATTAAGGGACAAGTGAAATGACCAGGGAAAACCTAGCCAATGCGAAAGGTATATTCTTATTCTCAGTTTCCACTATCAACCCAGCATCATTCCCCATGGTGATGTTTCACAGGGTGCAGCACACACAGCATTGGGAATACAGAAGCACCCACACTTAGACACAGCTTAGGGCTGCATCAAGATATCTTTCTATTAGAAGGTGGACTCTTGGCCAGGCAGTAGTGGCACATGGCTTTAATGCCAGCCCTTGGAAGGCAGAGGCAGGCAGATCTCTGAGTTCAAAGCCAGTCTGGTCTACAGAGGGAGTTTTAGCACAGCCAGAGCTACACAGCAACTCTTGTCTTAAAAAACCTAAAAAAAAAAAAAAAAAAAAAAAAGGAGAAAGCTGATCTAACAAACATGGCTTGACTCTATACTTGTTCTCTTTTATTTACTTCCTGTTCCTAGAGAATGGTATTCTTCAATCTCAAATTGAGTTTGGGAGACAAACCAAACAAGGATTACAATTAATTCCATAATCCTATGTTGCATCCTAATATGAAATCATGAAGTACAGTTTATCTCCTAAGTGATGTGTGGGTTTTAGTGAATTTTTAAAGGATAATTGTCTTGAGATATAAGAAACTAAAGAAAAAATGTCTTAAAATAGAAGTATCTGGTTAAAAACTCTGCTTACAAAAAAATACTAATTGTAAGTTGATGCTAGAGTTTTCCGCCTTGCCCACAGTCAGGACAAATCTTTGTCACCCGCCAGTCCCACAGCCACTCAGACCCAACCAAATAAACACAGAGACTTATATTACATACAAACTGTATGGCCGTGGCAGGCTTCTTGCTAACTGTGCTTATAGCTTAAATTAGTCCATTTCCATAAATCTATACCTTGCCACGTGGCTGGTGGCATACCGGCATCTTCACATGCTGCTGGTCATGGCGGTGGCTGCAGTGTCTCTTGCTTTCCTGTTCTTTTATTTCTCCTCTCTGTTAGTCCCGCCTATACATCCTGCCTAGCCACGACCAATCAGGTTTTATTTATTGACCAATCAGAGCAACTTGACATACAGACCATCCCCCAGCACAGCCAAGTGCAGACCATCTCAGACACCTGCACTCAGGCCCATGGTCCTAATCATCCTCTATGCGGACCTGCTGGGTAACGCCACAAAGAACCCAAGAAGGGCTCCCACAGGACATACAGAACATCCCACAGCAGTAAGTCATGATAGCTCTCCAGATGAGAACAGGATAATCAAAACTGATAAGAAGTTTTTCATCTGAGGCCAACAAAGCAATGACTCACGCCCTAGACCTGGTAGATGAGCTTCTCTGTCACCAAATCTGTTTTGGAGAGAACAGATGCAATGTGAGATCGGTCCTTCACTCGCAAAGAAACAATTATGTAAAAATCTCCATGCTTTTGAATCTCCACAATGCCAAGTTGAGTCCTGCTGCTCTGGCTCCTTCACAGACTGATGGCAGCATGGCTCCAACTCCAAGCACAGAAATACCCATTCTTCCTGGTTTGGGAAATGTGATTAATATTACAAGACTTTTCTACTTTGCTAAACCTTTCTCTCTTTTTTCTTTTTTCTAGAGTAGGAGGCCAGGAAATAATGGTTAAAATATTTGGCATATATGAATAGTAAAGGCTCATAGTCTCAAATTCCCATAGTGGGATGGTACAAGACTAAAATGCTCTGTTTCTACAAGTGTATGAAATCCTATATTCTGTATCTCCTCCTTAGAGTATTCCAGTGTACAACAACAAAAGACCATGGGAAAGCAGAAACTGGATCACGTCCTGAGTAATTTTTCTCTTCAACTTCATTCATGTTTCCCTAACATCTACTAATACTGTGAGATTCTACCATTCATACTGTATGTCCTCTAATATCAATTCTGGGGTCACCAAACAGTGAATAATGGACATAATACCCTGGATCAGTGGGCCAAATCTATAACTGGGGCTCCTTTCCCCTCTACCAGTGGCCTAAAGAATCAAGGATCTATCTGATAAAGACGTTTCTTTGATATGCCTAATGTATTCTCAACCTAAAGACCTAAAATAACTCACTTGCATTCATTTAGTCATTCGATGACTATTTACTCAGGGTTCAGGCTATGCTAGGCACACCCAAAAATATGAAGACCAATAGGCTAAGAAGTTGAAGGAAGAAGGAAGAAAAAATAGTTCCCTTGAAGAGTTGTCCATCTATGGCTAGACAACAGACAGAAAACAACATTTTTTTTTTATAATAAGGAAAACAGCCTATTAGGTGGTTTAAAGGGTGCAGTGAAGAAATAGAAAGCAAGAAAGGTGGGGAATAGTGTTGAGCAAGCTATGATCTTAAAGAAGAGACTGAGAGATAGTTTCATTTGCCAAGATGGCCACTGATAACAATTTAAGGTTTGTAGCATTGAACACCACATAAATAGAATTGATCACTGGAGGGGAATGATACTATAAGTGCAAAAGGCCAGAGGAACTACAGGGTGGCAGTGTGGAACTTGTCTGAAGAAAAGGTAGAAGAAGGGGGCTGGAGAGAAGACTCAGTGATGTACATACTCTGCATTTGCAGAGGACTAAGTTTGGTTTACAGCACCCATGTCACATAGTTCACAACTGCCTGTAGCTTCAACTCTAGGGTATCTATCCAATACCTCCGACCTCTGTGGGCACTTGCATTCACATACCCAGACACGAGCACACATATACCTAAATAAAAATAATGTTTAATCTCTTACAAAAAGACAGATAAAGAAAGGAAGGAACAAGCCAGGTAGAGTTTAGAAGGCCATTTGAAAGCTCTGTTTTGGAGATTGTATGTATAAGATGAAAACTTGATGAAGGATTTGGAGATTGACTCCCCTTTTCAAGATTAACTATCTGATCATTGTTTGAAGAATACATTTATACTGGGACTGATTAAAGAGATGGAGAGATGAGCTTTTCACACCTTGAGTTGGAAATGCTAATGGACACCCATGGGAAGAAGTCAGGTAGGCGGTTAATTTACAGATCCAGAGTTCAGGAGGAAGGTGAAGGTTGGAAATACACTTTGTGGAGTATCCGCATGTAAATGGTACTTTTAAAAGTTGAGATTGGATTATGTTCACACCAACTGACTTATGAAATAGAAAAAGAAAAGAGGTCCAAGGACTGTTAAATACCAGGGACAGGTAGAAAACTAAGTAGGCAAAGTCAATAAACAATGAGGGAAACTAAAAATGTGTGTATTTACATGCTCATGTAGGACAATATTTTTGTACACTATGAATATATATTATTCTCATTGTTAATGATAAAGCTGATTGACTGGTAGCCAGGCAGAAATTATGGGTGGGAAAACCAAACTAAGGAAGGGAAGGGCAGAGAAGAGTCAGAAGACGCTGCAAGCCACCCAAGAAGCAGGCTGCTGGAGGATCTGTAAGCCACGGGCCACATGGAAATAAATAGATTAATAGAAATGGGTTAATTTAAGCGTAAGAGCTAGTTAGTAATAAGCCTGAGCTACTGGTCAACCATTTATAATTAATACAAGCCTCTGAGTGATTATTTGGAAGTGGCTGCAGGATGGGGTAGAACAGAGAAAAGCCTTCATTTATACTCAAGTATGTGTGTGTATGTGTGTACATGTAAGCATGTGCAATCATCAAAGTGTGGTTCAGGCACCCTTGAAGAACAGACAATACCTTTGCATAATCCCACAGTTTCAAAGTTATCTGTACCCTCTTTTCTGGGGTGTATATAGTGCACTTTTCCAAAAATTCCACAGTGTGTGATGATATCCTGTACTAACATCTACAGGCACATGTGTCTGCAGATTCTTATATGTGAAATGTTTCTCCTTTGATATCTAACATGGGGGGAGATAATAATAAAAATATTGGCCAAAATTCTCTGAGACATTCCTTATTTTTAAGAATATAATGGGATCCCAAAAGAAAAAATATTTGAAAACTTTGTACTATTTATTTTTTGGTCTACTTTACATATATTAGAGTCTTTTGGGAAGAGGACATTTTATTGAGGAAGTCTGTGAGAGAATTTTCTTCTTCTTTCCTTGATTTGTTTCCTAAATTTTTTTGTTTATGCTTTTCATACAATGTTTTCCCCTACTCCAACTCTTCCCAGATTACCTCAGCCCCATATTCATCCAAATTCATATTTTTCTTTCTCTCTCTCAATTAGTGATTGATGGTGGAGGTGTGCAGCTCACAATGGGAAGTGTCACCTCTGAGCAGGTGGTCCTGGGTTGTATAAGAAAGCATTCTGAGCAAGCCATTCAAGAAAGCCAATAAGCAGCATTCCTTCATGGTCTCTGCATCAGTTCCTGCATTGAATTCCTGCCCTGGCTTCCCTGATGATAGACTTTAAGTCAAATAAACTCTTTCCTTTCCAAGTTGCTTTTGATCACAGTATTTTATCACAGCAATAGTAACCTATCTAAGACAAACAGATAGATAGATAGATAGATAGATAGATAGATAGATAGATAGATAGATAAATAGATGATAGACAGACAAACTGATAGATGATCAATAATAGATAGTAGGTAGATAATGTTACATTCATAAGGCACTGAATGTAAGAATGGATATCCTGCTTCTTCCTCCATGTACTGTTTCCCTTGATGATTCTTCTCCCAGGTCTACTGCCTGGAGTACTAAGTCACTCACATGCATTTCTTATACTATTAGTCAACTATGTGCTTTAGACAGCACAGTAGACCCAAGAGTTGGCATATTCTCCCAGGAATATATAGATAATATGCTAGGCCTGATTCAAAAGTAGGTTCCCTGCAGTGACCTTGTGAATTTGAAAGTCCGTGTTCTGAAAGAATCCCATTTACACAGGACTGGGTTTTTAAATGCACCTGACTACCCAATGCTCAAGCATTATTAGATCTAAATTCTTATTGTTTTCACTGAAATTTTGTCTAAGGGGAAATTTAGCCTAGGAAGATTCTCTATACATGGCAGCAAACAATGTATTGAAAATTACATGCTTTATTGCTGGTGGGAATAGAGAATTCTTGTAATAAAAAATGTCCCAGCTAAAAGAATCACCACCGTCTTATTTATTCAGTCTCAAGATGATAATCCTCCCAATTTTCTTTTACCCAAAACATTTAGTAGGCCCAAAATTACATTTCTATGTCCCAATAAAGTAAAGAGAACATCAACTTTGGAGTTTGCCTGACCTGGACCTGACCATTTTCTAGCTGAATTAATTTCACAAAGCTAAAACATCTCTGAGAATTAATTCTCCAACCTGTAAAATGGGGGTTTCATAGGTTTATGAGTCAAATAAAATAAGTTAAACTCTCCAAAAAAACTAATGTAAAGCTTAGAAAAAAATGGTAGAAATTACATAAATGGTAGACATCATCTTTTTTTAGTATTTTAGAAATTGAGTATAAACCACACACTTTTAAATAGTTATAGTTATAAGCACTAATAGTAAGACATTCATAGCTGTACAGAATAGCAAAAAACTGTGATTCTAGCATCTGGAGATGGAGCAGGAGGATTGCTACAAGTTCAAGGTCAGTCTGGAATAGGGCTGCCAGAATTATAAAGACAACAACAACTAAGTCACTCTTAATAAGCAGGCGACACAATGAAGGACCTATGGGGTACCGTGTAGACAGTGACTTCCTGCATTCGCATCACGACCCTTTCTTACACTATCAGGCACTTGTCCAATTCTCATTTATTGAGTACTACAGTGTGCCAAGTGCATTAGCAGACAATGGGAATACTCAAAGAATGCTCTGGAATGCTCAGAACCCAAAATAAGCTGCAGTGCAGAGGAATTAAAGCATTAGGGCTCCTTACTGAGCACCATAGAGGTGGGAACACCCATCAAGTCTGGCTGTCTTCTTTAAAGTGAGAAACAACCCAGGAGAGCTGCCCTTAAAGAAATCCACCCCACCATCCCTGCTCTCATGTCCTCTGGCTGAGTCCTGCTCTGTAATGACAGGAAGAGGGGAGACTGCTGATATGTTCGGGTATGAAGGATTTCATCCCCATCCACCTTAACACATGAAAAATATTTGACTGCAACAAATTTATTCATATGTATATTACATTTTAAAAAATATAACGTCACTGAGAGAACATTAGTTTTTACGTATTTGGTATGTGTGACTCCATTGTAGTCACTGTCTTTCTGATGCTAGTATTGTGGCATCCCAGACGATTGTAGTCCCTTCACGTTGACAACTCTGTCTTTTTCAGATGACCCCAGGTAGTCTTTGATAGGTTCCTTGTTTAGGGAAAACATGATATTCAATCTTATCTTACACATTTCCTTCTATACATTTCCTTCTACACATGAGATGAGCTATTTCTCGGAGGAGCCCTGACATTAAAACATTTTTAGCAGAAAATGATTCCTTTTCGTAGGGAATAAACATTGTTGTACAGTTATCATTGCCTCTGGACTCTAATAGACTGGAGTCATTTTATACATGGCTATAGTCATAAAGTTTCTCTGTACACCCCTTAGTGATTTATTTCTACTTAGCATCTTCCCTGGAATCTTCCATTTAACAATACCATCCCTAAGAGAATGTCTCCAGAATCAGTTACTCAGAAAAATTTACAGCTCCCATCTGGGCACACTGCTCCTTCTCTGGTGGATAATACTTGCAGGAAACCTTGAGTCAGATCATGCGGTGGGGGAAAGGAAAAAGTCCTCTTCTAGTCTGGAAGGCTGGTTTCTGAGGAGGAAACTGAGAAATCAACATTCAGCCTTTCTGGAAACTTGCCCTGTGTGATACTCTCTTGGGCATACATCCCTATTCCATCACTGCTTCAGTAGAACCCTGAGCAGATGGAGCTGCTTTCTCACGACTTCTACCTAAATAAAACAGCCATTATGTAAAGATATGGATTTGACTCCAATGTGCAAGGGCATCCATACATTTTGGCCAAATAGCCACCAGATCTGTTTTCTCCAAGCCCTTCATGTTTTAGACTGAGTTTTCTAGTCCCTTCCAAGTGAGAATTACAAAGTACCCTTTTCTGAATTCTCCATAACAGCCAAGGAAAACAGTAGTCTCTAACTTGAAGAGGTAGCATCCAAATCCCCAGGCATCAAGGTCAATGATACCCAACGATAAGAATAATAATACACAGTAATTATTACTATAACCATGTCAGTTCAATGGATAATCATGCTTCATCTTCCCTTGTAGCAACTCTATGGGTAGACAACAACCTTATTCTTATATTATGATAAGAATTCTGAGAGGTTGTGAAGCTGTGTTCCACATAGCATTAATAGGCAATTTGTGCCTGGGCCCACCTGACTCTAGGTATGAAACATTCACTTAAAGGAAATAGCAAGCACAAACCCTTTGTCCAGGTGGAATAACGCAGGGTAGGACATCTAACTTGGCCACTAGCTTTCAGTGTCAGTGGGAGGGCTTATGTATCAAATTTTGTTAACTTTAGCAGGATCCTCATACGGACAGATTCTTGCAAAGTGAAGGATTCAGGTGCCTTGATGGCAAATGCCAAGGTCACCAGTGTAGAAGATCCTGATGACATGCTCTTAGCTTCAGTATATCACACACATGGATCTTTGGAGAAACAACACAGCAAAAGCTCTTTATGCTGGGTTCTGCAATTATTTTACGCATCACACACCAAACATTAGCCTAAGCCCTTAATGCATGGGTCTATTAGCCTCACAGTCTGCTGTGCCAGGGAAATCTTCTTGCCTCATAAGCTATTTAAATGCAGCAAGGCCTATTTTTGAAACATCTTTCATCATTCTTCAAGTGCAGTATATTGTAGGGTTTCTAACCCTCAGTAATGTTTCAGCCCTGATTACTTCTCCTGATGGGAATATTAAATGTAAATGTACATATAGTTTTGGTGACAAGATGATTCAACTTACATAATCCTTAAACCAGAGGACAATGAGTTGCTGCTTTACTGAGACTTTTTTTCCATGCATTTTGTCCTTGCAATGAGATAGTTTCCTCACATGGCTCGTGAATGTAAGTTTCATCTGTTTTACTATTTCATGTAATCTCTAATATAAATCATAGACTACATAAAATATTATATGACCTATGATAAGACATGATACATTAAATAACACACAAATGACAGCTTCATGAAGTTATGTAGGAGCTAAAACATAATTTGTATTTTTAAATATTTTAAAAGGTTGCTAGCATCCCCAAATTGTTTAAATTGTCCAGCATTTACATAAGTAGAAACAGCAGTAGAACACACACTCACTACTAACTTCCAGATTCCCAACCTTTCACCATTCTTGCATCACACATTCTCTTATTCTCCTCAACACTACTAGTTTTCTATTTACATTCCTTTTTGAGACAGAATAGGTTAGGGTGACCCTGAACTTGCAACTACATGCCTCAGCTTTTAGGATTCCAGGATGACAGGAATGTAATACCACACTTGGCCTCATCATACTGTGAAGGACATTTTCTGAGCTGAGTCATGTTAGAAGTTCAGTGGTGTCTGAAATTTTATATTTTAAGAGCAGAATATGAAATGGCAATGGTTTTTCAGATGCTTCCATCATTGAGAATCTCAAATCATGAGCATCTGCTCCAATTTCAAAACTACTCTAGATAGTAACTCTTGTTTGCCACAAACTAGGACATGGACATGCCAATTGCTAGTGAATCAGCTCTAAGCAGCATGAACTAATCTTTGCTCTTACATGTACCACGTTTTTGTGAAAATACAAAGTAGAGGTGAGAGGAGACATCTGAAGCTAAAGCAGTGAACAAAAGGGAAGCAGGAGGCACCAGCGAGGAACAGAAATAGATTCACACAGTCCACATCCTACTACACCAGAGACTACAAGCACCGGCCCTTGTTCTTTTTTTTATCCTAACTATTTTCTGCTGACCCACTGTTAGAGATTCCATGCTAAACATTTCATACATCTTCTCTTCTTGACAAGCTCTAGTCCCAAGTAACACAGACTAAAGAATTAACACACACACACACACACACACACACACACACACACACACACACACACACACTACTTATTCTGACTCTCTTGAGTAATGGAATAATCACTGGATGTGTGATATCTGGCTAAACTCTGGCTTTTCACACAGAGCAAATAGCTAAAGCCACGCCAGTCCATATGCCAACTTCACATCTTGTACTGCAGGCCCAGCCAACTTTGAATGCCAATGTTTCCCAAGGCAGGTGAGAGAGAAGGTCCAGCCATTGTGACTGTCTAATGCCAACAGATACAATTCTTGACATCTAACTAGAAATGCTCCAGAGACTGTCAGCCTAAATTTCCTGAATTTTCAATGGTGTTTAAGTCTGGGTAAGAAAATCCTTCTGATATTTAAATAACACTTTGTGCTAAAATCAACTGACAGGGGATTTGGAGAGATTTTGACAGTTAACTAATGAAAGCTTGCAAATGAGAAAGCACTACATTATAACCTTAAATATCTGCTGGAGGCTGAGAAATGCAAAACGAGGTCCTCTGAACTTGATTCTTAGAAGAAAAATATTTAATTAGCATATGCCTGAAATGATGAAACAGACGTTCAAATAGGATAAAATAGTCCTCCATGGATGACCCAACTTTGGTGAACCAAGCATCTGCCATGTGTGTGAATAGCTTTCTAAAAGAAAACCTTTGTAGTTGCTGTGACAGCCACCTGGGCATATCTTCTGAGCCCTACAATACTCACTGTAATAGTAAGTTCTCTGTAGGTGGATAATCAGTTAAGATTCTCAGATTTAAATCTATGAATCACAAAATAAATAGTCCTCCCCCTGCCTCTAACTTTAATTATGAGGTTCTCCATCATTTCAAATCTTCTTTTAAATATGTATTTCATATATAAACAAGTTGAAGAGGCCCGGATGTATGCACGATTACTCATTACTTGGTGTTTTCTCTCTGAATGAACTGATCTAAGACAATAAAAGTGACAGTGACTTTTCTTAATGTCAATGCTGAGAGACATGTTAGTAGCAAAACAGCAAAGCAAACCTGCCAAGATACAAACCCTTTTCCTTACAGTGTGTCCCACTCACATCCTTGACTGTGATCTGTGTCCCAGATCTCATGTACATGGAGGCTGAGATGAGAGATTTTTTTTTTTACACTTAGCTTCGAGGAGAGCCCCCCCCCCCACACACACAAACAACTATGGAAAAAAAGAGGTTTTTTCAGAAAGCCTGCTTCCCACCATAACTGTAAGATTCCAGTGATGCTAACATACATCAGTTAACACATTAGGGATAACTTCGATGGGGCACCAAGATGATGTGTTCATATCACATTAAGCAAATGACGGCAGAAACTTCTTCTTGGATTAGTGTAGCCAAGAGAAAGCTCAACTTTGAATTTTCCACTTCTCTCCCTATATCTTCCATCCTTTGGTAGTCTGTGGCTACTGGCCTAACAGTTGTCTATGTGTTATGTGCTTCTGATCTATCTGTCCTTATTGCCTGTCTATTCTCTGTCTGTGCCTACCCCTAACAAAGGGCTTTGCTCTCTATTGAACAGTCCAGAAGACATGAGGATAAAGAAATGAAGAATCCTTTAATGGAATTTTAGAGGGAAGAAGTTACTTTGCAGACCCAAAACAGCACTCAGAACTTCAAGCAGAAGTTATCAACCTATATCCACATGTGGCTTCCAACATTGATGATAGATATTTGTTTTACTTAAGGTTCCTTTCGACTTGTTGGGATTTTCAGCACATGGTCACTGCAACATGCATACATATACATGAACATTATTCCATGTCAGGGGACATAGAAGGGAACATAACTTTTGATTACAGCCACATATTAGTTTAGATTGTAAATGATGATTACATGGAAAATCGAAGGAGAGTACGATTGGCTATATTATTCTCTTAAAGCCAAACCAACCTTAAATAGGCTAAGTACACAGTAGGACAGGTTAAGTACACTGTCTTATATTATCTCAAGGCACATTATCAAGCTGGTAGCAGTCTCTGGAAGAGTTCATTCTCTTTGAAGGCAAGTGACATTTTCATTAAATGTTTCAGCACACTAATACTAACATATTTTGCAGAGATTGTGGCTATCATAGTTAAAATTCAACTGTTAATTTTAAGCATTGGTAGTTCAAACATCCCTCTCTGAACTCCTTCTACTCCCCAAACCACCACTGTTTAATTAAATTAATTAAATAAGATTAATAAGGAATAACCTAATAACCAATTATAAGAATAGTCATAAGTATACTCATTCTTTAGAATAGAAAGCACTATAATTTTTGCTATTATTCAAACTCTAATTTCAATGAATAAATGTATTAATTAGTATAACAGTTTTCCTACAAAACATTAAAGGAAAATGAGATTCAAGTCATACAGTATGCAGGTGAGATGACTGCTGTCTCTCTCTGGAATAAATACAATCAGGACATCTCTTGGTTAGATGTGATTTAGCTGCCTTAATTCCCTCCAAATGTCTGAGTCCCTCCAAATTCCTTACTCATCTCATCTCTCATGGCAACTTTCCCCTAATCCTTATCTCAAGGTCATATATATATGTATATATATATATATATATATATATATATATATATATATATATAACATGTATTTATTTATTTTACATGTAGGCCATTAAACACAGGCTCTCACACCTGCTAACTATCTAGGCACTAGGTTACACCTAAGTTCCTAAAATAGCATGATTTGAAATGACTGCTGCACAACTACACACAGTACTTAGTAATTTTTTAAATAACAGAATGTCGGTGGCTTGTCTTTAGATTATGACTAAGTCAACATCTTACATCATCATCATTGCTACATCCAAATCAGAGTGGCCATGCCAAATGTCATGTATTCTCATCATCACTGAAGATCTTATTTTGAATAATCTTATTTCTGTTCAACTTGAAGATGAATTTTGGTTAAGTAAAAACATCTCTTTAAGACTACAGATCTGGCTGGGCTGTGGTGGTGCACACCTTTAGTTCCAGCACTCAGGAGGCAGAGGCTGGTGGATCTCTGAGTTTGAGGCCAGCCTGATCTCCAGAGTGAGCTCCAGAACAACCAGGGCTAACACAGAGACCCTGTCTCAGAAGAAAAAAAAGAGGGGTAAACAACAGGTCTGTACTTCATTATTTACATAATACTCCATACTGTATTAACTAAAAAGGAAGAAGTCACTTTCCCGTAGACACAAAAAAACCACACATAATCTTGGTCAATGTCAGTGTTGTTGTTGAGAGAGGCACCAGAACACATGATCTCAAAGGTTGGACCTTTGCTTGGCAGAGATTTTGGAGAACACTTCAAACCATTCTGCTCTGGAAATCATAAACAAGCACAGTCAAAAGAGGGGAAGGTTGTAAATTGTACTAGAAGTTTCTTGTTGCTTGGGATCTAAATTTAAAGTCTGAAGAAGGACTTTGGGACAATGGTAAGAGTGACAAGATGCTCTGGGAAAAAAGGTGGGTAACTTTAAAGGGAACTCTACTAAAAATAATGGCATCAAGATGAAAAATCCATATAAAATATTTTTTTCTTTTCATAAAGTGGAAGGATAGAGAAGTTACAGCTCAAAGTAAGATATAATTTATAGACAAAAATTATATGTTAAAAAAACTAACACATTAGTATTGCAAATTGACACTCATATATTTCAACAACTGTAAAATGGTCAAGACACTTCCAAAAGTAAGTCATATTTCACAGAGGCCTAAGCCCAGGACTTCTTGGCCTTGGGCTATGTTGTAGCATGAATCTTAACAGGTCTTATTAATAAAACCAAACCCAGGACCTGGTATTGGCATGAATGCTGGAAGATCAGAGAAGCAGAACAAGCCACAGCTTCCTCACCTTGCCAGTTCCTCAGCTGGTCCTGTTTCCTCAAACTGGAAGCCTCTGAGTCCTCATCCAGAATGAATCTCAGCTGAACTGCTGCTAGAAGCTTGAAAGCTTAACCAGCCAAATGCTTGTAGTTTCTGGTTCTCACGCCTTATATATCTTTCTGCTATCTGCCATCACTCCCTGGGATTAAAGGCATGAGTCACCATGCCTGGCTGTTTCCAATGTGTCCTTGAACTCACAGAAATCCAGAGGGATTTCTGCCTCTGGAATGCTAGGATTAAAGGCGTGTGCTACCACTGCCTATCCTCTATGTTTAATGTTGTGGCTGTTCTGTTGTCTGACCCCAGATAAGTTTATTAGGGTGCACAATACCACTACATTGTCTGTAGACTCCTCTGATTCCTGCCTCGAGCTCCTCAGTTACTAAAGTTAAGGAAATTTTCAAGTAAAAATGATCTCACCCAAAAGAGAGTAATTCACAAAGTTGAGGAATTCCGTGCCCTCTTCTGCAAACCTGCTCAGGAACCCAGTATCTCCTTTCTACAGACATGCTCAGCAATCTATGGTGCCACTCTGTAAAGCTGACTCACCTAACTTGAAAAAGTTCCCCAAAGTGGGGAGATTCTGGAACATTTCATAAAATCTCACCATCCCCTCACTACTAGTAAAAACAAATTCACAAACTCGTGTACTCCATTCTACTGCTTATTCTATGATACTTGTCACTAAGAACCAGCTGTCTACCTGTTGATAATTACTTTTTCTGAAGTCTCTCGCCATAGGTAGAATCTTGCCCTCCTGGTGACTACCATGGCACTGCTTTGCCCTTGTTGGAGTGGCAAGAGGAGTGACTTTGAAATGGCTGTAGAATCAAATGATCTTGGGGCATAATGACCTTGGGAGCCCAATGACCGCAGTTAAAATCTAATTTCCTTGCTGTGCCTATGTGATCTTGAACTGGGTCTCCATGACATTTCAGTTCACTGATCAATAAAGAGGTCACAGCAGCACCTACCTCACAGCACATTAGATGAGGGTGTGAGCTCTGACAAGCTAATGACAGCATCTGACACATTCAAGACACTAGTGGCTGTTGAAGCTTGTGCTTTGTTTTGTTGTTGTTGTTTTTAATTTGTTTTTAAGTGTGCTGAAAATCTTCTCTTGTAGTTCTTGTGAACTTCATCAAATACAATGTGTATCTTCTGCTTCAATGTGTATCTTAAAAATTATTTGGTGGATAGTAGGGACAAAATGAGTAAACTGGGTAAATGACAGCAATGACGAGCATCTCAAGCAATGAAATCATAAATTATCTTTGCAGCAAGAAAACATTAATAATTGTGTGCCTATTAAAAACTCTAGCCAGGTGTGGTGGTGACAGCTATAATCCCAGCAGTTAGGGGGCTCAGGGAGCAGGGTGAGAGCTCAGGGTCAGCCTTGAGTACATAGGGAGACCTACTCTTGAAAAACCAAAACAAGCAAGCAGACAAATAAATCTGCCTCATTCTGGAAAACAGAAATTATTATTTCAATATAAGAACATTTCCACTTCTTGCCTTCACATTCTTCCAAAGAAAGAGGGAGCAAAGGAAAAAAGGGGGAGGGGAAAGAGCAAAATATGGAGGATCTCCCAGTGTACCCTAACAAATAAGTACTTTAAAAAAATAAACACTATTTAATTAAACAGAGCTCCACCCAGGGAACCAAGGGATCACAAGCCATGCCCTGAGAGGCTCTTACATTTAATCAAATGAAAATACTAAAGAACCTATAACTTCCCATGACTGCTCTCAGTTCTAGCACAGGAGCTAACTGCCTCTTATAAAAATAGCAACTGCTAATTTGCTGCCTTATTCCACAGCTCTGACTTGGCAAAAAGAATGCTACCTGAAGTCGTGCTTGGTGGCATGCTTTAATTAGCTTCATTCCTGCATCAACAAACACTTACTGCATGCTGTTCTGTGCACTGAGGACACAGTCAAAAATCCTTGTCCAGTGACTAAAGTGTATGGTGTCTTCAGCAACAGGATCATGTTATCCAGTTTTGAACAATGGAAATTTCTTGTATTACTTTGAGGGTCTTCAGGACATCCTTGGCCAACAATTTGAGGGAGGTATTCCCCACCTGGCACCGATATTTTTATTTGGCAGCTTATGGCTTCTGGGAGGAGCATTACTCTTATAGGATAATGCTAATGCACACACACACACACACACACACACACACACACACACACACACAAATGTTTTGGTCACAGGACATGGAGAAACCAAGCTAGTGCTGACCATTTTGTAGTACCAAAAGGTACTATGCAGGTTGCTGTGGAAGAAAAGTCACCAATAGTCTCATGTAGCTGTAAACCCTGCAAGTAACAACAATGATCAGCCTGGCAAGATATGCCCATGGGTGCAATCATGGATGTTGTAGGCTAACCAATTTTCTTTCTATTGGATTTAAGCCCTGCTCCACAGAAGGAATGCATGCCTAGTATTATAAATCTGACTAAGAACTCATGGCTGGGGAGCTCATAGGTCCTAGGTGAACATACTACTATATTTTACTAAGCAGACACAGTCTCAAACTGACCTGTGATATGTCTTGTAACACAAATTGATAAATGGTCTTACTAATAAAAATCCCAGAGCCAGATATTAGGGTGAAAGCTGAAAGATCAGAGGAATAGAACAGGCCGGCCACAAGTTCTTACTGCTAGAAAATCCTCAGTCCAAGAGAGCTACTTCCTGTATACTCATGCCTTATATGCCTTTCTGTGCCCTGCCATCTTACTTCCTCTCTCTGCCCAGCTACATCACTTCCTCTGTCCACCCAACTCTACCACTTCCTGTCTGTCTGTACAGATCTCCAGACCTCTATGGTTAACTTGTGCTGGGATTAATGGCATGTGCCACCACACCTGGCTCTGTTTCCAGTGTGGCCTTGAACTCACAGAGATCTACGTGAATCTCTGCCTCCCGGATGCTAGGTAGCATATGCTACCACTGCCTGACCTCTATGTTTAATATAGTGGCTGGCTTTGTTCTCTGATCCCCAGGCAAGGTTGATTTGTTAGAGCACAAATGAAATGTTACCACAGTGTCTCTTTGCCACTACCTTAGTGCAAAGAACTTGGCGAGAAGGAATTCTTAGTCCTTCTCAAAGAAGCTTCTTCATGCAGTGGGTGGTGGCTACTGTGAAAATTCAGCACCGGTCAAATGCAGAGAATAAGTGTCTAGGGAATGCTCACCCACACCTGAGTCATCTATACTACACCTCTTCCCTGAAGGCTCAGGGAACATCACAGAAGAGGAGGCAGAAAGACAGTGAAAGACAGACATCAAGGAGGACTGGGACAAAGTAATGTCTTCTGTATGACAGGACAAAGTCTTTGAGGAACTCAGAGCTTGTAGTTGCCTCCATACGACCCGCATGAGTCCAAGCCAAGTAACACTTCCAAATAGACCATAGATAAAGGAGGGGACAGAAGCCCCATCCCCAACCTGGGGTGCTACTGACAGCTGACTAGGAACAGCTATTAGGTTTCCTTTAGAGATGTGGTCTGTATGAGGTCAACCATGCTCTAGTGTATGGTCTCATCCATGTTTATTTGGGCAGCACAAATTGGACTCAGCAGGTTATGAAAAAAAGAAGACAAGAAGTTGGGAGGGGTGGAGGGATCTGGGAGTAGTTAGGGGGAAGAGCTGGGAGGTAAACATGATCAAAATACATTGCATTATGCATTAAGTTATCAAATAATTTAAAGTACTATGTTATAAAAAGAATACTTTCCAAGAGCATGTATGCAACTGAGGAGAAATATAATAAGACAAGTAAGTAAATGAGTAGTGTTTTGGTAGTAAACCTGGAGACATCATGGGGAAGGCCGACAGGAGAGAAGCTGAGCAGGAGAACATGAAGTAGTAGTAGGAAATAAGGCCAGACAGGGCAGGAGGGTCAAGATGATAAGGGCATGAGACATGGTAAGAACAGCGGCCTTACACTAGAAATATGAAGAGCCACTGGAGTGATCTGAGAGGAGGCCTGGTGTGCTTAGGATCTTGCATGCTGGTAGTTGTGTAGAGGAAGTCAAGATGGAAGCAGGAAGCCACGCTGGGGGACTACTTCCATAAGCAAGGGATAGAGGTATTAGTGATCTCGAGTCACAGTGTGAGGATCAGTCAAATTCCAGGAACCCTGTGGAAAGCAGAACTCTGATGGTTTATTGATGACTAGATGCAGGGCAGGAAAGAGAGGAGTCTAAGGTGTCCAGGTTTCTGCCAGGATGAAGTAAAATGTACATGATCCCAGTGGATCCCAAGGTGCTGCCAAATACCATTCTGAGAGCCCCAAATCACTTTCCCCAAGCACACCAACTCCTCTCTTTCTATACACTAGCCATTTGGGGACAGCATCCCACCATTACTGTCTATCCAGCTCATATCAGACAGTGTATTTGATACTTTAAGGCTCATGACCCACATTAGAAACTTTTGGGGTACTGAGTATTATCCTGTTTTTTTTATAGAGAAGCAGCTTGGGACTCAGCAGAGGTTGATAATGCACTGAGGGAAAGCCAGTACACTATAGTCACACAGCACATTGATATAGAGAAATTAGAAATCCTGATTATTACATGAACTTCCTAGAATTTAAATCTATAATTAGAAAAAAACAAATATAGTATGGGCCAAACAAACAAATCTGCATTCCCACTCGTCCCTTAAGGGCAGCTCATCATCCCAGCAAGGCAGAAATGTTAGTTCTTCATTCTTTCTAAGCTTTTTTCTTACAAGCAATTGTTTTTTTCAAATGATCATCTTATGTGATGGAGAGGTAAAACTCTTGAAGGCAAGAGAAGAGAGAAAATACATAAAGAATATGAAAGCTCCACTCTGATTTTATCTGTTGCAGGCTAAAGGTACCAGAGAGAAATAAATTACCCAATGGCCTCTGCTCTATAGTAGAAAAGGCTGCCATGAGCACCTGGGGAAGAGGCCTGCTGATAGCCAGTGCTCAGAGACCCATGAGTACTGTGTGACTCGGGCATCTGACCTCCCATCACACCTTAGACATACTGACTTACAAGCTATTTGAAACCAGTCTGCACCCAGGGCTCCTCTCCTCTACCTGCCTCTCTATCTTCAGCCATCACCACTGGCTTCCCATTTTGCCTTCACAGTAGGCAGAGTGAGGTCCAAGCATATGGTTTGGAGTTAGTGTCTGGATAGGAGGTACTATGGGAAACAAAAGACATGCTTTAAGAAGAAAGAAAGAAAGAAAGAAAGAAAGAAAGAAAGAAAGAAAGAAAGAAAGAAAGAAAGAAAGAAAGGATGGAAGGAAGGAAGGAAGGAAGGAAGGAAGGAAGGAAAGAAAGAAGGAAGGAAGGAAGAAAGAAAGGAAGAAAGAGAAGAAGAGTGGAGGAAGGAAGGAAGGAAGGAAGGAAGGAAGGAAGGAAGGAAGGAAGGAAGGAAGGAAGGAAGGAAGGAAGGAAAAAGGAAGTGTCTGAAGTCTGGGCTGGGAGACACCACAGCCAATACAACAGTCCTTGACATGCCTGGCCCTTGTAGACACAAAGTTCCCTGTAGACAGAAGGGGATGTAAGAGTGGCCAAGTGAAGTTCAAACACAAAATGGAAGCTGCAAAATAAGTAAATAAATAAATAAGAACAAGAATTCCTACATAGGAATTTAGGTCAGACATAAATCAGGGTGTCCAGAAAAAAAAAAAAAAAAAAAAAAAAAAAAAAAAACTTTAGCTTGGATATGAGTAAGCGCTAGAGAGCAGCTACATCAGTGTAAGACTTGAAAACAGCTGAGGAGGAGGGATTTATTGCCCTTTTGGAGAGAACAGATGAGTCCACAGATGGACAGAGCTTGGTCACAATCAGCTTCCAGGAGGCATCGGCAGGGACCCTCCAGCCTCCCCAGTCAGTTACAGGCCCAAGTGGGTCACATGGTACCCAGCCTTTTGCTAGGACTGAAGAACTCAGAGAAGGCCAAAGCCTTGGACCATTTAGGAAAAGAGGCCACAGATGAGATACATGGGCAGTAGGGGGTTAAAATTCTCCGTTTTATGTGGAGATGGTAGGACACAATAAGAAGAGGGCATTGCCCATGCCAGTGTTAATAGCTTTTATTGATGTTACAAAATAACTGAGAAATTATTTAAAGGGGGGAGAGAAACTTGTTAACAGATTTATGTGGTGGGGGGACTCCATTCCTTTTAGATTATGGACAACACAGAAACATCATGGTGTCAGAAAGTTTAAGCTCTTGGTGGCCCAAAAGCAGGGAAAGACTGACCCAGAAGCATCTAGTGGTGAGTGTATCCTTCAAAGACACAAAGTAAGTGAAGCACAGCTTCCACATACGTCCAGCTCTTTAATGCCCCTTTTGTACTGTTTTGTTTTTGAGATAAAAATCTTACTATGTAATCCAGGCTGGCCACAAACTAGCAACTCAGCTTCCCCAGTGCAGGGAACGCATGTATACACCACAATTTCCAGATACTATGCCCCAACTCCTAACAGCCTATTCAACTACAAACTCATCAATGGGTTTAATCCACTGTTGAAAGTTGCACCTTCATGATCCAATCACCTCTCAACAGTGGCCCCAAGCAGGACTAATCCTTCAATACCTGAGACTTCATATCCAAACCGTAACAAACTCCAGATCTCACATTTGGACCACACATCACACACTTGCTCGGCGTTGTGTGTTCATGCTGCAGCCTTAGAATGCCATATTTGTGTGATGCAGTCGAACATGAACAAACACACCCGAAACTGCTCACTGAAGTGGAAAGGAGCATGGATGTCATCCTCCTCCTTTATTCAGTTTTCAAACCTGAAACTCAATGTTGCCTTCAGCCAGCATTCTCACCCATTCCCTATACCACCTCCTGACTATTCTACCTCCCAAAGACTGCTGAATTCTGGGTCAGTTCCAGTCAATTCACCCAAACATTCATCTCTGATTGAGTCCTACTCCCTTTTCCAACTTACTCCCCACACCAGAGGCAAAGCGGTTCCCAGACACCCAGATCTTCTCACAACCTTGTTGTTTCAGCACTTTCCACAGACTGCAGGACAAAGCCCTGTGCTTCCCAGCCCACAACAACAACAACAAAAGCAATGTATCATTTAGATCATCTCTATGTATTCTACTCTACTCTGAATTTTAAAATATCAATTCTGAGCTGAGCCCAAGCAGAATGCTTGTCAACCATGGAAAAAGGGGAAACATGCATCTAGCTCATCTTGCCATTTGTTGTTACTTTAAGCAGACTGGATATGAGGATGATTACTTAGTATGATTTGGTGGAGTGTAGAACTCAGCATTGGAAGCACTTGTCCACGGGGCCATGATTAGGGATATATTTGACCCCACAGCCATTGGCGTTGGCTACCCTTCTCAAAAATCATGCCTTCAGACTCATGGGCTTTAACCTTGGTGATGCTTCATTTCTTTGAAATGTGGATCTGCTAACAGCTAGGGACCATAAACTTAGCTCTTCATAGGTCTTCAGTTTCATGTTCCTTAATATGAAGCTTGGTGTGGATAAGCGTCATGACTTGGCCACATGAACTCTAGCTACTGTGCCCTGGGGATTCCCCAAAGCATCCTGCATACCAGTCTGAAGGCTATCATCTCCAGCATGGGACAACATCTTGTGGATGAGTGTGACCTGGAAAAAGTGACCTTCCCTTGAACATGAAAGCCATTTTTGCCACAATTCTTTACCATACAATTGCTGGCACAAATATGGGTAGAAGCCAGGGCTTCAGAGGGGAGTTTCTCATGCTAGTCTGACAATGTGGGGCCACAGAGAGGGAATTCATCAACTTGCCTTCTCTCCCCAGTCAAAGATGTGGAGTGTGGTGTCAGGGACATCTTGGCAGACATTGAGACTTTGGCTTGTCCTTATAACATCAGTAGCACCAGGTGGCGTGGCAGCCAATGAGGATAAGGGGACCATTAGTGGTGCACTGGAGGGAAATAGGTTAGTCTCCAGTTCAGTACAATAAGCCTTACAAGCTACAGACACTGGGGCTAGGCAAATAGCTCAGGCAGTAAAACGCCCATACACAACATGAGAACTTGATCCTTAGTGCTTATATCAAAGGCCAGGAGCAGTGACCTGGGCTTTTAATCCCGGTGCTGAGAAGACTTGCTAGCCAGTATCCAAAATAAGCAGTGAGTCCCAGGTCACAGGGAGTGACCCTGTCTCAAATATCAAAATTAATAGCTCCCAAGAAAACCACCCAAGGGTGACCTCTGGCCCTTACACACATGTGAACACACGCACACGCACACAAATACCATCATCATTATCACCAGCAGCAGCATCACCACCACCACTACCCCCCCTCCAAAAAAAAACCCTTCCTTTCTATCATCTTAGCACTTCCTGTGGAATTATAACTAATCGGGGCACACACACCACAGGAGTTCATGTGGATATGTCATCACATTTCCATTTAGTAGTGCTTCAGCATGACAAGTGGCTAAATAATTAACATCTATCAAATATTTCTCCCAGAAGACAAAAGGAAATCAGCTCTTAGGAGTCCCTAGCTTCAGGAGGTTGTGTGCTTGAGAAGGCTCTGACTCAGCTCAACCAGTTCAAGGAAAAGCACAAGTGTTTTGTATGTAATCAGTTAGGAATATTTTGATTCAAAAGGTGTTTCAGGTCGGGCAGCGACGGCACACGCCTTTAATCCCAGCGCTCGGGAGGCAAGGCCAGGCAAATCTCTGTGAGTTGGAGGCCAGCCTGGGCTACAACCAGAACAGGCACCAAAACTACATGCAGAAACCCTGTCTCAAAAAATCAACAACAACAAAAAAATAATAAAATAAAATAAAAGATGTTTCGATGCAATTCTTTAGCTGAGATTTCTTAAACAGAACTAGATATATTTGTCATGTTTAGGTGAATTCTCTTTTTATTCTCCACAATGAAAGTTATTTTTTATCACACAAGATTTAGAAACTGCTCCTACCAAATACTGAAAATATGCATAGAAAGCAACATTGTTTCCAATGAGCTGAAACAGCCTTAAAAGTACCTACCCTGAAGGGGTTAAAAAGAAAAAGAAGGTACATTCTTTTGTGTTTGGGAGGAATGTACTACAGATGTCTGTTAAGCCCATTTGAGTCACATCTGTTAGTTCCCTTATTTCTCTACTGAGTTTCTGTCTGGCAGACCTGACCATTGGTGAGGGTGTGGTGTTGAAGTCTCCCACTATTAGTGTGTGGAGTTTGATGTAAGATTTAAGCTTTAGTAATGTTTCTTTTACATATGTGGGTGCTCTCATATTTGGGGCATAAATGTTCAGAACTGAGACTACATCTTGATTGATTTTTCCTGTGACATATATGGAAAGTCCTTCTCCATCTCGTTTGATTAATATTAGTTTGAAGTCTATTTTATTTTATTTTATTTTTTTTTTAGATATTAGGATAGCTTGCTTCTTCATGGGACTAAACTAGGCCCTCTGCATGTGGGAGACAGTATATAGCTTGGTCTGTTTGAGGGGCCCCTGACAGTGGGATCAGGATCTATGCCTGGAACATGAGCTGGCATTTTGGAGCGTATTCCCTATTGTGGGATGCCTTGCCCAGCCTTGAGGCAGAGGGGAGGGGCTTGGTCCTGCCTCAGCTGAATGTACCAGGTTTTGTTGACTCCCCATGGGAGGCCTTTAGCACGAATCTTAACAGGTCTTATTAATAAAATCAAACCTGAAGCCAAGTATTGGGGTGAATGCTGGAAGATCAGAGAAGCAGAACAAGCCACAGCTTCCTCACCTCGCCAATTCCTCAGCTAATCCTGTTTCCTCAGACTGGAAGCTTCTGAGTCCTCATACAAATGGATCTCAGCTGAACTGTTGCTCAAAAGCCTAAAAGCTTAACCAGCCCTAGTTCCTGGTTTTCACACCTTATATACCTTTCTGCTTTCTGCCATCACTTCCTGGGATTAAAGGCATGAGTCACCATGCCTGGCTGTTTCCAGTGTGGCTTTGAACTCACGGAGTTCTGGATGGATCTCTGTCTCCTGAAGGCTAGGATTAAAGGTGTGAGTGCCACCATTTTCTGACCTCTACGGCTGTCTAGTGGCTGTTCTGTTCTCTGACCCCGGATAAATTTATTAGGGTGCACTGTATGTTGGGGAGTACAATATCACCACAGAGGCCTTACCCTTTTGGAGGAGGAAATGGGGGGTGGGTCAGGGGGGAATCAGGGAGGGGAGCTGGAGAAGGGATGGGAGGGGAACTGTGGTGGGTATGTAATAGGAATCATTAAAAAAAAAAAAACCTTTAAAAAAAGGCAGGGGGAGGCGAAGTGGGTACCTTTTGGCAGGCCCTGCTAAGGTATGCCACTAAGCAAATACATCTCACAACAGAGCTAATGTGAGAGGTTTATGAGGAAGGGGACAGGAGGAGAGGGAAAGAGCAAAAGGCTGTGTCAGAGTGGGGACATGAGAGAGACAGACAGACAAAGAGAACAGAGGGACGGACAGAACAGAGACAAGAGACGCAAGAGAAGTAACAGAGTGTGCTGTGCCTGATGGGCACTTTTTAGGGGTGCGTATGTCACACAGCTGATGGGGAAAAGGCAGCTGGCAACAGATGATGACATGACTTCCTTGGTGGCAGAAGCAGGCTGCTGCTCCAGCAAGTCCCTGTAGAACCCAGGGCTGCCACAGGCTGTGAGTCATCTCACAATGAGGGAGCACCCTTGTCCTTTAGACTTGTCTACAACAAATGTATTCTTTTTTTTAGGATTTATGGAGTGACAGTTGACAGTCTTTAGAAATCAAACGTCTTCAGTACTTGGCTCAAAAGATTCCCAGACCCTCATTTCCCACAGGTGTCCACCTCTTCATCCTCGCTACTGATGGTACATAACATAAAGTTGCCATTTTTTTCTGAATGATAGGTTGTTAAACCAACACACCTTTGGCTTTCTGTTTCAATCTCCCATAATTTCCCACTGACCTGAGTCTTTAGGTTTGTGATATTTTGACACCTGATGAGATGAGCACACCATCCCTTCATGAAGCTTTCCTTTGGCATGATACATTGTACTTACAGTGTTTTAACACGCACTAAGGCAGCATTTGCTTTCTTTAACCAAAATTACTCAAAGTAAGTTTGTGCTTGAATTTGTACTTTGGTCATCCTCAGTCTCACTCCTTACATCCTGGCATGTGGTCCAGGGCTTGCTCTCTGCCTGTCATCCCACAATAACATTTACTCGATGAGTCTTTTCAAAGAACTCTTTCAATTTCATTGTACTATGTGGTCTGATCCCTCGATTTGTGCTTTTACCTTGATTATTCCTTTCTCCTTTGCCATTTTATTATACTTTGCTAGCTTCTTGTGGAGACTCCCCATCCTCCAGAAGCACAAAATCATCTAAAGTGAAAGCTGCTCCTCTGCATATAGCATATTCACATTCCAGTGTTTTCAGTGTTGGATGTGGCTGGAGTGCATTTCCACATCATGTGCACATGCACTTTCAATTTATTTTCTTTAAAATAAAGTCCTTAGTAGAATTCCTTATAAGTTTTCAAGGAGTTGAGTCGTGGTAAACCTTGTGAACTGCGAGTTGTGAAGAAACTATGATCTGTGTGATTTCTGCTTTTACAGATGTAGTAAGATATTTCTTATAGCTTAATGTAGTATTTTCCATGTGAATATTCTTGAAGCACTGGGAAAAACATATATTCTGAGTTTACATGATAAAATAAATCACTCGTGGTTTATAACTTATATCAAAATAAAACAGCCATATTCTCAGGTTAATATATGAATATGTCTATGTATTGTATCTGATGATTGATATGTTCAAAAGCATAAATTTTTTTTAATTTTTTTATTTTATTTTACAATACTATTCAGTTCCACATAACAGTCACAGATTCCCTTGTTCTCTCCCTTCCTGCCCCCCTCCCCTTCCCCCCAGCCCACCTCCCATTCCCACCTCCTCCAGATTAAGGTCTCCCCCGAGGACTGAGATCGACCTGATAGACTCAGTCTAGGCAGGTCCAGTCCCCTCCTCCCAGATTGAGCCAAGTGTCCCGGCATAAGTCCCAGGTTTCAAACAGCCAACTCATGCAACGAGCCCAGGACCCGGTACCACTGCCTAGATGCCTCCCAAACAGATCAAGCCAATCAACTGTCTCACCTATTCAGAGGGCCTGATCCAGTTGGGGGCCCCTCAGTCTTTGGTTCATAGTTCATGTGTTTCCATTCGTTTGGCTATTTGTCCCTGTGCTTTATCCAACCTTGGTTTCAACAATTCTCGCTCATATAAACCCTCCTCTTTCTCACTAATTAGACTCCCAGCGCTCCACCCGGGGCCTAGCCATGGATGTCTGCATCCAGATTCCTCAGTCCTTGGATGGGGTTTATGGCACAACTATCAGGGTGTTTGGCCATCCCATCACCAGAGTAGGTCAGTCCCGGCTGTCTCTCAACCATTGCCAGCAGTCTATTGTGGGGGTATCTTTGTGGATTTCTGTGGGCCTCTTTAGCACTTTGTTTCTTCCTTTTCTCATGTGGTCTTCATTTACCATGGTCTCCTATTCCTTGTTCTCCCTCTCTTTTCTTGATCGAGCTGGGATCTCCTGCTCTCTTTCCCTTGACCCTCGCCCTTCATTGCTCCCACTCATGTCCAGGCTGTTCATGTAGATCTCATCCATTTCTCCATCATTGGGTGATCTCTATGTCTTTCTTGGGGTCCTGTTTTCCAGGTAGCCTCCCTGGTGATGTGAGTAGCAGTCCAGTCATCCTTGTTCCACATCTAGTATCTTCCTATGAGTGAGTACATACCATATTTGTCTTTCTGAGTCTGGATTACCTCACTCAGGATGATTTTCTCTAGATCCATCCATTTGCCTGCAAACCTCATGATGTCATTGTTTTTCTCTGCTGAGTAGTATTCCATTGTGTATATGTGCCACAATGTAT
Organism: Peromyscus leucopus; assembly: GCF_004664715.2. Taxonomy (NCBI): domain Eukaryota; kingdom Metazoa; phylum Chordata; class Mammalia; order Rodentia; family Cricetidae; genus Peromyscus; species Peromyscus leucopus. The sequence goes on from NC_051067.1 coordinate 43,385,812, forward strand.
TTATCCATTCTTCAGTTGAAGGGCATCTAGGTTGTTTCCAGGTTTTGGCTATTACAAACAATGCTGATATAAACATAGCTGAGCAAGTGCTCTTGTGGTCAAAAGCATAAAATTATAGAGCAAGTACTTCTATAATATTTAGCATTAGTATCCAATGAATTTGAAATATTTTAAATGTTTGTTTAACTTTTAAGTTTGTAAATATTACTTAATAGTAGTATCACTAATAGATTTAACATAAATAAATTAGGAGTTTCTATTTTTAATGCCATTTATTCCAGCTTCTACTATTATACATTTCTTTCATTTAAAAAAAAAAGCATTATGAAGTTGGAGGCTGAGGCAAGAGACCCACCACTGCACAGAGTGTCTGGCCTACAGATTCAAGGGCAGACTTGGAAACTTAGTGAGACCCTGTCTCAAAGTAAAAGCAAAAGGAGACTGAACACAGAGCACAGTGGTAGAGACCTTGTCTGGTATTTTAAGAGCCTTGATGCAAATTTCATCTGGCCATGGAGAAAAAAAAGCATTATGAGCTAAAAATATCCTTCTTTCCTTGTACTATCTTGTTGAGGATGAAATTATTGAGCTAAAAGTTACAAGTATTTTGAAGGACAATATCTTCCCCAAGAGGTAACGAGCTGCTTTATGCTCCTTTTTTTCAATAGTTTAAGGAAGCCAAACAACAACAACAACAAAAAAACCCTCCCAATTTAGATTAACTTCTTCCAGTACAAATCAATCGAAAAATTTTCATGCCTTATAAATAATTTGTATTCTTTTAAAAGACATATAAGCCATTTAGGAACTATCATTGATCCACTTCCCTGCTAAAACACAAATACTTCATTGACTTTTCAGTCAGTTAAGGACCTTTGGATGTAATAGGGAAATTAGTTAGCTGTACTGGCAAAACATGTACAATGCTTATTTTTCAATAGATCTCTACAAACTTGATATGAAGCTTTACGTAATATACACTAGACCGTTATTTTGTTGTCTTTATGCTTATTGAGGTCATTATCATAAATGTAACCATCATTTATTTTTCATTTTCATGTCTTACCTGATCTGATTTCGTGTGTCTGTGTAGTGCTAGGGATTGGACCCAGCCAGGGCTCTGCACAGGTTATGTGAGGAGACAAATGCTATGACCCCAAGTCTCCCCACATCATTGCATATTTAATCTGTGTGGAAGGTATTCTGGTCTATGTAGTAAAGACCTAGAGCATCTTCTTATTTGTCCCAATGAAGTGCTTTTCTTGTGACTAGCTGTTGATAGATATTTTCACATTTTCCTTTGTCATGGAAGTATTTTTTGCAATGAGTCTTTTATTTTTCCTGCATTTAATATTCAAATATAAAGTGACAGTGGACTTCTGGACTACCTCTCCATCGTTTTAATTATGTACCTTGTACTTTATTCAGTAAAAGGAGAAAAACTATCTGATAGCATAAAAGTATCCAAAATGCATGTTCTTTCACTTTTATCATTCTTCTACTAAATTTTTTAGATTGAGATTGAGCTGGGAAATGTCTTAAAATATCCAGCCAGTTTTCTCTGAAAGGACAGTACATCTCTCTGCATATTCCAATATTTTTATAGTATCACTTGCTTAAGGCAATGGTTCCTCATATGTAATATTTTATGATGCCCAGGATTGACTAACATCTATATTTTATTATTATTATCATTGCAGGTGGCGTATATTTCATCATCTTCTTAATATTAGCTATATAAGAATCTGTAACTTGTGATTCCTGGGAAGACAACTCAGCCAGTCAAATACCTACCTCAGAAGCTGAGACCCCTAGTTCAAGCCACAATTCCCATTTAAAGCTAAAGTCAATGGTGTGCACCTATAATGTCAGTGCAGGGGAGACAGCAATAGGGAACCTCTGGGACCTGCTGACCAGCCAGTCTAGCTGAATCAGTGAGCTCCATGTTCTGTGAGAGACCCTTTCATAAAAACAAAGGTGTGTGAGGGGGCGATTGAGAATGATACCTAACTTTGACCTCTGCCCTCCACGTGCATGTGGACACACACACACACACACACACACACACACACACACACACACAAACATATCAAACACATTTTAAAAATACAGTTACTTTGGGTCTTTTATGTTAAGTTTATTTTATTTTTTTTATGTGTATGATATCTCCATATATATATATATATATATATGTTTGTGTGTAGATAAGAACACAACATATGATGGTGGCTAGCAGCAGACTGTATCATAACAAGGAAGATGGGCAAATCTAGCACTCTCTATCTCTGTCCCTCTGTTTCTCTCTGTCTCTCTCTCTCTGTCTCTCTCTCTCTCTGTCTCTCTCTCTCTCTGTCTCTCTCTCTCTCTCTCTCTCTCAACTCTTCTTCACAGCCTCTTAGAAGCTCAACTTTGTACGTTTCCTACTGCTACTGGAACAAAGTATATACAGTAGCTAAACCAGCGTATCTATACTATCTGTTCAGAGGCTCAGAGGCCTCAAGTGGATCTTAGCAGACTAGCATCAAGCTATGGGCAGGGTTGCACCCTATCTAGTAGCTCTGGAGTACTTGTTCATTGCTTTTTCTGGTTTATAGACACTGTTCACACGCTAGAGTCATGGCAGCACCCCACCTCAAATTCTACTTCTGCTGCCACAACTCTTTTTTGACTCCTGCCTCCCACCTGCCATCATAAGGATTCCTGTGAGTCCAATGAGGCCACCAGAACATCCAGATCATCACCCTATCTCAAGATCCTTAATCGCACTGCCAAGTCATTCCAGCCAGTTAGATTGACAGTTAGGATGCAGATATCTTGGGCAATGCTTTTCTGCTTCCCACAGTCTCCAAGTCCTTGACAGGATGCATTGACTGCAAGGCCCTGCCCAAGTCATCTTCTGAACCACAGAACCATGAGAAAACAGGCATGCCAAACTGAGGGATGCTCAGTGAAATCACTAGCTTTCAAGAATGTTGCTACCCTAAGCTAAAAGGCTGAAGTTGACTGATATAAAAAGAAGCTAACAGGATATAATGGTTCCTGAATTGGCTCCACAGACAGATAATGACATCATGTAAATTCTTGACTTTTTAAAGACTGTACTTTTCTATATTCCCCAAATTAGTACAAAACAAAAAGCCAATACAACATAAGGCAAAAAATGCATCATAGAAATCACACTAAAAGACAGAATTCCGAAGCAAATGCTCTTGTGGTATGATTGAACTTTTCTTGGGTATATGCCCAAGAGTGATATAGCTGGATCTTGGGGGAGATTGATTCCCAAGAGGCCCACAGAAATCCACAAAGATACCTCCACAATAGACTGCTGGCAATGGTCGAGAGACAGCCTGAACTGACCTACTCTGGTGATGGGATGGCCAAACACCCTAATAGTTGTGCCATAAACCCCATCCAAGGACTGAGGAATCTGGATGCAGACATCCACGGCTAGGCCCTGGGTGGACCTCCGGAGGTCTAATTAGCTAGAAAGAGGAGGGTTTATATGAGCGAGAATTGTTGAAACCAAGGTTGGATAAAGCACAGGGACATAGCCAAACGAATGGAAACATATGAACTATGATCCAAAGGCTGAGGGGCCCCCGACTGGATCAGGCCCTCTGAATAGGTAAGACAGTTGATTGGCTTGATCTGTTTGGGAGGCATCTAGGCAGTGGTACTGGATCCTGTGCTCATTGCATGAGCTGGCTGTTTGAAACCTGGGGCTTATGCAGGGATGCTTGGCTCAATCTGGGAGGAGGGGACTGGACCTGCCTGGACTGAGTCTACCAGGTCTATCTCAGTCCTCAGGGGAGGCTTTGCCCTGGAGGAGGTGGGAATGGAGGGTGGGCTAGGGGGAAGGGGAGGGGGCAGGAGGGGGGAGAACAAGGGAGTCCGTGGCTGATATGTAGAACTGAATGGTATTGTAAAATAAAATAAAAGGAAAAAAAATAAAACCTATTTTCAAAACAAAAAAAAATTCTGAAGCAAAGAAGAAAGGTACTATAAGCAGTTTTGAAATTCTTTTCTATTTTTCCAACCTTATTTGGAATAGTTTCTTCCTGCTGCCTAAACACATAGTTAACTAGGCATGAGTTACAGCTATATAAGGGCCATACATACTTCAGCACTAAGCCTAGACAGTGCACATGGGTAGCCTGTAAACACCTGAAAAGCAAGACTTCCACCGAGGCCCGATAGCCAGAACGCCACAAGGTTTGTCAAATCACCACTGAAGCTAGGCATTACCTAGCACCAACTCTTCCTGCCCATGCTCCTGGCACTTATGTGACACCTTCCCAATTCTGAGTCTATCACTCAACCCCATAGAGTGATAGTGCCATCAAATACCACTGATGTGTATCAAGGCCTTCCTCTCACTCTGGAAGCAAACATATGGGGAGATACAGGTTTTGACAAATCTAACAAAATTAGGGAGTGTGTGACTGTCGACATCCTTCATGTCACCAATGGAACAGGACAGAGCAGAAAGGATTTAGATCATCTGTCAGGAAAGAGTAGCTCAGTGTAGCTCAGTGGGAGAATTATTTCTGTGTTGACAAAGATGTTGAGGGAATTTCTGAAATGATGATGGCTGGCTGATCAACTGAGGTTCTCCCTGAGCACCTGATATACAGAAGACAGAGACCCTTGTTAAAATAAAAAAACCAGGAATATGCTTGCATTGCTGGTAATGGCCTGGGGCCAGGGCCTTAGAGGAGCTGTGGCTTCAGATCCTAAGAACCCAACTCCCACCCCTAGGAGTTGTGGTTATCAGTCCCAAGGCCACTGTGTGCTTGTTCTGTAATGCTCTTGAGATACCCTGTGTTCCCCTTGTGCAACATTGTTTGATTGGCTTCCTGCTAACTTAGTCCCATTGTATGATGGTTTCTGCTGACTCTGTCCCATTTCATCCCTGGAAATTGTATATAAGGTGTTGGATTTCTTAATAAGCTTGCTTGGCATAAGATAGAGCTTGTGAAAGACCTCCCAATCCCAAACTTTCTTATCTTCTATCCTGTGGTGATATTTTATTTGTGCTTTAATAAATAAAGCTTGCCTTGAGATCAGAGGAATAGGAACAGCCATTATAAGTAAACAAAGAAGTCAGGCAATGGTAGCACACACCTTTAATCCTATCACTTGCCAGGCAAGAATCTGTCTGGATCCTCTGTGAGTTCAAGGCCACACTGGAAAGAGCCAGGTGTGGTGGCACATGCCTAAATTCCAACACTAGTTAACCATGGAGGTCCAGAGGTCTGTACAGACAGACAGGAAGTGACAGAGCTAGGCAGGAACAGAAAGTGATGTAGCTGGACAGAGTGAGCAAATCAGATGGCATAACAGTAAAGCATATAGGCGTGGGTAGAAAAGAAGTAACAAATTTAGAAGATATGTAGTTGGTGAGGTAAGGTTCACTGTGGCTTTTCCCTATTTTCCTGATCTCTCTCAGGCTTTCACCCATATATCTGGCTCAGTGTTTTTTTTTTTTATTTAATAGTACCATTTATAAATTCATCTACACTAAGCTCTTTATTTTCTGATCTCCTGGTCCTCTCTCTCAGGATCCTGTCACTGAAGAATAACTTGCTGGTACAAGTCACCAGAAATGAACAATGGCCAAATAAGTATGGCTGTCATTCAGAGAGGGCCCAACATAGCCACATGCAGGGGCAACTACTAGGAAGGATAATTGGGAATTGTTCACTTGTGCACAGAATCCTGCTGAATAAAAAAGGAGATATTCTACAAGTCTCCCAAAAAGCACACCTAAAAACTAAATAAGTCAATAAATAAATGTATATAGCAAGAAAACCTACAAAGCTAAGAATAGTCTCAAATCTGGAGGTAACCAATTTTGAGCTATCAAATGATGATGAGACAGACATTATGACAGGACTCAAGATAGAGTTTGTTGCGACTCATGAAGAGGACCCGGGTTCAGTTCCCAGCATCCACATACAGGGTCACAACCATCTTGTAATCTGAGTTGTAGAGTCTCCAACTACCTCTTATGTCCCCCACAGGCACCAGGCATGCATGTGGTGCACACACATATATGTAAGCAAACATTCATACACAGAGAAAAATAAAATCTTTTTAAAAAAATATGATAAAAATAAGAATGAAGGAAAGAACAGGGTGGCTTTCAGTCCTGTAACGTCTACACCTTCAGAGTCAGTGGGCTGAGCTGGGCTTATGATCTCACTTATGGAGAAAGGAGGCATGTAGGACACAGAAGAGCCAGTGATTATCCTTTCTCCTTGCCTGGGGCAGAGCTGCTGAGCATGGGCTCTGAGCCAGCGGGCCTGCCTAGAATCCTGGCTCAGCCAAATCTGGCTCATTGGAGCTGAGCAGACTCCTGGAGAGTTGGTTCCCTCAGGAAGTTCCTCCTAAAGGTCATTCCTAGGGATCTTACCTGTAGTGTGTGACTTTTCAACCCTGGGAATCCTACCCATGGTGAGGGACCCTTGAACAACACTCCTCACCCTGCCCTCAGCATCCTCTGGAGAAAGACTACTAATTCAAGCAACTCAGATCCCTTCAAAGTTCTCTCTCTCCCTTTTCTTCTCACACTTCTCAAAGGAACAGCACTGCCTCCTCTTCTCTCGTACCTCTTCTTGTGTAAAGGGGAAAGGTCATTAGTCAAACCAGCCTGGCAATGTATTTCTCATTCTTCTGAAAACTGACAAAGGAGCAGCGGGCTTTGTCTGAAGCCGTTGAAGGATATTTCCCACATACACACAAATTTGCTATGACACAGACAAGGCACTTAGCTTGTCTTCGCTGGCATGTGATGGGGTGAGGGTGCCTCTCTGGCTAATGGGCACTACTTCAAATAGAACTCTAAACCAAGGTCAAGCTGACATGCAGGGCAAAGTAGGGATCTCCTTGGTGCAGAAATGCTGATGGAAGAAACCAAAGAGGAACACAGATTAAAGCCTGGGCAGGAAAGAAGGTTTCTGAGGGGTCAAGTTGCCATGATGGATCTGCTTAATATTTCTTCTCATTTTGGAATCTTAATTCGATAATCATTTAGTGCTCACAGTGATATCCCAAATATCCGCAGCCTAAATTGAGAGGAGACCAATTTTATCAGTCTGGCACCATTCCTTACAGGCACAATCTCAATCCTCACAAGGAGGTAGTATGGGAAACCATATTCTTACTTGACACACAAACACAAAAGAAACTCAGGGAGATAAAGTAACTGTGCTGTGCAGCCTTGCACAACAAATAAATGAGAAACCAGACAATAGTCTAGGCCACTCTGCTCTAGCCTCTATTTTTTTATTATTTCTTTTATTTTGGAGATTATAATATAATTACACCATTTCCCCGTTCCCTTTACTCCACCTAAACCCTCCCATAGCCTTCCTTGTTCTTTCTCCTCCCTAGGGAAAACTATTTCTCCCATTCTCAACATTCCTTAGCTGCCTATAGTTCTTTTTGTATAGCCTCTATATTTTGAGTCTGAAAGAAATTGTTTTGTTTTGTTTTATTTTGGGGTGGGTTTTTTGTTTTTGTTTTTGTGGCAGGATTTTATGTATCCAGACTGGCCTTGGACTCTCTATATAGCCAGAGATGGCCTTGACCTTCTGATCCTCCTGTTTCTGATTTCCAAATGCTGGCATTACAGGGGCACACCACCATGTCTAGCTTATGCAATCCTGTGAAATCTAGGGCCTCGGATATGCAAGGCAAGAACTTTATCAACTAATCTACAGCCTCAGCCCTTTGGAGGAGTTTCGGTTCTAATTTTTTTTGTTTTGCTTTGCTTTTTCAAAATTGTAATGTAAGTCAATGTAAAACTCACCCTTCTGAGGTTCAATCCAATGACACTCAGTGCATTCCCTTTTTGTGGTCTTCATCACTTTCTACATCCAGAGCATTTCTGACCCCAAAGGAGCCCTCTATTCATCAGGAAGCAAATCTCTATTCCTCCCTCCTATAAATGCCCAATAACCCTTAATCTGCCATCTCTCTCTGTGGCTTTTCCACTTACAATATTTCCTAGAAGTGGAGTTATATAATCTATGCCCTTCATATCTGAATCCTTTCACTTCCATGATCTTCCCAGTTTCACTTAGCATAATGTTCTCAGTTTATTCATGCTACTGTGTCACATTATCATTTATTTTTAAGGCCAAATAAAATGTTTCATTATATGATAACCATGTTAATTACCCATTCTTCAGTGTCTAGACTTCGGGCTACTTCCACTTTTGAGGATGATGAACAGCACTCTGTGAACACTCAAGTGAAGTTATCACTTGACACACACGGAGCACACTCATAGGATCCCACAGTATCAATATCAAAATCTGTGGATGTACAGTGTCCCCTGTGAGCTGACACAGTGTCTACATATAAGCTGCACATATATCCCTCCTGTGTACTCCAAGCCATCTCTGTATGGGTTATAATAGTGCAGTGTAGGTGCCATGCAAGCTTCTGTCTAGAGAGCAATGGCATGCCTGTGTGCGTCTTAGCTGAACCCACAGGGCTGTAACCTCTAGACAGAAAGGCACAGTTCTTGTTACATACCTATTTTCAATTTCTTCAAAATTGCCCACACTAGTAATCAGTTCTTCAAAAGAACTGATTTCTGTGACAAACATCAATCTTCCAGAAATCCAAAAAGGCCCAGAAAGCATATGTTTATGGAGATAGTAACTGAGAAGTTGTCTAAATTATGCCAACTGAAGCTCTTTCAACTTCATCATCGATTTCTGACGGTGCCTGTGTTTGTTTAAATGAGAAATGGCCTCCACAGACTCATGTCTTTGATCAATAGGTCTCCAGTTGGTTGCACTGTTAGGGACCACTGTGGAACCTTTAGGACATGGAGCTTTGCTAGAGAGTGAGTCCCTAGGTTTGTTAGGGAGGGCTTTGAGCATGAGCTTTGAAGCTTGGCCTCATTTCTTGTTCTCGATCCTTGTTTCCTGTGTATGGATGACAATGTGAACAGCCAGCTTCCTGCTCCTGCTCCTGTACAGTCCCTACCTGTTACCCTTCCACATCATGATGGACTGTCTCTCCTCGGAAACTGTAAGCCAAATAAACCCTGTCTTCCTTAAGTTGCTTTCTTGTCAGGCATTCTATCACAGCAACAGACATGTAACTTATACAAACCCTAAAACCCAATTTCAAAACATTTAGCCAACGTGTAAGGACACCTCAATTTCTAAATCGTAAAATACCTTTTAACTAAATTTCCAAAACAGAATATGCAAATGCTAATGACACATTCTAATTTTTGAGTGCAAAATTTTAAACTTGAGGTGTCCAGCTTCCATGAAAGAGGCTACCGCAGCTGGAGGAGAATGAGAAGCCCTCCAGAAACATGGTGGAGCTACAGAAAGGTGGAGGATGTGGGTGATGGAGAGAAACCTAGAGAGATTTGTTTCTATTATTGGAGAGGAGCCTACTATCTGCTAAGTCATCTGTTTTACGAGAACACAATAAAATGAAAGTAAAGAGAGTCTAGACAGTACTGAGATGAACACCAGGAATTTCGTACAACTTTCCTAGTAATGGATTTTTTTTAGAACTGCAAGATCACCGAAGGCACTAAAAATGGAATCTAAGATTTCTAGCACCCAGGCTTTTCCAGGTGAATTTTAGTGTTATATACATGAAGCCTATTGCAAATCTCCATATATCAAGCTTTAGAAAAGTAGTTATAAGATAGAACATTTTTCTCTCTCCCTTGGTGGACCTAAGGTACCACTTAGGTGACCTGAATTTGTATAAGACTTTTTTAACGCTCTCCTAAAGTGTTTTGTGGGAGCTGCTGAGGGTGCCTGTGCATATGGCACAAGCCTAGGAGTTCTGCTCCGTAGACAGCTGTCTCAGGCACTGACTCACCATCACTTTCAGCTAGCTGTTGTGACTACCCCCGCCCCAATCAATTTACCTGTGCCGGTGGCCTCTAGCAGAAGAAGCAGCAAGAACAATGTCACCTGTCTGTTACTTAGATAAAATAACCAATCTCCTGGCAAGGGCTCCCCCTTACCTTCTTCAGCTGTGTCTCCTCACTGGTAGCTCCTTGCTTTTCTGATACGGAACTTTGACCTTCTGCATGAGTTTTGTAGCACAATTTATTATCCCGACCATCCTCCTCCCACACCTCCCAAACTTGAAAGAAGAAAGGATTAATATTTTGCATGTCCATATGTATCAGTTTTCTATTGATGTGATAAAACTCCGTGACCAAGGAAACTTAAAGAAGAAAGAGTTTCATTGGGCTTACAGTTCCGAGGTTAGGTTAGCATTTTTGAAGGCAGAGTGAGGGCATGGCCGCAGGAAACCAGAGCAGGAACTGACAAATTACATCTTAATCCATAAGCATGGAGATTTGAGCACACTGGGAATGACACAAGTGTTTTGAAATCTTAAAGCCTGCCCCCAGGGACACGCCTCCTCCAGCAAGGCCACACCTCTTAATCCTTCCCAAACAATTCCACCAACTGGGGACCAAACATCAGAACATACGAGGCCCTAGGGGCCATGCTCATTCACACCACTACATCATATATGTTTCCCATCCCCCAGTATACTGATATCACTGTCACTGTCACTACTGACACTACTTATCAATCCTGACATCCCACAGAAGGAAAAGAAGTGAGGATTCAAATAAAAAGGGGTGAAGGGGGAAAGGGCCTGGTCACAGCCTGTGTGTGACATGGGACCTTCCATGCACAATACAAATTCCTAAGCAGCTCATCCCTTTAAACCACATGACCAGACTGCACCAGCAATTGGATACAGGTCATGGCCACAACAGTAATTTGTTAATTACTGTTTTCAGTAATTTTCAATTTGTCCATCTCCATTGTGAAATTGACATTTAAGATGATTTGTTCCTATAGAAATGACAAAGGACATACGTGCTTTCTAAACAAAAGCAACAATTTTGATGAACTACTGGCTTTTTTGTTTTGTTTTATTACTGTATTAATTGCTTTACTTGGGCAATAGGAGCAAAGTGTGTTACTTGAAGACAAAGCAAGGATTTAAGGCTTAAAAACAAATGCGCTCTTGGACCTTCTCCCACTGGCTAGGAAAGTAAGATGTTGGTGAGAAGACATAGAGCATTACATTGCAAGACTGAGGGAGGGGCAGGTTGCTAAAATAAGCTCAACTCTCTGATTTCAGGGTTGTCTCAAATAGGAACTATTCTCAGTACCAGTCAATAGTATCAGAGGCAGAAGCATATACACACCACTCACAAGGGCTCACACACAACTGATTTGGTATGGGAAAGGCCTTCATCATCTATGGAGGTATTCTTTTACTTCTATTTTACTAGACTTCCAGAAAATCTCCTTGAGGCACCTTGTGGGGCATGTGCTGGGCCTCCTCTAACATTCCGCTTGCCGCTTGACCTAGAAATCCTCCTGCCTAACTCAGCCACAGTGGCCACTAGCTCAGAAAGTTTCTAGAAAGTTGTCTGTGCAGCACTGTGAGGTACCTGAGGGCATCCCTAGCACTCTATGAGAACAGTGGATGAGGGAGCTGCTTCCAACTATGATCCATCCTCAACTACCCCTCAAACCTATGTTCTCTAGGCACACCAAACCAAAAAAAAGATGCCAAACAAAAGCTGTGAGTCTAAAGCTAATCTCAACTTTAAAAAAATTAAAAGTCTATTTTAAGAAAATTATGATAACTCACACACACACACACACACACACACACACACACACACATACATTTCAAGGTTAGACCGTAGATGCCTTTTATCGTGGTTGTGGGTTACATTCATATTCTTAAAAATCCATTTCTAAAAATAAAAATTTAGTTTTAGTTCACATCAAAAATAGTTCAATAATCATCAGTTCATCCATTTCACAAGCATCTCCTAAAACTTACTCTATTGAAATGTAGTGAAAGGAATAATAAACACCAAATAAAAGAAATCCAGAGACTCACAGAAAAAGACAAGTGCATAGAAAGGCACCAAAAGCAGAAGGACAATTCAGTTGAAATACTATTCTAAGAAAATATAATATGACAGAATTATGTCATTTTGAAAACAGTCCCTCTTGTACACTGAGCGCTTATTATAATTTACAGGCATGGCACTAGAAATTTGACTTTCATTGTATGCTAACATTTCCAACATTCTCTGAAGCTAAGTGTTTTCTAAAACTCACAAGTGAACACTCATTTCAGGAATCTAAGCGACTTTCCAATAGACAGTGAATTCAAATATCTAAAACTCAATGATCCTCTAGTAAGATTGCTTTTTGTTTTCTTTAACACCACCACTGTGAAAAAGGCAACTAGAGTTTCGAAGAGGCCTTTGGAGCTTGAATATGGGGCAGAGCTGACATGTTATAAGCTGTGTCCACAGGCCCAAGTCCTTCCCTGCAGTCTCAACAGTTTTTTTTTCTCAGAAGTGCTTGTATATACAGAACTTCCAGAGTAAGGAGAGCAGGTGCTGTCTTTCTAATTTAGCATTCCCTAGAGCTGGATCTTTCCAGGACAGTGAATCATTGGTTTTCAGAAGATTCTCTGGGTTTTCTTCCTCATGGGGAGGCAAAGGCCCACACACCTGTCTAAGGTTGCAGAGCGCTGCTGCAGATGCTGTCAGGTGGTCAGCCTTTACCAGGAGGGTTGGCAGCTCCTTAGCACACCTGAGTGTGACTGAAGTAAAATACGTGATGCGTGCTGGGCGTTCTCATTTCAAACAAGGTGCCTCCCCAATTGGCCCAAATAGATGTGTGCAGAATATACTTACAGCTTCCTTTTGCCATCTATTCTAAAAGAAGATTTAAGATATGTAAGCTACTCATTCTTTAGTTTAGTCACTCTAAATAAACCCCTGACATTAATAAACTCCTCCCACTGGCATCAGACCCAATTCACATCACAATTCAAATAGAAATACAGCCCAGAGGTCAATCAGATCTCATTGACAAGACTGTTGCTGCCAAATAAAACCACCTTCCTTCTAAATATAGGGAAGGTATTACCTAGAAAATCTGTATTCATTATCTTTCTATTGCTGTGATAAAGGACCGCCACCAAGGCAACTCATAGAAGGAAGCATTTATTGGGGCTATGTTTCCAGAAGGACAAGAGTTCATCTCCATAATGATGAGGAAGCATGGCTGTAGGCAGCCATGGTGACTAGAGCAGCAAGCTGAGAGTTCCTGCCTTAACCCACATGCAGGAAACAAAGAGCACACTGGGAATTGTGGGAAGCTTTTGAAACCTCAAAGCCTGCCTCCAGTAACATTCTTCCTCCAGCAATCCTAAACCCTCCCAAACAACTCACCCACGGAGGCTAAGTATTCAAACACCTGAGTCTATGGGTAGTTTATTCAAACTACCACAGAGGAACTGATAAATTCTAAGTATTTAATTGTCTGCTCCTTGTCTCCTATTCAGAACTGAGGATATCTTCACTGTTCCCGAGTCATTTTTGAACCCTTCTTGAAACATTCCATTTCCACAGTGCAGTATCAGGTAGTAGATTGTAAAATTCAATTAAAAAATAAATAAGTATGCATATTTATTTTGAACTGTATGAAATTGATGATATTTTAAAAGTTATTGACACCAAAATATATCAATTTTGAAAGCTTCATACTAAATCTTCGGGACAGATGTTTAGCTTCAGAAAGAAAAACTAAAAAAAAATCTAGTAGCTTCTGTTGAGAGAGTCTCTTTCTCTCTCAAATCACTGTGCCAGTTAAGCAGCCCAGGTTGCCAGGAGAACCAAACTCCTCTGATGTCATTGTCCTGTTATAATTAATGCATGAGATGGCATGAGTCCATCATGCAGCATAAAGAGCATCTCCACCTCCGGTCATATAACACAAACCAACCAAAATTGTCATAACAGTTTGCCTTGCTTTAGGAAAATACAGTATATTAGAAAAGACGACTTCTGTAAAGTAGAAGGAATGTGACTGAGAGGCCTTAAGCATTTATAAATATATATATGTGTGTGTGTGTGTGTGTGTGTGTGTGTGTGTAGACCAGTGATAAACATATAAAAGAGTTGAGGAGAGAGTGACTTCATCAGAATGAAGAGTAGAAGCAAGAGAATTTTATCCACTCTTCATCCTCAGAAGAAAATAACAACCATCTAATGACAAGATTCCCATCCTGGAAGGTTAGTGGTATAGTTTATTACCAGCCTAGAATAGGGAAGGTCTTAAGCACAACCACAACACTCAAGGAGAAAATAAATCACCACTTGGAATATTCTAAAATAACCAAAACATTTTTAACACTTGAAAGTTTTCAGTGTTTGGGTTTTTCTTTCTTTCTTTTTTTTATTTTTTAATAAATATTTTTATTTTATAACTAATTTAATTTTACATATCAGCCACAGCTTCCCCTGTCCTCCCTCCTCCCACCCCCCAGCCTTCCTCCCCAACCTACCCCCCCATTCCTACCTCCTCCAAGGCAAGGTCTCCTCTGGGGAGTCAGCCCAGCCTGGTTTTCAATTTGACACAAGCCAGAGTTATCTGGGAAGAGGAACCTCAATTGAGAAAATGTTTCTATTAGATTGACCTGCAGGAAAGTCTGTAGTACATTCTCTTGATTGATGGTTACTGGGGAGAGCCCAACACATAGGGGTTGGTGCCATCCTTGGATGGGTGATCCTGAGTTGTATAAGAACGCAGGCTGAGCAAGACACAGAGAGAAATTCAGTAAGCAGCCTTTTTTTAGACAATCCCTCAGTTGATACTCCCACTTCCCAGATGACCATGGCTTGTGTCAACTTGACAAAAATCTAACCAGCACACTGGAGTATCACCTTTGGAAAATAATGATATAGTTCTTATAGAACTGTGGTTAGTTCCCAAGACAGTAGATTTATAATTGGAACAAAAGAATAAAATACTTAGAAATACATTTAACAAGTACAAGGTTTGTACACAAAAGGCTATAGACCATTGCCATGAGAAAATATAAAAGAAGTAAGTGAAGAAAGTCTATGTTTGCAGAGTGAAAGCCCAGATACTATTAGCATAGTAATTCTTCTTCATTTCTTATATTCATTCAAAGTAGTCTTTAACTAAAAATCCCATCTGATTTTCTTGAAGCAATTGTCAACTTGTTCCTAATAATGTCTGCCATGCAAAGCACCTAAGAGATAAGAGCCCACAGAGGGGTGTGTGTGTGTGTGTGTGTGTGTGTGTGTGTGTGTGTGTGTGTCTATCAATATCAATTTATTAAGGGGTGCAATGGAGAAACAGGCTCACTAACACAAAGCAAGGTAGACATGCTACAGATCTGCTGCTTATCCAGCTTCCATTCTCCTCAAGGCCAATAGGGACCAACTGCAAGCCACTTTCCACCGCCTGACCTGGTCTCCACACCCAAAGAGAGAGCACAACCATCTCTCTCTATCCTCTTAAGTGGTCACTTAGTCAGACAAGAAGCCTTACTCCAAGGCTTGTACCCCAAAGCTATTGGTGGAACGAATTCCCACAACAAAAAGAGCCAGTACAGTTAAAAAAGAACAAGGTTGGAGGAACTAATTATGCAGTTTCAAAGTTTATTGTTACATCATGAGGTAGCATGATACTGTTGTAAGAAAAGGATAAGGATGGATACCAGGACTGAACCGATATTTACCCATTTACCCTGATAGATATATGTCATATATATCATACACACACACACACACATACACACACACACACACACACACACACACACACACATATATATATATATATATATATATAGCCAATTGATTTTTGATAAAGGTGCTTATACAATATGTAGGAGAACTGACAGTTTCTACAACAAATGATGCTGTGGAAATTAGAAATATATGTGCCTCAAGATCCAACCAACCAATCAACAATACACATACACATACAAAATAATAATGATCAGACTCTTCACACTAGGCTCCAAACTTAATCCATAGTGCATCATACACCTAATATGAAGGCTAAAACTACAAGTCATATCAAAGAACAGTTTTGTGACCTTGGATTAGGCAAAGACTTTTTAGAAAAGACACTAATGGCACAAATCACAAATGGAAGAAAAAATTGACAATATTAACACATAAAACTTGGCACTTCAAAAAGACACTAAAAAATGAAAAGACAATATTTCTAAGTCAAATACCTTCTAAAGGAATTGTATGGAAAATTTATATATAATTTTTGATACTAGGAGCCCAGGCTGGCCTCTGACAAGCTCTGCAGATGAAAGTGATCTGAATTCTTGGTCTTTTGCCTCTTTCCCTCTGTTCTAGCACTGGCAGGCACCAGCAAGCCTGGCTTATGCATGAGTCTCACACTGAGACATGTCAGTTATTCGTCAGACAAATAGTACTATATGATTCCATCTATTTAAAATAACTAGAATAGGCAAAATTCAGAGACAAAGTAAAGTAGAGGTCACAAACATTCTGAATAGACTTTATCCATATAAAGAAATGTTAATAGTAATCAAGGTTTCCTACAAATAAAAAACCCAGACCTGGATTGGATCACCAGTGAATCTCCCAATATTTGTAAAATAAAATCAACATAAATCCTTTGAACACTTATAAAAATACAAAAGATGAGAGAACACATCTCTATTCTCTCAAGCCTTTACTACCTAGATCCAAAGTCAAACAAAGACATCATTAAAAAAAACACAAAGCAGTGTCTGTTATGAATAGTTGCACATATGCCTTCAAGAAAACAATAAAAAGGATTCCTGGAAAATTGAGCTTCTTTCTTAGTAGACACAAATCTTCCTCTGAGTTTTGATCACTTCTTACCATCACTTTAACCAACTTAATTATTTATTAGACCATAATAAAACGGACATGAGCACAGTAATTATAAATATTCCTCAAATACACTCATCAGCTGTTACCTACAAAAAAACAAGCAACAGTTTGTTAGCTGATATTCATCTTCCCGTGTCTGCTGAGATTGCTGCATCGACCAGCACTGCTATAAATAAAGATTGTTCTCTGTAGAATCAGATTACACAGAATACATAATGCTATGCAAGTGGCCATGCCATGTACTTCATTCCCAACAAGGAAGCCATTTTTGTCTTTGACATACTTCCAATTTTGCTTCAAAAAAATGGAATGGTGTCTTTGGCATTTAGGTAGGCTTTTTGAAGAATAAGCATATTCTAAAGCATCCTAAAGGGCAGTTTACCCCACTTCTCTTTCCTATGTTGGAAGCAAGCTTACTTATTACCCATGTTAGAACACTACAAGCTTATAAAAAAAAAAAGCCAAAACCAAAAACTCAACCCAAAAGCACTGTCCTTTGCAGCATTCATCATTCCTTAAATCCATCAGAGGAACTTATTTAAATAGAGATGCTCCAGTCTTCTGTAATAGATTCTGATTTGGGAAATGGCTATCTGGGTCTGGGAATCTGCATTTTAACACACCCCAATGAGCATATCTGGCCACACTACCTGGAAATGGTTGATTTCTATGGTCTTCTTTTATTTTTAAGGAGTATTGATGGACCCTGTGGATACCCAAGAGGGCCCTGAGATGTAGGTCATAGGTTTCATCTCACAGTTCAAGAACACTAACTATTCCAATGAACATAAACATTTTGTGAAGGATAAAAGGTAAATCTAGAATCTTTTTCCTACAGGTACTTAGAAAGGAGCTCATTGAACAGAGACAATAGGCAGGAAGTAGACCTTGTACTATACCACCTGTAGGTTAGGGAACCAAGGTCCATAGCCATGACTAAATACTGAGGAGCTTTAGAGTTGTAGGCATCACCATGTTCTGCAACCTTCTAGACCATGATACCACAAGTTTAGAGAACATTCAAGGCTTAGCATATCTGTGCTATTTATGAGCTTGCAACCATGATTCAATAAAGAGGAAAAGGCTCCCTGAAACTAAAGGTTGTCCTCCCAATCAGTAAATTGTTTTGGAATAGAATATTTAACTATGTAAAGATGTGTTGCTTTTGTTTGTGTTGCAGAATAATTGTTTAACTGTGTAAAGATGTGTTGCTGTTTCCACCTTGCCTGACTAAGGCACAAGATTGGTCTAATAAAAAGCTGAATTGCTAATAGCTAGGCACTAGAGGGATAGGCAGGGCTGGTGGGCAGAAAGAATAAGTAGGACAAGGAATCTAGGCTGGAGAGAGAATGAGGGAGAAAAAAAGGGAGACACTGTACCAGAAAGTCAGGTATTGCCAGGCAACCAGACACAAAGGAAGCAGGAGAGTAGGACATACAGAATGAAAGAAAGGTAAAAAGCTCCAAAGCAAAAATGTAGATAAGAGAAACAGGTTAAATTAAGTCATAAGAACTAGTGGGACATTTCTAAGATAAGGCTGAGCATTCATAACTAATAGTAAGTCTCTGTGTCATGATTTGGGGGCTGGCGGTCCAAGAAAGTCAGCTACAGTAAATCACCTCATACTTATTATTCATAGATCCAGGACCATTGCCTACAAAACAAGCAAAGCAATGTCCACCAGAAACAAGTTGGCACCGGCCTTGACTGTGTTTATCTCCTCCTCCTCCTTCTCTTCTACAAGAATGTGCCGAAATAATTGCATATACACACATACACAAACAACTAATTAAATGTGAGGATTTCTAATGTGATCAAACCTTTTAGAGACAAAATAATCTTGTTATATGTGTGACATTTGAGAATTTTATGATTCACTTTTATTTTGAGTTTCTGATAGTTTGAGATAATAACCCCTACTCTGAAAACATCCATGAAAGCTAGCTGAGTTGGAGTGTACTGCTTGGCACAAAGGAGTTTTGTATGAGTACTAAATTAGAGGGTGAGTCAGCTCTAATCCAGTGTCTTGACTGGGTGCCAAGGGGCCACATATGCCCCTGAAGAGCCCTTCAATATATGAGCTGAAATCTGATTTCACTAAAGAGAAACTGTTTCTAAGATTGGAACATGTTAATTGGGATCTCCTTTGCATAGTTAAATATCTAAATGGTGGAAGATGTCATTACAAGGCCAATATTTACAGTTGATTCTATACTCTATATTACAGTTCTTATTTATGCTCAATGAATATAGGCAAAGAGCAAGAGGCATTGTGGTGGTATGAAAAAAAAATAGCCACAAAAAAGTGGCACCATTAAGAGGTGTGGCTTTTTTGGAGTAGGTATGGCCTTGTTGGAGGAAGTGGATCACTGTGTGGGTGGGCTTTGATGTCTCATATATGTTCAAGCCACTTCCAGTGTCTTAGACCACTTCCTGTTGCCTGTGAGATAAGATGTAGGACATTCAGCTCCTTTTCTAGTATCATGTCTGCATACATGCCACCATGCTCCCCAGCATGATGATTATGGACTAAACCTCTGAAACTGTAAACTGCCACCTCAGCTAAATGCTTTTCCTTTATAACAGTTGCTGTGGTCATGGTGTCTCTTTACAGTAATAGAAACCCTAAGACAGGCATGGCATATATGCTGAATCCTATGTTTACCTCATTCCTACTCACACTCTATATGCCCAAAGCCTTCAGTCGAAGATCTTAACTTATTATCAACCTTCTTAACATAAGGATTCCCAACACTCTTCCTCTATGTTAGTTCCCTATACACCAAACTGTTTTACCTTGTAGAAATTTTATAATTTTCATAAATAATTATGGGCTTCCTTATATGTGCAAAGATTTAGCTTTTTTCCATCTCCTGCTATTCTGTATGTATGAGGACAATTTGTTGACTGCTTTGTTTCAAATACAGGCATAACCTGCAGAAAGTCCAGGTCCAGATGCAAACCACACACAAAGTAATTGTCACAATAAGGTAAGTGACATAAGATTTTCATTTCTCAATGCATACAAAAATTATGTTCACATAGTATATTATTATTATGTATAAAAATTAATATCTATACCATAACTTAAATTTTCTTCATTTATTAAAATACAAAAAACTCATCTGAAGTCTTAATGCAATTACCACAAACATTTAATTTAATAATAATAATTGTGATGATGATGATGATAAGATGTATCTGTTTCTAGCAAATGCCTTTCAAATATTAGATTCTTAACAAACACCTCCAACTTGAGTAAAGGATTTTGCCTGATTGATTGATTGCATAAACATAGCATCCTGTACTGGAAAAGAGTTAAATACCATCACAAGATTCATTTATTCAAGGGCGATGAGCATTTCATTAAATTAAAGATAGGAAAAACACATATATGTTTATTAATACATCTCATTCTCTTATATTCAAGCTTCTCCACTCATTAAATAGGTGCTCAACTAAATAATTGTATCAGAATAAGATAAAAATGACTAAAATGGTGAGTTTCTGAATTTTAAGTGTGTTTTAAGTAATGTTGAGGTAATCAAAACAGATAGATGCTTATGGAGTAACAATTATTTCAAAAGTAAGAGCTTATTCATGGCTTCACACAGCTTTCCAAATCAGAGATGTTTTTCAAATGTGTTCAGGAAGTACAACTCCAGCTAAGGAGAATACTTAAATTTAGACTGTGAATCAATAAGAATGCAGGTTCGGCATTTTCCTGTTAAAAGGCAGCCCACCAATGGCGGGCTCCTAAGTGGCGATTATTAGCACTTTAATTCTGCATGGTACCAAATATATGGATATGTTATATGTATAGCCATTATAATCTTTTACAAGTGGGTTTCTTGAACCCTATGATGCCTGCATTTTTATCCTGTGATGTTAAACATTATTAAGAATGTTGATAAAACTGTACTTATGCCATAGGAAGTTTTATAACTTCATTCCCTACACAGAAACCTTTCAGCCCACCTACTTTCCTCAAAGTTCTTTCTTCTCAAATGGTTCCTATTATAAATGTCTAGAAATTTCAAAATTGCATTTGAATAATTACATAGAAATTTCCACTTTAAGAAGTGAGAAAAATACATAAATTTTGAAAATATATGTTCCCATACCTAGCCTTTCCTTTTCAAGGTACTTTAAAATATTATTTTATGTAAAACTTAATGACATGTATATATACATATGTATGTATATAGTCATATACATGCTTGCTTTGCATATAAACATACACAGCTCCCCAAGTTGGTCATGTTACAAAGCATAATGGTCACATTCACTATTGTTTAAACTTAACTTCCTGTAGTTTTAATTTTCAACTCTACTTATTCAGGAAAAAGAAAGATGCATGGGCATATGACTTTGTGTGAAAAAAAAATCAAAAGACACCTTACTCAAACAAAGATGTCCTTTTAAATATTATTTTTCGTTTTTATAATTTTGAATTCTATCAGAGTGTAGGAAATTGTCTTAAGAGAGGATGTCCTGGTCTGGTTTGTGAGTCTATAATAGAATACCTAAAGATATATAATTTATTAATGCACAGAAATTTCTCTAACACGGTTCCAAATTTTAAGATGTCTAGGCAGAGGAGCCAGCACATGACCATAGCCTTCATCCCCTATAATCCTGCAGCAGAAGGCTGATGTTCAAGAAAGAACAAGAGATCACTCAGCAGCCACAAGCCCTAGTAGATCATCGTTCATCCATCCCTGAGACTTACGTCTCTCATGACCTCAGCTCCTCCCCAGACCCCTCCTCACAATTCTCTTATCTAAGGATGAAGTTTCCAATACATGCTTTTTGGTGGACAGTCAATTCTCAGAAGGAGGTAAAAACCTGTAACACATGAAGTAAGCAAGAACAAAGCCTTGGGGAAATTTTAAAGGGGAATCATGGTATGTCTCAGAAACTGAGTCTTTTTAGTGCCCTAAACATAACCACAGTCATACTAGCTATTCTTCTTCAGACAAGACTCTTAGACTCACAGAAAGAATATTCTAGGCAAACAAGTACACACATACATGTGCACACATGCACATAAAAACTATTCTTATGTCTAATAATAAACCTAAATGTCACCACCAACAAAGGAAGAATTCCCAGAAAGCTCACATGCCACATTCCTAGGCATGTGCTAGGAGACAACATTCCTTTTCTTTTTTCATTCAGTTGACATTAGGAAGAGCCACCTGAGCCTGTCAATGTCTGGCTGACTTATAAAATGGAAACTCCACACAGTTCAACCCAATAATTACAAAGTTTCCATCATAGAAGGGACATATAAGAATTATTATAGATTGAATGATACCTTCATAGAAGAGCAAAGGAAGCAATCAGCAAAATCCTTAGGGTAATTTAAAAAATCAGAACAAGCATGGTGTTTAAGTCTCCTTTAGGGTGATATATTTACTGCTTGGCATGGTGGCATATGTAGGAGAGAAAATAATCACAAAATATGACAACAGGTTAGTATATTTATATACAAAGAGATTTCATAAAACAAGAAAAATACAAGCCATGCAACGAAAAGACAAGTAACAGACTTCAAGAAACAAGTCCCTAAAGGAAATAAACAAAATTGCCAATAAGTAATTGGCAACTGAGGAATAGGCCCTCTTAACAGAATCAACACCGAGGGAATTAGAAACCTTGAGCACAAAAAGACAAAGAACTAGAAAAACAAGAGGACGGATCAGTGTCTAGAATGACATAAACCACTCAGCAACTTGATCTGGAGGCACCGTGCAGATATCCATACACAGATACTCACTAGCTGAATTTGTTACCATTTTTGTTATAGCATGTGATGGGGAAGGGGGAATAAGGAGATGAGTGCAAATGACTTGAGTCCTTATCTATCACTATCAAATATGTATGGTGGTTAAGCCCATATTGAGCTGTAGAAACATAATTTTAAGAAATCTTGTCATTAGTATAAATTGCTTCTATGAAGCAAAGCTAGAGATTGAGGAGGACAGGACAGACACAGCTAAGTACTTCTTACTAATATTTATTTTGCTAAAGCAATAAATACATTAATTCGATGAGAATTTTAAATATTAAATGGTTAGTGATTAAATATGTGGTTATTTACATAACCCTAAGAAGGAAAAGGCCCCTTAAGGATCCTTCAGTGACAGCTTTTATTCTGATAGCCTAGCACCTTCTGCTCTAAACTTCCTTCTTCCACTTTGGGTCCACATAGTTCAAGGAGCCTCTCAATCCCCCAGTTATTTTAGCAATGGTGTATGACTCGGGCCCAATCCAACTATGATATTGGTCTTTAAGTTAATAGGAAGTTTTCTCTTTTAGATATAGATCCATTGAGGCCAGTGAGTACTACTCCCCACCCCACCCCACCCCCCAAAAACTGTATGGCAATTCTTAAGGAAAAGCATGTGCTTTTCTGGAGCCACCAAGAGAAGTAAGTAGAAAGACACTTGAGCCCTGATTCCATGGAGGCCTCAAGTTTGTCTGGTCCTAATCGAAATAGGCAGTACCATGGAGCACAATGGGCAAGCACTGGACTGCTCAGGTGCAAATCAGATTTGCAATGAGTTAATTGCAAATTAACTACATTGGACATCTACAAAATTGGACTGGTAAAGGTCCCTGAGTTAATTAAATAATTTAATATGTATAATGCACATATACATATACATGCATTTATGTATGTACAAGAATGCATAGGCATATAGCTTAATACTTACATGTTAATATGGTAAAATCATTTAAATATCTATGTGTAAGATTCAAATAAAGTTATTATCTAGTTTTATTGTAAGTTATTAAATTCCTCTTTTCTTTAAGCTGGTTTGAGTTTTCTGATAGTTGACAGAATGCTGACTTATCCACTCAAAAGAAAAGCCATGCAACCCAACTGATAAATGTATGCATCTTAACATAAACACAAAGACTATCATTATCATAAAAATAACTTTTTAAAAGTAAACAGAAAAGCCTTAAAATTAGTAGCATTGTTACCCCCTACATATAACAAAATGGAGACACTGTAGTTAAGGAGTAAAAACAGGAAGTTCCATAAATTGAAAATAAATGGGTATGTAACAGTTCTGTTTTCAAAGAATAAACAAGTGACATTAATAATAAACTACTTTTCCCCATGATACAGCTAAATTTATTACTTAGAGTTGTCTAGTGTCCGATTGACTGCTGGAAAGGAAAAAAAAGGTATAAATAGTCAGGTAGCAATTCAGCCATAATAAAAATATGCATAATTATTTTTAGAAATTGACCTAAGGTCATAATTAAAATTGTGGGTAAATATTCTTCCTAGTATTACTGGCTTGCATTTATGTAAAGAAACACTGAGAAATGAATATCCAAAAGCAGAATTCATTCGGTCTGTATGCTCCAATATTATATTCAGTCATTTTATGTGCTGATGTAGAATATGAACATGGATAGAAGTCATTTCACCATTATTAAGTGAAATAAATAGGTTAGCCAGCTGTCCAGTGTAACCCTGTTCCGTTGTATAAATGTAGGCACCTGTATGTGGAAAGTCTAGCAGACTACATATCAGATGATAGTAAAATCTCTGCACTCCATCTTAGCCACAAGGCAGAGAAATGAAGATAGTAAAATCTCTAGAGGGCAGAACTGAGATTCCTAACCTGTTGGGTTTAGTTCTTGCTTACATGTCTATTTAATTCTTCCTTCAGTGAACTTTGACTGACTTTCAGTAAGAAAAATATCATATGTTTTAAATTTGTAGAATTCTGTAAGTCTCCTCTAAGGGTAATTTCAGTTAGGCATTTGCAGCCAAATTGTGCTCAAGCCACTAGAAGCCGAGCTGAGAAGAAAATCAACCTTTTTAAAATACAATCTGCTTTATCCAAGGGTCTGATGAATATGTGTGTTAGGCAGTTGGTGAAATGGAGAGTCTGCATTGGGAAGGAAGAGACCAAGGAAGCAGAAAGAGGGGACCAACTGGAAAATTTCAACCAGCACCGTTGCCAGCTAGGCTTTGCTGGGCGCCTGCAGCCCCTTGTGCCAACCACACTCCAGTGCTGCCCAGGTTCAAAGGCAGGACAGAACCCTCCTCTCAGCCTCTTGGTGTCTGAATTCCCTGCACTAGGACAGCAGGTACAGTGCATAAGCAATGGTCTCAGGGAAGAAAATAAGAGAACTGAAGCCCGGTGAAAGGACCCTTGAACTCCCAGTTATAGAGGAGTGGACCCTATCGACAACTGCCAGCATACCATGCATTTAGCCTTAAACATGAAGAAATGCGTTTTCAACAGTTCATACTGGTTAGGATGCTCTGTCATAAAAGATTGCAATCTCCTTCATTCATTTGGGACATATTAACAGCTGGTGACCTAGATTAATATGTGAAAAGGCAGACCATATCACAAAATTACTTCACAGATGGAAAGCCGACTCAGTGAAAGGCCTCAGACGAAAGATTCAAGTGATTATTTTAGGGGGAGGGGTAACTACAAGTGGGTGAAATGAAATGGGGAAAAATGACGACAATGTCTTGTCCAAATCTCGAGGATGGCAAACATCTGACATCTGGCTATTTTCTGGACACACACCGAGGGGGTGGAAGGGGACAGTCGTCTGGCTAATTCAGCTTCTGAGGGAGTGGCAGGAGGATCCTGGAGTTCACGGTGAGCTTCAGTAGATATTAAAAGCAATACAATCCTCTTATAGCACCGGGAGGGTGCATGTGTGCAGGGTTGGGGGGGGCGGGGGAGAAGGAGGGACTATAAGCAACCACTGAGCCTGGGGACCAACAGAGTTCAGTGCTTCCCGGCTGAGCTCTGGGGGTAGCTCGAACTGGGGGCAGCTTGAACTTGGGTAAGTGCTATCAAAGTCAGAAACATGGAAAATTTGATTTCCAGAAAGACAGGAAACACCAGATACCCTCATCCCAGGAACAGAAATTAATGTCATGTGAAGCAAATGCAGTTCGATTGACCCCAGGATCACCAGCCCAGGTTCATGCTCAAATACTACGTTCAAGATCCAATATAAAATGCCTTTCGCTCAGGACAAGTGAAGACCTCAAAGGGGTCAGATATAGCAATCAGGGAAGCTGAGGAGCCCAGTGCCTGTAAAATACGACCCCCCGCCCCCCGCCCACTGCCCAGAACTGGACTTGCTATGGATCTGGGTTGAGTTTGTGCACATCCCTTGGGAAAAGCCATAATTTACAATGGCTAATTTACTCCGGAGCTTGCAAAACAACTGAGATCCCAGCCCCTCTGATAGGAGTGGGTTTTGTTTTGCTTCTTCTTAAGCAGAGAAACAAGTATTTTGTGCAGAGATGTGCAAAGCAGAACTCTGAGGTTGGGGTTATTTATTTTTGACCTTCCAGAGGGCATTGACTTCAAAAAGGACACGGATTCATAGGGGAAAGTGTGCATTCTCTGGAACTCCAGTTGAGCACTGTACGAAGGTGTTGGTTGTTTATTATCCGTCCCATTGGTCCATGCACATCTGGTTATCTTCTCTGCTTAAGTCGTTCGTTTCGACCTCACTCAAATAGCCACAACACCCCCACCCAGGAAGATGGGATGCGACAATCTCCCTCTCGCATCTGCAGCCACGGACGCCTGAACTGCGTGCGGGAGAGCCTGAGCTCGGGAGGTGCGGGCACGGAGAGATGGAGGAGCCAAGGGATGCAGTCCTCTCGGGGTGCAGCCAAAGAGCAGCTGCACCTGCCACCCCTAGTCCCCGGAGGCGTGCCCAGGATAGTGGTCACCCTGAGCGGGCTCCCGTGGTCTGGCGCACTCCCTGCCTAGGGGGCCGGGAGTCTGCGGGTCGCTGGTGTACCCACTGCCCGGCCATGCCCACGCTGTCTGAATGGATGCTGCCCAGCTGCAATCACCGGGCGCAGAGACAGGGACTCCTCCACCCTACTCCCGCCCGGGCTCCGCAGCTCGCCGCACCTGGACCCGCGGCCCTGCAGCGCGCAGCCTGCTGGAGGCCAGCACCGCCATCGGCGCCAGCACTGCCTCTCGCCACCTGCCCCGCAGCCCGCCGCCCTCTGCTGACCTTTTCCTGCGCGCGGTTGAGCCGCTTCTGCACGTTCTTGGCGAAGATGCCGGTCTTGATGTCGGCCATGGCTGCTGCGGTCCGCGGAGCTGGAAGAGCAGAGCGCGCAGCGGGCCGGCAGCGGCGCGGAGGAGCCTAGGAAGAGGAGGAGGAGGAGCGGGAGGAGGAGCAGCAGAGGCGTGAGGAGCAGAGGAGGCAACGGGTGAGGGAGGGGCGCGGCGGCGGGACCGGCTTAAAGAGATAGAGAGGAGGCGCGGCCACTAGGGGTGACACAGCCAGGAGTGAGGTGCAGTGAAAGAGAGATTGGAAGCCAAAACGCCAAGCGTCCACTGTGATGGAGGAGAAGGTCTAGAGGTGATAAAAAACGAAAGACTTATCGCAGTCCCGGGGCCTGGAGACAGCTTGAGAGGCGGAGGGGGTAGGGGTACCTCTAACAGGTTTGCATCAAGGAGAGTCAAAAGGCCTTGCTTCTGTCTCCCAATTAAGGAACGTGAGGGGTGGGGGTCCGCAAGGGGGCTGACTGGAAAGTCCCTGCAAGACATCTTGCAAGACAGAAGAGGTAAAAGGATCACTGTAACATTTAAATTTGAATACAAGGGTTGGGAGTGGGGAGCCCAGAAGAGAAGGATCAACTCTTACACACAGGTGCGGCCCCTTGTCAGCGCTCAAATTCCTGCACAGCAGACACCCTGGCACAAAAGTTTTCCCAAGAAATAGTGCAGTGAGAAGAGCAGACAGGACTTTTGGGTCTCCAGGTCAACCGAGGCCTCCTTAAAAACCTTCTGACAGTTTTGCTTGTTTTGTTATCAAGGTCTCTCCGTCATCATGCCAACTATTGCAAACTGCCTCGAGCAAGAAGGTAGACATGTGTAGTTGGTATAACAAAAGTTATATTTTATTATGCTGATGATCATCACACAAGGTTCACACTCTAAATTCCTAACTACTGTCCTGAGCCTATCTCCCCAATACACCTGATCACCTATACACCGTATCTTAGCTGAAGGTCAGGTCCAGTCTCTAACAGAAGTCTCTGATTCGAGTGTCAGGATCCCAGGGCGGGGAATCTCCAGGGCAAATCAAGGTGGTATCTCTCCAGATGTGCAGAGCAGAGTAATGCTCTTGGTCATAGCTTACACACTGTTCAGTGGGCATCCTGGGGTTGTGGGCATCATGGGGTTCTAGGCCTGTATGTATCTGGTTATATTGAGTGAGTGATGTCACAGGGTTCTGGTTATCTGGGTACAGTGGGGTTCCTGACTAAGCTGTTTTTACATGCCTAAAAGGCTTTTTTTTTTTTTTCCACTATGCTCATTACACTGGTTGTCCTGGAACTTGCTCTGTAGACCATGCTGAATTCAAACTCACAGAGATCTGCCTTCCTCTGCCTCCTGAGTGGTGGGATTAAAGATGGTCCTTTTTGACACTCTTTACAGGAAAATGTGGTCCTTGGTGAGCCTGGCAACAGTTAGGCAAAAGGAGAGCTCCAGAAGGCTCTGATGAAGGACCAACTATTCATTTTCAGGCTTCATTTAGAGTTTGAGTAGAGAAAGGCAGGTGGCAGCCGACCATCGCAAGTCAGAGGTTGACCAAAACACGTGAGTATCCTGCTCCTCCTCTGGAGCTGTAGGTGTTCCCTCCCTCCAACCAATTCCTAATGTTACTCTTCTGTGGGCTATAGCTCCAGTCTCTTGATTTTGGGATGATGCTATTGCTACTTTAATGCATAAGATGTGGCCTAAGGCCAGTGTGACAGCTGAAGGACTCAGCTTTGAAAAGGTAGATAAGCTCTACACTCTGCAGAACCCTCTATGGCCAAATATGAAACTCAACTACACCAATATTAAAATTAAATAAAAACAAACAATGACTATGGAGGGACCACATGGGAAGGGAGGGGTTTTGAGTACATTGGCGAAGGAAAACACAGATATCCCAATTTTCCAACCAATCCCCTGGCTGAATATAGCCACACAGACACATTACCACACCCTGCAGAAGAGCTGTCCACTGGATCCTAGTCCAGAATACAGAATCGTAAATAAACACCATTGTTTCATAAACAGTAGGCACCTTGGAAAACTAATCTGTTCTAATAGCTCTCCCTAGGATTGTCTGTCCAATTTGCCTGGTAATAAATGGATTCCCAGGATGTAAGGCTCTTGGTGCTAAAACTGGGAGGTGTTGGATAAAGCAAGATGAGTTGGCCAACCTGTTTCGGGTATCCCACATAAACAGAAGTTTACCTTACAGAGAAATGAGGAGAAAGCTTATTCTTGCCCCTGGTCAATATTCAGTGAAAAAGATAATTCAAAAATTAGAAATTTCAGTTAGTTTTCTCTAGTGAAGGGAAAGGGATTCAGAACCTCAGCTCTGCCCTGAGCTTTTGACTGTGAGAATGCAAGCTTGAGAATGGTAGAGTAGTGCTCGCTTCAGCAGCACATATACTAAAAAAAAGAATAGTAGAGTAGATCAAAATGTACTGGAGTTTGTTAGTTCATGATCAGTCTTACAGAAACGATGCCTGGACCCCCTCTGCTCTGATAATGAGTAAGCTTCAATGCCCTCTGGTAGACACCAATGTTCTTTCCTTATAAACATGGGAGAGGCATTCTAATTGGGAGATTTACTTTTTCCCAAGCTGTCAGCCTGCAACACAACCACCCTTTGTCTCTCTTGCAGTTATCTCCCAACCATAATTTTGGAACTCAGCTTACATCTCCTGAAATAAAATTGCAAATGATTATCATTTCTTACTATTTGGTTGCCCAATTCTAGTTCTGTAGCAGAAGTCTTGTCAGTTCTTGGTAATTCCATCTGAAAGCATGCTAGGCATGTCAAACAGTTGTTAGGTGCAGACTTATCACAATTTACCAGTTGAGAGGTAAATGGGTACCTATTTGCAAGTTGCCATAGGGCTCATTCTAGGCAGTCTAGAATGCTGACCAAGCACTTTAGATGGTACTTAATAGGTGTTTTGTAAAGAGTTGTTAAAAATCCCACTAGACTGGATCATGAGTATCTATGAAGTCAGACATGGTGGCAGGGATCAGAGACACTCTTTCAGAACCCTAAGCCTGAGATTCTGGAATTGTTTCCCAGTTTCTCATTAAAAACCTTTACATCTGATCCTGCCCCTTTGTCACTCTCTGTTGGTTTGATGTTCCTGTCTGTGGCAGAACAATTCTGGAATGATATTGGGGACATGCCTTGCTTTAGGAGGTACCTGTCAGTGGGACCGGAGCTTTGATAGATTTCTTGACCTTTAGTAGTCATTTTCCCAAGAGATATCACAACTGCAGATGCTCAGACCATTGGTGGCACAGAATCAGGGCCTTGGCCAGGGCAATTTGCAATGGTGGCACTTGCCTCCAAGTTGGGAAGACGGATAGCTTTGATGCTTTTGCGAGCTCATCTCTGGGACTTTCTCCTGTCTCTCTGGCCTTTTTCTTCTATGGTTGCATTTACATTTAAGCATCACATCTGGTCCATTGGGGGCTTTGTGGTTCCTCTGCAAGATGACTGGGTCCTCTGAAGCAGGGTGTAAAATAAGGAATGTGGGCATGTCATTGGCTCTCCCTCGGTTCTGAGACCCCTGACAGCTCTGTTTGTTGTAGTGTGACTGGGGAGGGTGCACCAGCTCTTTTTGATGTGAAACTATTTATGCAGACTTTGAAATGGGAGTTTATAGGGAAAGCATAGTAGTTAGACTCCTCTATTGGAAATATAAGAAGCAAGCCTGGTAATTCTTTCCTCTTGAGTACAGCACTAACAGCATGAGCCTGACTCCATGAGGATGTCTACATTTTTGCTGGGTTTCAGGCATTGTTTCTATTTTTCCTAAGTATCTATTTTTCCCTCTCCTTTCCTCTTATTCTGTCTCTGCTTCTCTCTCTCTCTCTCTCTTTCTCTCTCTCTCTCTCTCTCTCTCTCTCTCTCTCTCTCTCTCTCTCTCTCTCTCTTTCTTCTTTTTCCACTCTGCACTTCTGACATCACATCTATATGGCTGAAAAGGCAATGTAGTCCCTTTTTCAGCTGTGTGTCCTATAAATAGATACTGTACAGGATGCCATGTGTTGTTGGGATAAGTCCTACATTTTAATACTGTTCCTAACATTTCATTTTATACCTTTGATTTTATTTCTTGTAAATTTGGATAGTAGATTATAGTTTAACCATTATTGACTTTTTTTAGAAATGGGATATAATTTTTTTTCTTTTCTTTTTTTAGATCTTTTAATCTGATATTTTATTTTTTATTGATTCCTTGGGAATTTCACATCATGCACCCCAATCTCATCCATCCCCCAGTCTCTCCCCACCACACCTCACCACTGCAATGTCTCCTCAAAGGAAAACTAACAAAAAAAATAGTAAACATAAGATAAAAATAAAAAGGAGAAAAATAATTTAAAAAACAGATAAATACAAATACAAATAAGAATATTAATTTCAATTAAAAACAAACAAAATAAACAAACACACCCCCCCCAAAAAAAACCCACTTTGCTCCTCAGCCTTTGCCTCTCCATTGCCTCTTTATTGGTCCTAGTAGCACTGGGAGCTACTCTGTACCACACTGTACACCTTTTTTTCCAAACAGCTTTCCTTGGAAATGTTCATTGTGTAATATGTTGTTGGTCAGGTTTAAGACCTCTGGCCTCTGGCATACCATAGACACTGGACCCCCACAGAAACTCCCTGGACATCCCTTTGTTGCCCCAAGTCATGTAGACCATTCAGGCAAGGCTCTGCAGGACCAGTCCCTTCACACACTCCAGTAGATCATAGATGGGGTAAATGTTAGGATGTGCCAGCTTAAAACCCTGGATGTGTGCCTGGGTGGCTGCTGAGTTGGTCATACTGGGCTCTGGGACCACTTCCCTCAGGTGAGAGGTGGGGCCAGCTCTTCTATGCCCATGGTAAGGGATGGGGCCATCTTTCCCAAGTGTGGGGGTTGAACTCTCCTATTAGGGGCAAGGCCAGATTTTCCATGCTGGGGTCATTGGGGTCTGTTAACCCAGGGTCTATGGGGGCAGAGAGACAGCTCTCCAGTGAAGGGGGTTGGATATCCCCAGGCCTGTGAGGGGCAGGGCCAAGTCAGCGAGGCTCTTGTAATTCAACACATGGTTCACATAGGACCTTGTGGTAACATGGACAATGAACATCAATGTAGACCCCAGCTGTGGCAGGACCATGGACCCAGACATGGCCCTCAGCCACAGCTCAAGCCCAGACAGCTCCATGGCCCTGGGTGGCAGCCCAGGCCACTCATATTGGGATGGCTCCTGCAGTGTAGCCACATATGGTAACCCAAACCCCAGGCATCTTGAGGGCCCTTGGTAGTAACAGGAGCCATGGACATCAACAGAGACCATGGCCACAGCAGGGCCACAGACATGGCCCTTGGCAGCAGCTGGGGACTGGACATCACCATGGATGGCCCCAGATGGCAAGCAGGCATCCCATATCAGCCTGTTCCTCACCTCCTTTACCTCTACAGATCCGGCTCTCTCCACAGGACACAGGATCTGCCTCTCTCTCCCTTCCATACCCCTCTATACATTTGTTCACCAAAATGGCACCTGACCCTTTTCCCCCTAGCTTCTTCCTGCCTGCCCATGGCAAACTACCTTGGGCAGCATGTATGGGCCCATCTCTGCTACTAGGTCCTAGAGGCACCAAGCACAGCCTTAGCCTCTCCCAGACCCCCAATCCAGGGCAAACTACTCAGGAGTGGCTTGTGTGAGTCCTGCTCTACCACTCGCTGGGATAAATTTTCTTACACAGCTGATTTTTAAGAATGAGACAAGTTCCAGCCTTCATGGCGATTCTCTGCTTTACAGGTACTAGTTTTCTAGCTTAGACAACTGAGAAAAACTATGGGGGGAGCCTATGCGGGGAGAGGAGAGGCAGTTTCCTAGGTCATAAGCCCAGTTGGGCTCTGACAGGCAACAAGCTTGTAGGTACAGATCTGACAGATGAGATATTGTGCATGAAAATATTACTTGGTCTCGAAAGTTAAAGGACTTTAGTACAACAAATAAAAGTCAATTTCTGTAAAATAAAACAAAACAATAAAAACTTTAAACCTGGTATACAAGAGCTACATAGAGTTTAACAGGTAGGTGAATCTGTTTTACCAAATACTATAATGCCGGCAAAAGCAACTTTAAAAATATGTACAAAGGTACAGCATGGTAGATAGTCCCATAATACTACTGGACCATAGAAGAGCAGGTAGGTCAACTATCATGTCTTCGAGAATTTTATGATTTGTAGTGTTACCTTTTATTTCATAATCTTAAGACTTAAATATTTTAATGACATGGGCATCTTGTAGAGTATGTTGGATGCCCAGAACCAGCCATGAGGCCACCCTTTTACCCCCCACAGATACCCCCAGTGTCTTCCTCTGAGCCACAGGGAACTCCCACAGCAGATGGAAGGCAATGGCACAAGAGGGATTTGGTGGTTTCATCTACTATTCAAGTGATAATATTGTGCTTTTATGCATACTCTCTTCATTTTCACTGGGCATGCCCACAATTTCCGAACTACTTAATACTTTTCCTCATATTGGCTAACCATTTTCCATCTCAATCAGTCAAGGAAAACTATGACCCACCCAATCCATTATATTTTAGTGTTTATGAAAAGTTAACCACAACTCTTTCGAATTTCTGAAGTAAACCTACATGTATAGTTATCCTAATATCAAACTATCTTGTAATTTGAGAATATAAAATAGTTTTTAACATTTATACAAAGTTAAATGTTATAACATTTATATAAAGTTAAATGGTGTTAAAAGACATAACAACTTCAACTCCATAGAAGACAAAATTCCATAACCAATCTTTATTTTTGATAAACGTTTCTCCCTTCTACATTGGTCGATGACTCAAACTGTAGATTATGATAGGTTTTGATAATGGCTGAAATAGGCCCAGAATTACAGTTGCCATAACTCATTTCACCTATGTTCTAATAGCTTGGAAATTTGTCTGCTCCTGTTTTTATGTTTCATCAGTTCAACCAAGACCTTTAGGGAAAGAAATTCCTAGATGTGCTTTACATACATCTGGCTGTTTGGCAATACACATAGGTGTTATAGTGCTGTATATAATTGTGACTTGATTAGTTACTTCTAATTACTGAATTCTTCATGTCCCTTTACAGGTAGTTAAAATGATATTCTACCTAGTCCTCCAGACAAGCATAATGGGAATTTTGATCTCATTCAAGTTATGCTGATCTCTTATACTGGCTTCCTTGTTTGAAAGATTAAATGAAATCTAATTTTCTGCCACAAATATTAAATGAAAATGGAAGGAAATTTAAGATGTCCTGAAAAAATATTTTTATTGATTATTCTGCGCATTCCAGTTATAAGTAATCAAGCATAGACTCATATTAGTCTTCAAATTAGGCCAACTACCTACAATTTAGTCCCATGTAATATTCAAACTAAATTTTGCCTGCATCACTACATTTTTCCTTTTCTAATTTTACTAGGTCTCAAAATCACTTCTTAGCTACATTGATAATTCATCACTTATGAATGACAAGTAAAAAGCAAGAGCCAAGATTTGCATTTTACAGATAGCCATTGGCCACAAAAGGAAACACTCTATTAAACTGCCTGATAACTTTAATGTACTTCAAAACTGTGCTTGATGCGTTTATGCAAAGCAAATGCAAAAAACTCCTCTACCTCAGACAAATTACTTGAATATCACTTAATATCTTATAAGCCAAATGAGAGGTCAGGGAGTAAAATGAAATCAAAATTCTAATTAGCCCAACTCTTTCTGAGGGAAGATAAGCTCTTGTAAGTTTTTTATGCTACTTTCTATCCACAAAAAAGCTATAAAAATCCCATGTACAATGTGGGAATCAGCATATTTGTGCTACTGAGAGCCCCTTCTTATTTGTTTTGATATTTGACTATTATCAGGAATCGTTTTCTAGCTTGAGCAAGTCTTAGCTTTCTGACAGTGATCTATTTAAACATCTTTAAAATGTTTACTTTTCCATACACAGATGCTCCTCAACTTAGACTGGAGTTACATACTAATAAACTCAAAGTTAAATATATCACAAGTTAGGATGCATTTCATACAGCTAACCTACCAAACACCACAGCTTAGTGCCACAGTAACTGTAGAGGGTTGGTTCTTTCCCCTCAAAGGGACCGAATGGGAGCCAACTCACTGCCAATACCCATATCTCCAGAGAGACTCGTACCATGTATCATTAGTCTGGGAAAAGATCCAAATTCCAAATCCGAACTACAGTTCCTACTTAATGCGTATTTCACACCATCTTTAAGTCAAAACTCACTCGTTAAGTCAAAAATTTGTAAATCAGGTTCTATCCATTTTGCCAAAGACTTTGATTTGGGAAACTATTTTTGATTAAACTTACCCATGTCTGTATTTTTGGAGGAATATAGCCAACATGTACCCATCTTTGACTTCATGATTGCCCCCTAACCTGCTCACTTCAGCCATCCACTCCCTTTTCCAACACCAGGACCCTTCCAAAGCCAACCATGGAGCTCTTGGAGCTGTGGCTAGTGGTATAGCAGAAGCCTTGCCTTTCGTCACAAGATCCCACACACAGTGTCCCTTCTGAGCTCTCTCTTCAACCCAAGCTGATGAGTGCATGTCACTGCTGACTCAGATCTAATCACTGTTTTCTTGTCCTTTGCTATCAGAAAGACATGCTTTCTTTCCTTTTGGAATGCCGCTTCCTGTTCCAGAGGCCACATTATGTACCAGCTTCTCCCACATATTCATACCTCATTACCTTCTCTTGAAGCCCCAGGACTTGCTGTGGCTTGGTGTTAGCACCATAGCAGTCAATGGAATTGGGTGGGGAAGAGAGGAATCCATCCTGTTGATGCTATTCATTTTTGTTGATGGCCCAGCCTTTAAGTTCAGCCTTCCAGAGCCTTTGGGAGGGTCTATCTAAGACATAATCTGTTGTAAATAGATTCATGTTTCCTAAACAGGAAAAAAATAAGTCTTTACTCATGACACTTGGGCAGGCAAAATTATTTGAAAATACAATCCTTACACACATAAGTAAGATATAAATTTAAATGAGTTCATGGTAGAGGAAGGTGACCCTCCAACCAATGTGACTGATGTCCATATAAGAAAAGCTTTGTAGACAGGCACACACTGAGGAGATAGGCAGAGTGGAAAAGGTGGCATAAGGGCGGAAGACAGAGCTGGAGTTGGACTGCTTCCTGAAGAACTCTATGGAATGTCAGTCACCACAGAGGCTGAGTGTCACTAGCCTTGCTGACAAGTCAGTGTTGCATGTCTAACCTAACTGTGGGAGAACCAACTTTGATTTTTAAACCCACCCAGTATGTGGTATTTTGATATGGCAGCCTCAAAAAACCTATACATCATGTAAGTATTTTCCTCAAAACAGCAGATCTGAAAATTTACCTTCAGTCCAAAAAACTGTTATCGGATTTCTAGAATAAGATCACCAGTAGAGAGGAGAATCTATGTTCCTCTGTTGCTTTCTTTTGAAACAGTGTATTTTTTTGAAGTGTGTCATTTGACCTTATTGTCCTTAACTAAATGGAAAAAAACAGTAGCTCTGGAGAGAGCCAGTTGCCAGGTAGGTTCTCTGGAAGAGTCTGAGGTGGACTTTCAGGACACGCTTATGAGAGAGCAGTGAGTCAGTGAAAGGAAAGGCAGAGTATTTATTAGGTAGAGCGAATGGAGGAGGTAGGCTGGTGAGCCAAAGGGAGCCTTGCCCATATGTAACAGTGGAATCCAGAAGCACTTGGCCCTCTGCTGAGTATTCACAAAGTTTGGGTAACTGCCAGAGACCAGCTCTGGAGGGATTCAGGTCCCAAAGAGGATGTGTGGAGTCGGAGGAGGGGGGCTACCTGACACGATCTGAGGGTGAATCGGGATGGCTGCCTTCACATTTATTGGAAAAAGAATACATCTTTTATACTCCTATACTCTATAGTTGCACATAGGATTAAATGGGAGAAAGGGGCAAGTGAGTTGGGATGTGGCTTGAGATGGGGGGTTGAGGAAGCTAACATTGACCTTGACAAGTTAATAGGCACCAGTCCTTTGTTAATGGAAGGGCCACAAGTTCCTCTTGCTAGAGATAATGACTCCCTTTTTAGCAAGCAGGACCTTTCTTCAAGCTCCTGAGGGAATGGGGACTTTTGTCTAAATGCCTGACTTTGAGAAAAGGACATTTTGTGGGGAGCAGACATTCCATTATAGAATATTGCAGTTTCTTGAATGGCTTACTTTATCCAAATAGCTAAAGCTTAAAAATGAGCAAAGATGAAGCTAGACAAATACTACTGTGAACCTGAGTAGACCTTAGGAATTTATAAATCTTGGTTATCAAATATACCTTATTTATCAAGCATATGTTACTCATCTAAATTTTCTAGCAGCTTGGTGTTAACTTGTGTGGGAGTAGGCAGAGTTATCATGCTATGTGGTTCCATGGTGGTGGGGATTTTTTTCCAAAGAATTATTTTGTTTTAAAAGACTGCCATTTTACACATTTTCATCCTTCAAAGTTCTCACAACATTTTCTAAAGGGAAAGGCAAAACAGTGAGAATCATTAAAAATTGAAGCAAAAGGATTCTGGAGAATTGTGATCCACAAAGTCAAAATGGTGGACTTTTGTCAAGCAGCAATGGTCACTATGGGGTCCACACCAGGTAACTATGTACTGAAGAGATGTTCAGTGCTCAGGGTGAGGACAAGAGGAGGAGGAGGAGGATGCTGACTGGTGCCCCCTTCTCTATACAGCTAAGATGTAGTGCTCATAGCAAGTAGGAGGCATGTGCTTTACAGTTATCTCCCAAATACTATCTGCTGTCTCTTCCTCATGACATATTTTCATGCGTTCTACCCACACCAAGATGTGTCTGAAAGTACCTTAATCCTGACTTTGTCATACTCTGAGCATCCAGGCTTTTTACATCTGAACATGGACCATTTCTTTGTTCCTTCCCCATGAGAGTTATTAGGGGGTGTGCCCCCAAAACTTCTCTACTATGTAGGATTACCCATTTATAAGAAATCTTTAGAAATATACTTTCTAAATATATTTCTTGTCTAACACTCCGTACACCAATCAAGCAAGTAAAATGTTTTGATGACACCCACTTTTCACCATAAGGGTGATTTTCTAATCTCTTAATGCTGTGATATTAATAGTCAGTATTCTACTATATAAAATGTTTCTCCTTCTTATTTATTTAGCGTATTATCTCCTTATTGTCCACACAGAGTCTTGGATTCTTATTTTTTAATCTATTAATTTGTGTTTACCTTGATGCTCAAATTATTCCCCATATCGCCAGTGAGAATGATTTTTAAATTTTAAAGATACATATCCTCACTTTTTCTTTTGATTTTTTCCTTTTTGTTCTAAAAGAACAAGGTACTCCAGCCTCATCTTGCCTTTCCCCTAACTGTGTCCTGGAATCCTTCATAGGTCCCTGATTTCTTCTGATGTAGAATAACGTTATTATCAAAAAAACATATTGGTGAAATTATTAAGGCCACTCCACGTAGTTAAAAGAGAGGTTTATTTAGTGGTGTAACTTACAAATGAAAGGATAGGTAGGTTGCAGGTCTGGGGAAGACGTAACACAGTCTGGCGGTGTTCTCTGAAGAACTCTGCTCCATCTACCTCTAGCGCCCAGGGTCCAGGAACCAAGTGAGGTGGCGCATCTGGATCTCGGGTCTTCAGGGTCCTCTCTTGGCCCCACCTTGTAGGCGTGACAGTTACCGAAGCCTCAATGGGGGTTGGAACTTCCAGATCAAAGCTGGAATGGCTACCCACTACAAAAACATGATAGGTCTATAGCTCTAGGTCTGATTACTACCATTGAATGTCATTGCCTAGAGGCTGTCAAGTAGATGGAATATATGTGTATGTGTATGTTAAATAGTAAATTTGTACTGAGATTTCTAGTTCAAATCCATTCAATTTTCTTGCTGGCCTTCCTATTCAATACTTAAATGTTCTGTCAGCTGTATTCCATGAGTGGAACAATCTCACTAACGTCACTCATTTTCTCAGCTCCAAAATACCCACAAAATAGGTTCAGAATATTTATATCACTACAACCCAAAAGCCTACCAAGAAGAGCTCTGGATTGAAATCAAAGAAGTACTTTCAAACCTTACTTGGAGTTCTGGAATAAAGACATATTTATAAAGCAATGGAACAGAAAAAAGAGCCCCAAAATAAACACTCAACAATGTGATCAATTGATCTTCAACAAAAAAAGCCAAGGCTATTAACATTAAAAGGACAAATAGTGCTGGGAAAACTAGATACTCACATGGAAGTGAAATAGGTTGGGCTCTTACCCTGTAAAACACATAAAAGTTAAACAAAAGTGGGGCCGGGCGGTGGTGGCGCACGCCTTTAATCCCAGCACTTGGGAGGCAGAACCAGGCGGATCTCTGTGAGTTCAAGGCCAGCCTGGGCTACCAAGTGAGTTCCAGGAAAGGCGCAAAGCTACATAGAGAAACCCTGTCTCGAAAAACCAAAAAAAAAAAAAAAAGTTAAACAAAAGTGGATTGGAGATTATTAAGACATAAGACCTAAAACTGTTAAGCACTTAGAAAAAAAACATAAGTGGAGAGTTTCGTGGTGCTGGGTTCTGCAAAGAAAGGTAATTAGAGTTTTATTAAATTTGAAATGATTGGTGCAGCAAAGAATTTTTATCAGCATAATTAAAAGGAACTGAATCTGAGATGTATTTGCTTATTGTATAAGAAAACAATTATTGTATGATAAAAGAATAATAATATATTATATAGAAAATTCTTACAACTCAACAACAAAATAACCCAATTAAACTCCAAAAAGGGTGCCCTCAGAAGAGCTTTGTGGGGTCAGAGACCTCATACCCACTTGCCTCCTGCTCTCACCACTCAGAATTCCCTCAAAATACCTCCATAAGATCAAAGTTGCTTGTCTTTCCTGCCCTGATCACCACAGCTTCACATACCCTTAGGACATGACCATGAGATCAGAGACAATGGCAGACCTGGCAGAGCCAGAATCACTTCAGGTACCCTACCTATGAACCAGCACTGATTGTCTCTACCACAGTTCACACGGCACGTACCCAAGCAAAGGCCCAGTAGGCTGCAGAACGCTACAGATACAAATGCTTACTCAGCTCAGAAGTGCCAGAACCTCATTGAAAAGATGAGAGCCACTTGTTGGTGCCAGAGCCAAAGTCCAAAGTAGGGCCTGATCTGAAGCCAAAGTAGCACCCACCACCATCAGATTCAGAGCCAGAGCCTGAGCAAGAGTCAGGTCCTGAGCTGGATGCAGCCAGAGCCAGAGCCAAACCCAGACACTCTGTGAGAGCCAAAGTTACATTTTAAGTTGTAATTATTATGCCTTAAAGATCCATGAAACAAAAATGCCTCTGATCTACAAGCCCTTTGCCCAAGCTCAGATAGTTCCTGAAATGCTGGAGGCTATTGTTTATGGGAGATAACAAGCCACATGTTCTCACTCCCTAAACAAGTTTGTTTGACCCATCTGCACTGGATGTGCTTAATTACATGTGGGTGGGAGAAATATGTCAGGAGGTATGATTGTCCCTGATTGAACCTGATGGGAAATGCAATGAATTGTGGATTTTCCTTCTTAATCCCTTACCATACTTGACTCTGGGCCATTTCCCAGGAATCTGGGTATGGACCTGGGTAGAGCTCATCCACCTGGTTTGGTGGATTGATAGCTGTAAGAGAGAAACACCAAGATCATCAACAAGCCAAACAGAATACCAGCATACTACTTAGCAGAAACTTAGTGCAAGAGGCATTGGATGATGTATGTCAATTTCTGAAGGACCACAACTGTCAACTTCAACTACTATCTCCATCAAAAATATATATCATGATAGAATAAAAAACATTCCACAATATATCAGAGAAGCAACAAATAAAATAACTTAGTGACACACCTTAAAGATTTGGTATATAAGAAAAAATTCCCCAAATCAAAAGCCAAAAAGAAATAGTAAGATTATGCCAGAAGTTAATTGAATAGAAACAAACAAAAAACACAATATTGAATGAAACTATACAATGTTGGTTGTTTTGAAAAAATAAATACTACCAATAAATCCATAGCCAAACTAAAGATCGAAGCCAAAAGAAAAAGACTCAAATTGATAAAGTTGGAGATGAAAGTGGATCCATTATAACAGACACCAGTGAAATCATGAAATTCTAAGGGTGCTGTAAAATATTTACTCAACTAAATTAGAAAATCTAAAATAAATGGATGAAATGATATATTTTAGGTTTATATGAAATACCAAGGAAAGATGAAATAAGTAATTTAAGCAGATCTGTAGCAAAAAGTGAATTGGAAACAGTAATAGAAAAAAATTTTTCCTATCAAGAAACATTCAGACCCAAATGGAATCACTAGTAAATGTAAACAAACATTCACAGAAGTAACACCAATGCTTCCCAAACTATCCTAAGAGACAGGAAAAGAAATAATAGTATCAAAATAGTTGAGGAAGCTAAGATTACTCCAATGCTAAAACTAGAAACACAAGAACAAAAACCGTAGAGCAATCTCCCTAGTAAATATATGTGTAAATATTCTCAACAAAATCTTACAAACACAGAAACACATCAAGATCATTTAGAATAATCAAATTGTCCTGATTCCACAGATGTAGAAAAATTCAACATATGAAAATGAGTAAGTGTAACATATCACATAAATTTACCCAAAGACATGATCATCTCAATAAGTGCAGAAAAATATCTTGATAAAATGCAACATCCTTTCATGATAAAAGTCCTAAAGAAACAGATACCCCAAGGAACATTTATCAACATAATAAATGTACAGATAGCAAGCATATAGCCAACTGTACACAAAGTACAGGAAAACTCAAAGGATTTTCACTAAAATTTGAGACAAGACAAGGTGTTCCCTTGTCTTATTAAATCTAGTTCTAGAAGTCTTAACTAGAGCAGCAAAACAGCAGAAGCCAAAAAAAAGCAATAAACAGGAAAGGAAGACATCAAAGCATCCTTATTTGTTCATGATATGACCTATAGATAAGAGATGATAACGTCTCCAAGAGAATATTGTCAGAGCTCACTATCACTTTCAGGAAAGTAACACAATACAAACAACATTTAAACTCAATAACCTTCCTAAATATCAGTAACAAACAAACTGAAGAAATAAGGGGGAAAATACTTGAAATAAACCTAATAATGGAAGTGAAAGACCTCTACAATAAAAAACTTTGAAAGACTTGAGAGAAAATTTGAAGTAGATAAAGAAAGATGGAAAGGCCTCCCAATGCTAATAGTTTGAAATATTCAATGTTATAAAAAATAGCTATCTTATCAAAAGTAATCTACAGAGTAAATTTAATCTTAATCAAAATTCCAATGATATTCTTCACAGAATTTAAAATAACATAAGTTGATCTGGAAGCACAAAAGACCTTGTACAGGAAAAGCAATCTTGAGCCAAATATAATAATAATAATGATGATGATGATGTTCAATATTTAATAATATTTATATACAATATTATTATTTTAAAGCTCAATTTTAAAAAAAAAAAACATGATACCAAATCAAGATGTTGATCCTTAGCAGCAGAAACAGCAATTCATTGGCGTGAAAACAGACATGTAGGTAAGTTTAACAGAAAGAATATCTGTATATAAACCATGCAGCTACAGCTACCTGATGTTTGAGGAAAACACCAAAGATACTTATTGGAGAAAATTCAACCTCCTTCATGAATTATATTGGGAAAACTGAAACT
This sequence comes from Peromyscus leucopus, assembly GCF_004664715.2. Classification (NCBI taxonomy): domain Eukaryota; kingdom Metazoa; phylum Chordata; class Mammalia; order Rodentia; family Cricetidae; genus Peromyscus; species Peromyscus leucopus. The sequence continues at coordinate 43,428,486 of NC_051067.1, forward strand.
CTGCATGTAGAAGAATAAACTTAGATCTGTGTCTTTCATCCTGTCAAAAATAAATAAGTAAGTAAATAAACTACTGGGCCTAAGGAGATGGCTCAGTTTAAGAGTTCTTGCTGCCCCTCACCACCTGCAGCAGGTGAGAGAGCTGATCCTGCCCCTCACCACCTGCAGCAGGTGACAGAGCTGATCCTGCCCCTCACCACCTGCAGCAGGTGACAGAGCTGATCCTGCCCCTCACCACCTGCAGCAGGTGACAGAGCTGATCCTGCCCCTCACCAGCTGCAGGGGGTGAAAGAGCTGATCCTGCCCCTCACCAGCTGCAGCAGGTGAGAGAGCTGATCCTGCCCCTCACCACCTGCAGCAGGTAACAGAGCTGATCCTGCCCCTCACCACCTGCAGCAGGTGACAGAGCTGATCCTGCCCCTCACCAGCTGCAGCATTGGGGAAAGCTGGCCCTGCACCTTGCTTGGGCAACACAGTAAAGCTGACCCTTTTGATTGGCATTCGGGTGAGCCAACCCTGAGAACATGAGCGTGGGAGATGGGGCCACACCCTTGATCTGCCATAAAGTGGCATGGGCAAAGGAGAGATCCCCTACCCCCACCCCTCACCACCTACACAGATGCAGAGAGAGAGAGAGAGAGAGAGAGAGAGAGAGAGAGAGAGAGAGAGAGAGAGAGAGAGAGAGAGTTAGAATGGAGTTACTTTACTAGACACATAGGATAAGAAGTAAAAAGCCTAGTGCCAGGACTAGGTTGCCTCTTTTGTAGTTGTTACCCAGTGGGGTCTATGAGACTCCCAAGACATTACAGTCTACTGCCAATACTCTTGATTACCTTCCAGAAACCTCAAACTTCATTCATAGAACATGGAAAATGAAGCTGTTATTGACCTTGAAGCTTTATTCCTACTTGCTAGCTTCATTGTTCTTGGAGGTACTATGCATACCATTGGAGGAGAAAAGCATTCTTCAATCTTACCCACCTGTGAACTCTGGTAGCTACAATAATGACTAGCCTGGAAATAAATTCCCACTAGTGCAATATGGTGAAATTTTATTTGTGCTGAAATGTGATTTTATTTGAATATTAATAAATAAAGTTTGCCTGGAGATCAGAGGTCATAGCAAGTCAGGGACAGCAGTCAGGCGGTGGTAGCCCATGTCCTTAATCTGATCACATGGCAGGCAGAGTCTCTGTGTGGTCAAGGACACAGCCAAGCGTGGTGACCTGAGCCTTTAATCCCAGTACCAACCATAGAGACCTGGAGGTCTGTATAGGCAGGCAGTGACAAGGAAGTCATGTGGCTGGCTTTAGGGCCAATGAGAAGGCAGAACAGGAAAGCAATAAATCACAAGTCACACTGGAAGAAGGTCTCTCTCTCTGGGGAAGCGATGGCTGAGAGGTAATAAGGTAGTCGTGACTCTCTGATCTCTTGGGCTATTTACCTGTGTATTTGGCTCTTTGTTTCTTATTTTCTAAGACTGTTGAGAATTTTGTCTACAGTGCAATAGTGGCAGGAACATCGTAAGAATAACCAACAACTTTCTGAATGGATTATATAGTCACATTCTACCAGATGAAACCATATCTGGCACCATCACCATTCCCAGAACTTATGGATAGACAGGTTATTGGTTCTAGGAGAAAACCTGCTACTGTTATTCTACTAAATAGATACAGTATTGAGCTGATTCTTAATGACTTATTGTTATACATGTGGATCAATACATCTCTCAATACTCATACAAGAAGTTTCTATTTCCAGTAGATGGTAATTAACACAGATACCCACAACTCACCAAGGTGCAGAGAAAAAGAGACTGCTGAATGCTCAGCCTTTAATGGACATCTATACCACATCCCCTCCTCTCAAAGCTCAGGGGTCATTGCAGAAGAGGGAGCAGAGAGTATAATAGTTGATTGATTACAAGGAAACCATGTCTTCTGAACACAACAGGGTAGCTGCAATATGAACTCACAGGTTGTGGCAACTTGCATAAGATCAGTGCAAACTCAAGCCAGACTAAATCCCAACATACATATGCCAGTTAGGAATGAGGTACCAGCCCTAGCTGAGGAGCTTCTAGCCATTAACAGTTACTGGGAGGGAGAAAGTCAATTTTCTTCAAGAGTGGAGATTTTGTGAACCCAACCACATTTCAATGGAAGACCACACTTTCAAGAATAACTGGGCCACACAAATTGGACTTGATGGGTTATGAAGACACTACATTGGGTGGGTAGGGAAGAGGGGATCTGGGAGGATTTCGGGGAAGAGGATGAAAATGATCAAAATGTGCAAAATTCTCAGGGAATTAATAAAAATTGAAAGTATTTTGAAATTCAATTTCACATCAGCCAGAATAACTAGCATCAACAAAATATAGCAAATACTGATAATGTTGGGAAGGGAGTTCTTACTAACTGCTATAGAGAATGTAAACTAGGGTAGACAATACAAAAATTACTGGGGCTCAAAATTCTAAAGCTAAAACTAGCACACACCAGCTATACCACCTCTGGGTCTATAACAAAAAGACTCGATATCCTACCACACTGATACTCACACATATATGTTTGTGTTGCTCTATTTACAACAGCTAGAAAAGTAGAATCAGTTACATCACCATCAGTTGATGAGTGGATAGTGAAAATGTTCGTATACCAATGGAATTTGATTCAGCTATAGAGAAAAATGAAATCTGTAGGAATATAGGTGAAACTGGACAACTTTGTACTGAGCAAGGTGACCCAAACTCAGAAAGAAAAATGCTGTTCTTTGTTGCAGCTTTGAATTTTTATATTTGTATGTTTAAGTTGAGTGAGTGTGTGTGAAGCCTGCTGCGCACCTAGAAAGGAAATGTAGGAAGGAGAACACATGTGAGGTGAAAGTAGAGCAAGTCCTGGGGTGGGAAGCTTTGATGGAGAGAATGATGTGGGAAGAGGGATAACCAAAACCAAGGATATAGGCAAAAGGCATGTGGAAACCTACTACTTTGTAAGCTAATCAAAAAACATAAAAGAAAAAAGTTTGGGGATATGGAGATGGCTCATTCCTTTAAAGAACTGGCTGCTCTTCCAGGGGACCCAGGTTCAATTTCCCAGCACTCACATGGTGCTACACAAGCATCTGAAACTCCAGTAGCATGGGATTCAGTACTCACTTCTGGATGCCTTGGGCACCAGGCATGTATGTGGTGCACAGATATACATGGAGGCCAAACACTTCTACACATAAAATCTTGTTGCTTTTTTTTTTTTTTTTTTTTTTTTAAGAATTTAGAGGGAAGTGACCTGCATAGGTGGATAATGCTGTGTGCAGAAGCCATAGCTTATTTAACAAAAAATACCAGTGTCAGCTGTGGTCTATCTCCCTATTGGTCAGAGACCCCACAGGTCCTCACAGCAATACTGGCTACTGCCATTGCTCTCAAATGCCTAACAGAGCTAAACGGCAAGGCTCTGTTGCTGAAGACATCACACTTGCTGAGTGTAAGTCGAATAGAATCATTCTGGGAGCTTCTTCCCTTTTAGTTAGATTTGGTAGTGCTGGAAGGTGCTAGGAAGTCTGTTGAAGGGTGGGGAAAGCCAGCAACACTCTGACCCAGATTTGCCCCTGTATGTTATAATACTGACCTGTCAGGCAAGATGTGCCTATTGGTATGATAGATGCATGGCTGCTAAGGGAGTAACCAACTGCTTTCTGGTTGGGTTTGAGGTCGGATACACAAGTACAAAAATGTGCTTTGCCACCCTAAGCCTGTTCTAAAGCCTATGCCTGGAAAGATTGAGTGTGTCCACTGTGGTTTTTTAAAACAAATTTCTGCAGGTAGTTTTCACACAACGGTAACGAGTCTAGTGAGTCACCTGTTAATCAGCCTCCTGAGCTGCAGGCCACACTCCTGTGAACTTCTGTCCCTATCCCTGGCACAGAGGGAGGACTCACTGATGCTTTGATCTGTTTTTCCCTGGCTGCTAAAACACCTGAAGGATTTTGTTCCCGAGACTGTTTTTGGTTTTGCACTTCTGTCACTGCCTGTTTATAACTCTGTCCATTTTTCCATTGAGCCGTATGCTTTGGGCATAGTCATATAGTTCTCTGTACATAATATGCCCTTCAACTATTATACCCATTGCAGTTGTTTGTTGTTCCACATTTTGCACATATTTATAAGCCATATTTTGCTTCTTAAAATGCCTTAATATTTATAACATTAGTTTTGGCTATAGTCTGTAATGGTTCACAGAGTTCCTGCCTCACTGACCTCTGATGTACAATGTGGTATACCACATTTTCTTTTAAGATTTTATATTCTTTTCTCTTACATGTAAGTAGTTAACATATCTGAAGCACCTTTGAATACAAAAGGCAGAAGCAAAGCCCATTTTTTCCCAATTAGAACAATATTTTTCCAGTACCATAATGACCAAACACTGATTAGTTAAAATATTTTTTCCACATGTCGAGTTCCCACGGACAGAGAATCTGTGTTGGTCACCCTATGTTACAGAGTCCCACTTGATTCTTCCAGTTCTTATGAGATGAGAACACCATGTCTATCTTATTACAGACACTATTTATTTTAATATCTCACAGGGTCTTTGTTATCACAATTCACTCTTGAGCATTTATTCTTTTGTATAAATTTAAGTTCCTTTACTACAATTTAAACACATGTGCTAGGCTTCTAATTTGAATTACCTTCAATGTCAATAGTAATAGGGAAATTCATATTTGCATGGTATTGATTTTCTCTTTCAGCAATGTAGTACATCCTCCTGATTTTCATACTTCCTACTTTGTGGTGATTCAGAGTGGTCCAGGCAGGTCTAATGGAGCTCAGTTGCTCTTTGACAGGGGGTATCTTGGAGGACATTTCCCACCTGCCACACCTTTCCATAGTCATGCTTTCATTAAGCCTTGGGTCTAATGTCCTTTCTTCAAAGACATTTACCTATTTGTATCTTTCATCATTCATTTGGGCATGTTGCACCTGCTCTTACTTCCCCAAACTCATTGATGTCCCTTTTTCTCCTTTCCATAAAGTCCACCCCATACAGCACCCTCTACTGTAGACTGTAAGACCTGCAGTTGCTTTCATAGACAATCTTCTCTCCTAGAGGAGGGAACCAGCTATGTTAGGGAGTTTCTTCCAAGATCCCTAGAGAAGCTTGCAAGTAAGGTGACTATGGCTGCAGAGTTCTGGAGGAACTTGCCTGTATCCTTTCCTGGGGTTCTCTGGTGTTCTCATGTGAGAGATTTTTTTATCTCCTAAACTCTGATAACTGAGTGGTCACAAGAACCCTACCACTGTACAGCTCCAGGGACTTGAAGTTGTCTCCAATCTTTCTAGCTTTAATTCATCTTCTTAGTGTAAGTCTGGTATCACTACCAGTCATAATTTTGTCTTTTCTTACACTGTTCCAATTTTAGCCTCTCTGCTACTTGGAAAGTTAATCAAGTGAAGCAGAGAGCCCTCACTCTCTCTGCAAAGAGAAGATGAATCTTCTATAATACCGTGTGCATGGACACACACCTAGATGATGACCCAAATGGCCCTTGTATTCAAAGAAAATGGTAAATATTCACATTTGTAGACTCTGAGGACCTGTGGTCATAATCACTTATGCTTCCATGTCCTACCTACTCCAATGTGTTAAGACTAAAATTTCTCAGTTCCATAACAATCCATCTAATCCATTTTTGATTATTTTCTTTATGCATTTATCAAGAAGATATCTGTTTAAAAGATTCTGCAAAATGGTAAGGCATAACAGATGGATGGATGGATGGATGGATGGATGGATGGATGGATGGATGGATGGTGCTGTGGATAAGGTTCTGTATAAATAAAACACTGATTGGCCAGTGGCCAGGCAAGAAGTATAGGTGGGACTAACAGAGAGGAGAAAAGAAAGAACAGGAAGGCAGAAGGAGTCACTGCCAGCCTCCATCATGGCAAACAGCATGTGAAGACTCCAGTAAGCCATGAGCCATGTGGCAAGATTTATAGAAATGGATTATTTTAAGATATAAGAACAGTTAGCAAGAAGCCTGCCATGGCCATACAGTTTGTAAGCAATATAAGTCTCTGTGTTTACTTGGTTGGGTCTGAGCGGCTGTGGGACTGGCGGGTGACAGAGATTTGTCCTGACTGTGGGCCAGACAGGAAAACTCTAGTTACAAATGGCGCCCAATGTGTTGGCAAGAGTTTCCACCTGAAACCGAGAAAAAAGATTCTAAAACAGAGCTAAAAACAGTTCCTAGTGGTTTCTCTCAAGTTAGTGGCAGCCTGCGTGTTTGAGCAACTATGGCGGGTTTCTGGAGTGTGAGCTCGACCTGCAGTTTGGAGGGAATGAGGCCTCTGCATGTGGCACATTAAGCTGCATGGTGGATTTAGCCTTTGCTAGTACAAAACAAAAAGAGGTTTCTGGGCTACACACCCAGACAAGTCCATAAAGTAATTAAGAAAGGGCAGCCGAGAGTGGAAGGAACATCAAATGCAAAGTATGTGCTAAGAACTGTAGGAGCCCACAGATTTGGACTCAGCTCCTGCACTGGTACCAGTGAGCAATCCAATATGGAGTTCAGTCACAATATCTGAGCTTTGGTTTCAACAGGAGGACCTGGAGCCAGTTAATGAACTAGGCTGTAGCCCACTGTCTATTGGGTGACTAGGCTGTGGCCAGTTAAGTGGCTTTTCTATGCCTGCCTTTTGTGTGAATTCATTGGAGCAGTCTGTAGAGCCTGCTTTGGTCCTGGGAATGATGTATTCTCAAATCAGCTTTTCTTTGCTCTAATAAACTATGCTAACTGTATTTGGCCTAAGGAATTTTTCTTTTAACTGTTGTGGAATAGTCACCAGGACCTGAAGCAAAGCTTAGCCATGTGCCCAGGAACAGCAAAAAAAAAAAAAAAAAAAAAAAAAAAGGCATGATGGTCTCAAAATCACAGGTTCAATTGCCTTCTTCCCTTATTCTTCAATGCTTATTGGTCTGCTGTTGAACATACGCATGTCAGTAACATTATACAGGCAACAGTTTGTGTTTGTGTTTAACAACACACACACACACACACACACACACACACAATTAATGAAACAGAGGCCATGAATTTGAAACAGAGCAATGAGAAACAATTATGTAATTATAATCTCAAAAAGAAAAATAAATTTTAAAGTTTAAAAAAGTGATGTTTGCAGGTGTTAGGCCTTCATGCTAAGCTTGAATCTTTATGTAACTGAAAGCATCATTGACACACAGTGCCTAACTTTAGTAACAACCTTAGCACAATAGTGTGTTCAAATTGTTCACTGCCTTTGTGAAAGTGAATTCGTAAAAAATTTTAGACACTTGTCCTTACTCCTGGTTTCCTTTACTTCTTTTGGAGTGGTAGATTGCTTATGAGGTGATAGAGAAGCTGTCTATGAGTTTGCTAACACTTCTTTTTTTCATAAGGACAAGTACAGCGGTTATTGTAGACTCAACTACAAAGAATTAATAAGCAATCTATTTGGCCGAAATTGACAGAATCTTATGCAGCCCATCTTCATTTTTCACTAATTACTTTGGTTATGGGGAACCTGGCTGAGGAGCTTACTCCAAACACTTGGTGTCATCCTTCCAGTAGTCATAAAGCAGTGTCCTTAGTGTGCAGTCATCTGCTGAAGACTGAATGGTTCTTTTCCAAATTCAAGAACATGAGGGCTCTAATGGATGGCTAACATGTTAAGACCAAACACTGAGGATTATGGTAACTACAGGTGGTGCTAATCCCTCAAGTGTTCACTACACTCATGCAGGGGATACTTTGATCAAAAGGCACAAATGTTAAAACAGTTAGAAGAGACCACTTATTTGGATTAGACTCCTGCACTGAGCCCAATGGACCAAACCTATATACAGTTTAATTCCAATGACTGAACTGCCCAGCCAATTAGCAAGTTGCAAGAGACTAAGTTGTAGTCAATTAACTAAGTAGTAATTGACTAGTAGTAGTCAATTAAATTGTTGGCTGAGCCTCACTTCCTTTCACTTAGTTATCAATGCTGTTTGAACATACTGTTGCTGGAGTTTGAGGAAGTTGTGCTGGTTCTAATAGCCTCATTTGTTAATTTGGTTAGATTTTGCTTTGTTCAAGTGAACTCTACTGAACACAATAGGTCTAAGGAATATTCATTAAGCAGAATGGGAGGAAGCCGGAAGCACACACTGAGTTCACTATCACAGATGAATTGAGTGATAAAACAAAGTGTGAAGAGCGTCAAGTGTATTTGAGTACAGGGAGATGACTGTGGGCATGGTCCAATGTGGTCAGAAGAGTGACTAGTGAGTGCCAAGCTAGGCCAGCCAACCAGAAATAGGTGGAAGAGAGGTTGGAAAATATTGATTCACAGGGATTTGGAGGATTTTTCTGTTTCTTCAAAAACAGCCATTTACCAGTGACTAATGGGAACTGATATTGAATCTATAGATCAGTTTGAGTATCATGGCCAAATTGTCAATAGTAATTCTTTTAGTTCATGAACACAAGATATCATCCCAGGCTTTCTCTCTTTCTTCAATAATATTTGATAGTATTAATTGTAAAACCCACCCAATTCCTTCCTTAAAGTTATTCCTAGATAATTTTTATAACTATTAGGAATGAAGTTGCTTTCTTTTTCTCAGATTATCTTCTTTATTTTTTTATTGCTGTTTTGTCCTTTTATTTTCATTTTAAGTTAGCATACAATATAATAATTACTATGCATTATTGAAAAAATAAATAAAGTGTATATTAACTGATTTTCCTCCCCACCCCACTCATCACCTTCATTTCTGTTTGCTTTTATATCAGAGATGTCACCTCTGATATATAAAGCTTCTCTCTTTTTATCCTCTCTTGACCTCTTTTATAGGTATTTAAGCGTTGGCCACACTATAGTGTATTATATAGATACATGCATACATTACAAACTAAGATACACTTATGAGGGGAAACATGGTTTTTGTCTTTCTAGGTTTGGGTCAACTTGCTTGATATTTTTCTATCCAGATTCATCCGTTTTCCTGCTAATTTTATTTTTTTTCTTTATGGCTAAATAAAATTTAATTATGGCTATGTGCATTTTCGTTATCCATTTGTGTGCTAATGAACATATAAACTGTTTCCAAGACCTTGCCATCACAATAGAGCAGCACTGAGAATGGATGTCCAGGCATCTCTATGAAAGGAAATAGAATCCTTTGGGTGTATGCCCAGGAGTTGTAAAGCTGGGTCATGGGGTAATACTTATTTTTAATTCTTTTAGAAACCTCCATACTGATTTCTACAGTACCTGTAGAAATTGTTGGCACTACCACCAGCAATGAATGAGGGTACCATTTTCCCCACATCCTCACCAGCATATTGTCAGATTTCTCATGACTGCGATGAGGTGGTATCTCAAAGTAGTTTTAATTTGCACCTCCCCAATGAATAGAGATGTTGAAAACTTGTTAAAATATGTATTGGCTATTTGTATTTCTTATTTTGAGAAATGTCTATCAATTCCATTTGCCCATTTGTTAATTGGTAGTTTAATTACACACATTACTGTGTTTGTGTGGCACATGTATTTAGGTGTTCATTAGAGGAAACACAAAGAAGAGGATGCTGTATCTCCTGGAGCTGGAGTTGTGATTGTGAGCTGCCTGACATGGATTTTTTTAGCTGAGCTCTTGAAGAACTGCAAGCACTCTTACCCACTGAAACAACTCTCCAGCCCCCATTTAGGTTTTAAATTAAGATCTCTAATCCACTTTAGGTTGTTTTTGTAAGGGTGAAAGGTATGGTTTAGTTTCAGTCTTTTTCAAGCTGATATACAGTTTAGCCAGTGCAATTAGTTCAATAAGCTTTCGTCCACTTCATGTTTTTGACACCTTTATTGAAAATCAGGAAGCAATAGCTATGGTTTATTTCTGGATCTTCTGTTTTGCCCCTTTGGTGTACCTGTCTGTTTTTATGCTAGTACCAGGCTGTCTTTGTCACTATACTTAGTGACAAGTGGCTTTTAAGGTCAGATACTGTGGTATCTCCAGCTGTGTTATTTCTCCCTAGGATTTCTTTGGCTATTTATGGTCTTTTGTGCTTCCGTATGAAATTTTGAGTAATTTTTTTTTAGTTCTGTAAAGAATAACATTTCAATTTTGATGACAATTGCATTGAATCTGTAAATTGCTTTTGGTAATGGAGCAATTTTCATATTAATTCTGATAATAGAATATCCTTCCACAGTCCAGTATCTTCTTTGATTTCCCTTTTCATTGTCTTGAAGTTTTTATTATGGAGGACTTTCACTTCCTTCTTAGGTTTATTCCTACAGATATCACTGTTTGGGATGTGTTATGGATGGGATATTGTTCTTAACTTCTTCCTCTGTGAGTTCATTGTTGGCATATTTGAAAGCTACTTATTTTTGTATATTACTTTCATACTGTGTAACTTTATTGTAAGTGCTTATTAGATATTAAAGTATTCTGGTGGAGTCTACATGGTTTTTTAAGTATTAAAATCATGTCATCTGCAAATAGGAAGTTTGACTCCCATTTTGATACCTTTTATGTCTTTCAGTTGTCTTACTGCTCTAAGACTTTGAGTACTATATTAAATATAGAAGTGGAAGTGGCCACCTTAGCCATTCCTGATCTTAAGAAAATGATCTGCACCCCCTTTAGCATAACACTGACTATAGGTTTATTGTATAAGGCCTTTATTTGTAGTGGTATTTGCTCCACCCATGACCTTGGGCTATAGGGCCTGAAGGAGGCGGTGCTTCCTGCCATTGTATGTGGCCTCTTAAAAGGAGAGGGAGAAGGGTCACATGCCCCTTCTCCCTGCTCCTGCCTGTGAAGAGGATTTGTTCCTGGTCAGATGAAAGGATGACTTTCGGCTGTCTACTCCATTCGGTATTTGTGAGTGTATTTCCTCGATTTATATCTTAATAATCCCTATTACCTATTAAATAGACTCACATGGATTGATCATAATATTTATTATTTTGAAATGTGTTCCAAATACTAAAAATGTCTCAAGAACTTCTATCACAAAGGTATCAGAACATAGTCCAGGAATGGGGTTATGTGAGGAGAATTCTGAGTGCTTGTGAGAACACTCTGAGAAAAGACAAGAGTCTTGTGACCTCAGTTTTGTCAAAACGTGGAATTGTACTTGGAATTTCTTTGTGTTCCTCCCAGGTATAGCAGATATGAATGAGTTTACTTCATGTTACCCATTATTGCTTGCTGCTGTTATTAAATTAAAAGTTTAAACTATCCTTTGTATGCCTCTATGAAAAACATGATTTTGCCATGTGCATCTTGTCCTTGTGATTGTATACAGCTTAAACTCATGAGAACTTTACTCGTGTGTCCTTTCTTAACCCTCAGATTATAAACTGTCTGAGACTCTGAATAAAGTTGGCTATTGCATGAGACTTTAGTCCATTTCATTTATTGACTTCATTCTCCCATGTCCCACCACATCTAGAGCAGTGACATGAAGCCATGTTGAACTTGGTCAAATGCTTTTTCTGCATCTATTGACACATTGTGAATTCTTATTCCTCCCTGTACAATATTACTTTAAGTTTTTCTGCAGTTTTGGCTTGGTTGCTATGAATTGCTTTAATTTGTGTTCCTCTTGAAATATCCTTATACCGCGATCAATTTTGAAAGGTAACATTGCTGGGTATAGTATTCTTGGTTGCCAGTTACTTACTTTTAGAGCTTGAAATATACTGCCTCATGCTGTCCTGGTATTTAGTCTTACTTTGAAAGGTATGAGGTTATTCATCTATCCATACCTTTGTGAGTTGGAATTTTCCTCATAACACTTACTCTGTGTGTGTGTGTGTATGTGTGTATGTGTGTGTGTGTGTGTGTGTGTGTGTGTGTGTGTGTGTGTGTGTGTGTGTGTTTGCTTTGTATGTTTGATATCTTGTCTGTGAAGTGTCATTGAAAGGTTCTTCTCTAGCCACATCTATTTGAAATTCTAAATGTCTCTTGTGTTTGGATGCTACTTCTTTCTCTAGGTTTTAGAAGTTTTCTGGTACTGTTTAAATAAAGTCTACCTATTCCTTTCAACTTTATTTCAGCTTATTCTAATGCATGAGTTCTGAGGTTTGACCTCTCCAATGCATCCTAGATTTTTTGTGTCCTATTTTTCTTTTCTGTTGCTGTGATAAAACCAAACAACATAAGGAGTAAAGTGTTTATTTGGTTTATGCTTCCAAGTAACAGTCCATATCTGAAGGAAATTGGAGCAGAAACTCAAGGCAAGAACCCAGAGCAAAAATCCATGGAGGGACATTGCTTAATGGCTTGAAGCTGTCTCACTGCTTAGACAGCTCTTTGTCCAGCTTAGATCCACCCCAAATCCCAGACTCCTTCAGCTGACTCTGGGCTATGTCAAGTTGGTAACTGAAGCCAACAAGAACATCTTAGAAACACTAATCATGTTCATTATTTTTTCCTTACATATTCCTGAGTGTATAATTGTCTCATCTTTGTCTTCCATCCATACCTGAAATTTATCCTTCTGCATAATCTTATATGCTACTGATGCCTTCTGATGTAGATTTTATTTGATTGACCATTCCTGGTATTTCTGTTTGATTATTTTTCAATGTATAAATTACCCTGCTGAGTTTTTGCTACACATTTTAGGCTTTCATCTCCAGTTTACTGTTTTGTTCAATGAGGAGACTGTCATGTTGGTGTCTTGAATTCATTGTCTTAGTTTGTGCTTCTGATTGTTTGAGTTTTCTATATACTTGTAAATCATCTTAAAAAGCAAGACTGAATTATTTCTTGGCCTTTTTTAAAATTATAAATGGGTTAAATATATCAGTCCAAAAGCAAACAAATGAATTAATGGGAAAAAATGACACAACTAGCTAACTAGATAAAATATCAAGGTTCACATATATTTTGCCATGGGAAACTCATTTCACTCATAAAGACACAGAGTCTTGGGTGATAGTTTAGTCAGTAAAATGTTTATCATACGGATAATGAGAACATGAATTTTATCCCCAGAACGCGTGTAAAAAAGATGGAAATGGTGGTGCACTCATCTAATTCCAGGGCTGGAAAGAGATAGGCAGTAGAGATAGACATATTCTAGAGCATTCTGCCAAGCCAGCCTAGCCTAACTAATGCACCCCAGAACAATGAGAGGGCCTCTTTCAAAAAACAACATGGCTTATGAAGAACCTTACCAGACCTCTGACCTCTGCATGGATATGCACACATGTGCATATCCTATATATACATGTATACTCATATGAGTATGAACACCTCCACAGACATATGGACATGCATAGATACAAAAGATATAGACTGAATGTGAAGAGTTGGGAAAAGATGTGTCATGAAATTAGGCCAAAGTAGCTGCCATACCTAGATCACATAAAACTATCACTAAAAAGAACAACAACAACAAAAAAAAAAATCCAGAGACAAGGCCATTGCATTACTGATAAAAAGATCAATTCAACAAGAACACATAAGAATTGAATATGTATATGCAACTCACCTCACCTTGGAACTATCCAAATGTATACAGCAATATTGTTAGATTTAAAGGGAAATATAGATAATACTGACATAAGGATGGCTAGTGACTTTGACATTCCACTTTCTCTAGGAGCAAAATATCCAGGCAACTATTCTGAGTTGTACCATATAATAGAGTAAGTGAATCTAACAAATGTTCACATATTTTATTCAACAGCATCAAAATACATGTTTCTAATCAACATATAGAACACTTTCCAACATTCTCTCACATGTTAGGTCATAAAACAAATATCAATAAATTTTTAAAAATTGAAGCCATATAATCTCAAAAAAAAATATAATGAATCCTCATACCACAGTAGGATAAAGCCAGAAATAACCAAAGTAGTACAAAAAAAACAAAATAACCAATACTCCAAAATAACCAATGAATCTAATTAAAAAGGAATTTTAAAATGTCTTAGAAACAATTGAAAATTACAGCACAATTTGTCAAAAACCTGTGGCATACAACAACAACTAAAAAAGAATCAGAGAGATGGGCATTTATAGCATTAAATGCATTCATAAAAGGAGATAGCTAAAATGAACAGCCTAAATATATACCTGAGAACTTGAAAAAAACTAAACTGAAAATTATTAAAAGGGAAAAATCCAAAGCATAAATTATATCCCCACTACAGATAACACAGATAATTGCTTAAACAAAACACTGGTTTTCTGAAAGGCTAAACAAAAATGATAAACTTTTACTTAGCCTAACAAAGAAAAAAAGAATAATATATAAAGGAATAAAAGTCAAGAGGAAATGAGAGACACTCAGATGGATACCACAGGAACATAAAAGACTACAAGAAAGTACTATGAACAATGTATGAAAAACAAACTGCTGAGCCTGACCTACATGAAATTAATCCTCAAAAAAATATACATCTTACCAAAATCTGATCAAAAAGAGCTGGAAAGTAGACCAGTTATAAGTAACTACATTGAAGCAGTAACAAAATCAGCCTCCACCCCCAAAATGACCTTGCTTGATTGTTGTTTGTTTTTACTCTTTTGGGGGGCCCTACGTCCAGTTCTCAAATAAATCACACACAGAAGCTTATTCTTAATTATAAATGCGCAGCCTTAGCTTGGCTTGTTTCTTGCCAGCTTTTCTTAGCTTAAATTATCCTGTCTACCTTTTGCCTTTGGGCTTTTACCTTTCTCTATTTCTGTATATCTTTCATTATTTCTTACTCCATGGCTTGCTGTGTAGATGAGTGGCTGGGCCCTGATGTCCTCCTCCTTCTCTGGCTACTTCTTTCTTTATTCCCAGATTTTTCCTTTAATTTATCCTCTCTGTCTGTCAGTCTGCCTATCTTTTCTCCTGCCTTGCTATTGGCCATTCAGTTCTTTATTAGACCACCAGGTGTTTTAGACAGGTGCAGTAACACAGCTTCACAGGGTTAAATGAATGCAACATGAACAAAAGTAACACACCTAAAAATAATATTCTCTAACACTTGATAGTTTATTGTTGAATTCTAGAAAATATTAAAAAGATAATTCTAATTCATTTTCTCTAAGTCTTAATACTCAAAATAAAAAAAAACACAAATAGAATGAGTTCTGCCAATCTCTTTATGAAGCTCCTATTACCACAATATGAAAATCATATGTATTAACACAATGAAAATGGAATCTCTGTACAGAACAGGAATTCTATAAGATACAACTTCCCTTCATGATAAAATTTCTCAACAAATTCAATACAGAGGGTACATACTTCAAAATATCAAGGGCTGCCACATGAATAACCTACAGCCATTATCACATGCAATGGGAGAATTTTGAAAGTATTTCAAAGATTGAGACTATGGCAAAGATATATTTTTCATCACTTTTATTTAATATAATAATGGTAGTCTCAGCAAGATCAATTAAGCAAACAAAAAACATAAAAGAAACACAAATTAGAAAACAATATGTTGGGGCTAGAGAGATGCCCCCAAAGTTAAAAGTGTTTGCTGCTCTTTTAGAGGACTAGAGTTTGGTTCTCAGAACCCATGTCAGATAACTCATGAACCCTGTAACTTCAGGTCCTGGAGTATAGTACACCTGTCTGAAGGGTGGTGGCCTTCAGACCTTGATGATGCTTAGAGCTAGTGGTAGGAATCTATGTTCCCTGGCTAGAGATGGGGTGACAAGGATGCTCAGTGGGGGTAAATGAGGTTAATGATCAAAGTCTGGGGTCCCTACCTGAAGAGGGCGTGCTGGAAGTGGGGCAGAATGGGACACGTCAGTGGTACTCTTTGTGGGAGTTTAAGAGGTGCAGCCTCACTGAAGGAAATGCATCACTAGCGACAGGCCTTGGTATTAAAAGTCTTGTCTGTTTCCACTTTGTTTTCTTGGCTCCCCACTGTTGTTCATGATGTCAGCTCTCAGCTGCCTATTCCTGCTGTCATGCCCGCCTCTTGCTGCCATGCTGTCACTGTCATTATTGACTCTGAATCTCTGGAACTGTAAGCCAAAATAAAGGCTTTATTTTATGAGCTGCCTTGGGCTTGATTTTATTTTATCACAATAACAGAAATGTAACTAATATAAATGTTGGCAAGTGGCACCAAAAAAAAAAAAAAAACAAGTTGCTCTAAAAATAAAACCTAACCATGTTGTATTTTTAGATGAATATAGAGCAATTTAGCTCTTTGGACTAGAAAAGTGGTTGAATGCTTAATGGGTCAGGAGCATACAGAATTCTAGCCATGAGAGAAAAGTGGAATGTGAATGTCCAGATCAGGAGGTTTCAGAGGGGAACAACATTACTAACTAGAAAGCCATTCCCATGGTATTTTGGTTTTTAAAAATAAGGCTGATTTCTGCCCTTGTCCTGAGAACTTTCCTCAGGCTAAATTTAAAGACAATGGACTAATTCTCTGCTGGAGGCAATTTCAAGCGATCACCATATTTATTCTGTACCATGGTTAATGATAATGACCGCTACATGGGCTAACAATGAAAAAGGACAAGTAGGGCAGAAAGAATTTAAAAAGTGCAGTTTGAAAAGAAAAACAGTACCACTCAACTTTATGATATAACCAAGGCCTGTGCTGGAAGAAATAAGGAGATTGGTGCCATTGCCATTGGTGAGACCTCCTGCTCTGGGCTGGAATACAGGGAAAGGTCCCACCCAGCTAAGCTTCCAACCTGTGAAAGGAAAAGGCCTAAAGATTTTTCTACTCTTAGAAAGCAACAGCAAACAAAAGCTGAGGCTAACATGGTTCAAGCAGAGAAGGGTCCATTCCAAGCTGACAGCAGAACTTGGCAATGTCTTCCATGTGGCATTAGTTTAGAAGAATGAAGGATATAATAATTAAAGGGTTATGGATTCTTCCTCCATGGTTTCAAAGAACTGCTAAGACCAGGCAGTATGTGGCAAATGACTACCAGTGTGAAGGCTTTGAGAGGCCAAAAGGCTGTGAAAAGCCACTGCATGAAGCTACGAAAGTGAATCCTAGTTAAATGGGATACTTCACAATGTTAGAGATAGCAGATCCTTGAGAAATATTTGTCAAGGAGAGCTTTGAGGTGAAATCTTTCAGTTTGCTCTTTCTGGTTCCTGTTTCCTGTTCAAGGTATGAGCTCACAGTATATCACTTTTGTTGACATGCCTTCCATGCACTGCCACACTTCCTCAGATGCTAGGAACTCTAAACCTCTGGAACCAGAAGCCAAAATGAAATCTTTTTTTCTTTTTTTAAAATTTTATTTTATAATTAATTTAATTTTATATATCAGCCATGGATTCCTCTGTCCTCCCTCCTCCCACCCCCAGCCCGCCCTTCCAATCCACCACCCATTCCCACCTCCTCCAAGGCAAGGTGTCCTCTGGGGATTCAGCTCAGCCTACAAAATCTTTGTTTCTATTAGTTGCCTTAGACATGGTGTTATAACACAGCA
Source organism: Peromyscus leucopus (assembly GCF_004664715.2). NCBI lineage: Eukaryota > Metazoa > Chordata > Mammalia > Rodentia > Cricetidae > Peromyscus > Peromyscus leucopus. Next base: position 43,445,972 of record NC_051067.1, read on the forward strand.
ATGGAAATTTAACTAATACAGGCAGGTTGCGGTGTGGGGAGGGGATGGGTTAAAACACAAATTTTTTTAGATAGTGATAGCTCAAATTTCTAAATGAAGGTAGCCACCAGTAGCTTCTAATTCCTAGCAGTCTTTCTGACTAAATTGCATGGCTTACCAGCTATGTTTTGAATAGTGTCTACAAATATTTATTGTAGCAATTTCTTTCTCAAGTAGCTGAGTCTTCTATATTTAGTTGTTTTCTTAACTTAAATGTGTACAGAACAAAAGCCAGTATCATAAGCCCAGCTGCTATATACACAGACGAAGAATGGTTGCTAAACATTTTCCAGCTTCTGTGAAATAAAATGACTCTGTGGCAGGTTACATGACTGGGCGGAGCACAAACAGGTGAGAAGCACATGTCTTTGTTTTCAGAGTCCTTCACAAGGAAGAAGGTGGTCAGGCAACTTCTGAAAGCTATCCTACTGAATGGGCTAAGGAAGGGGGCTATCAAGCTCCTCTGCCTTAATGCTTCCTCCTCAAGCTGCACAATGAGTTGGAATCAGTAAAGACTGGCAGGGGCATGGAGGGGCACCTGGCGTTGAGAAATGAAAAGAATGGAGTCTCTGAAACCAAAACCTGTGTCTTGAAATATGGAAAGGTCACTCTCCTGAGAGCTGTGGTGTCTTCATCATAGAAAGGGAATGAACAGCAGTGTCTTGTTGGAGCTGGTTATAATTCCTAATAGGGTGAGATACTGTATCCTGGCAAGCAGAAACCAATCGTCCACAACTGCACATCAGGCTAACATCACACTGTCATCATGGAGCAGCAAGCATGATTCTCCCTCAGCTCTTGTTTTTCTGAGCAATTTTGTTCAGAAACTCCTTCTGAGACATCGCCCATGTGTTCTTTGATGGATTTTTTTTTTCACTTCTGGAAATGTAAACACACATTTGGGCCCGTCACTGTGTTACCATTGCTCTACTGTTTACCTTTTTTTAAACTTGAATACAAGCTGTGAGTTTCAATGCTCATCTGGTCTAGTTGGCTGAGATGATGACATTCATGCCGCTTAGGAATGGTTGACATTTAAATTTTAACAGTAACTGTTGGAATGCCTCTGTCTTAGAAAAATAATTTAAATATAATTCTTTCCTTTTTACTCTTTGAAAAGGATAGTAAGTAACAATGGTGGTAACTTTGGATGGCAGGGACAAGGAAGGCAAGGAGGCGGGACATGCAGCCTCTACAGGCACGACCACACATCCTGGTATCCTCACCTTATGTAATTCCGTGCTCTCCTGCATCAGCTGGAGTCACTGATTTGCCTCACTAAAAGTGATGGGTACCGCTTCCAAGATTCAGTTCTGGAGGACTGTTGCTTTTTCCTTGGATGTTTTCTCTTGCCTTCCCTTCCATCTGCTCACACAGAAGGAAGTTATTTGCTATGTTGTAGGTTGCCTTTTGTAAAGGCCCAAGGAATCCAGGAAGTCTGTAAGAAACTAAATCATGCTAACAAGGGAGTGAAGTCGAAAGAACCTCCTCCTACAGATGGGTGTTAAGGGAAGACTGAAGTGAGAGAACAGCTTGTCTGAAGGAGACAGAGTCAGAGACAATCAGCTCAGCAGTGCCTGGACTTGTGCTCCACAGAAACTGTGACTGCATAAATGCTTGTCATGTTAAGTCACTGTTTGGGGGTGGGGGAATTTGTTACACAGCAACAGGTAACTAATACAAGAAGAGAAAATGAAAGAGCGCTATCTAGCAGACTTTAATCTATTACCTCTTCTATACCATGTGGATGTTTATGATTTTGTACATGTGTTGTAATTACTCTTTCCAATACTGTCAACAGGTGTTATTTAGGCTGGTAGATTATAGCAAGTACTACAGATTGGTACCCTCCACACAAATTCTAACAGCTTCTATTTTCTTTTTGTTCTGTAGAAGTTAGAAATCTAAAAAGCAAACAAACAAATAAAACAACAAAGTTACCCTGTGTTTCCCAGACTCTTGCAGTTCAGAACCTGCATGTGAACTGATTTTCCCATACAGTTGCAGCAAAACTCAGAAGAAGAAAATTAGCAAGTGAAGATCATGGCATGCTCTGGAAGATCTTCATGTGGAGATCTTTGTTATTCTGCAGTAGCTTTGGCAGGGGTTCTATGACCTAAGTATAGATTAAGCTCTAATTCTCCACTTCAGAAGTGCCCAACATTAGGATGGAGTCGCTGAAGGGTTTCCACAGAAATCATTCATTCCACAGGGAAGCTGCATAGTATTTTCTCCCAATACCTGAGAATTACATTTTATGTCCAAGCATCCCAAACAGCCTCCCCTTTCAGGTAGAGAGTCTTTCATCTCCTAGAGCTCTGGACATCAGCCTGGACAGAGTTTCTTTCTTAAATCCTCAGACCTTGGGGACTGAGATCCATTGCCCAGCCTGTAACTGACTCTTGTGTGATTTTCTAACTCACCTAGTCCGTCTCTGTTACCAGAACTTTCCCATCCAGCTCTAGGGACCAGCATCACCAGTCTGAAGAAATGTTCACACAAAGGCTTGAAATGAGCACAAATGTCCCTGTTACCACATGACAGTGTAAGGCGGTGAGTTGGCGCCTAAGAAAAAGCACCAATTATCAGCTCAGGATTCATTTCTAGAAGTGCGGGAGATTCAGTTCTGAAGTGCACTCTTTGTTTACTCCTCTCCTAGCAGTGGCAGAAAAATAAAGGTCCAGGAGCTACCATGTCTCATGTGGCTTGGTCCTAGAAAGTTGACTGGGACAGGGAGGAGAAAGGGCAGACACACATGCAGAAAAGCAGAGGTCTGGTGGGCTGTATGCATTCTGATAGAGCTGCATCAACTAGGTAACACTTTACATGTTTATTATGTACAGCACAGAGAGAGGATCTAGCCAGTCTTGGCAAGTTTCTGTAGTGGAGCTGTCTAACGCTGTATACATTTGGGAGGAAGAAGCTGCACTTGCTGGTTTTTGCACACACTGCCAACATTCACACTTGGACCAGGGGAAGACTTTGCCATCTGTTTGAGTATGACCCAGGGGAAACTCTGCCAACATTCTATGGGTCTACGTCTTTAACATGAATGTTCAAAATGTGTCCTCTTTCTTGGTAAATGCAAAGACTGTAAGAATGGCAAGCATGTAAGACAATGGAAAATGATTTATTACTTGCAGCAGGTAAATATCAAATACCCACTAGATTTTTCTATAAGCAGTGTCCTCAAAGGATGCATGAATATTTTTTAATTCAAGAATCCATGCACATTCATTTGCACATTAGGGATGGGCATATTTGTGAACATGTTCAGTTTAAGATGTACATTATTTAGCATAAAGTTCAAGAAGGAAAGGTGATACATCTGGGGGAATGCTTACATCAAATCATTGAGTACATTTTCAGAAGGTTATGATTTTCAATTCTTCAATATACATAGTGTGTGTGTGTGTGTGTGTGTGTGTGTGTGTGTGTGTGTGTGTGTTTCTGATATAGTTTTCCCTGTTTTCATTTAAAATATAGCTGCTTTTATGGACAAAGGGAGTTTTCAAACTTTTATAAAAAAAATAAAAAGAGACAGCATTAAGTAGAAAAGAGAGAAATAAAAGTTACAGAGATATAAAATGTTTTTGAATAAAATTGGCTAAAAAAGAGCAATACTTTAAAGTAGGAATGGTGTTGTGTGGACAGTTGGTCCAGGGTAAATGATTCTTCCAAAACGGAAAAAGTCAAACAAAACTAGAAGGTTAAGGTATGTTGTAATAGAGTTCATGACAATTAAAATGTGAAAAAAGATAACACAGTCTCTAAACTAAGTTTAGCTATAATTATTATTAAAATTACTAAGGTCAAAATTCAATACCCTGAGATAAAATCAATGCCTGATTTTCTGTCAATATAAATGTTTTTAAAATATTGATCTGCTCTTAGTAGCACTTAGAGACAACTGGACTAGAAGCAAGAGGTTTTATCTTTAGCCTTTTAGTAAATGGACTATGTAGCTACCCAATTTGACTCTTTGCTGTACTTTCTCTCATGTGTATAATTGGCTTCTTTGTCAAAAATCAGATGGCTGCTGCAGTGTCAGCTTATATTTGGGTCCTCAATTCTATTCTATTGATCAATGAGTCCATTTTTATGCTGGTATCATGCTGGTTTTATTACTATAGTATAAATACGATAGTATAGCTTTATACTTCAGTATAAACTGAGATCTGGGATGGTGACATTTTGGAGGATCCTTGTTCTTTAGGATTGTTTTCTCTATCAGTCTTCTGTATTTCAACATTAAATTAAAGATTGGCTTTTAAAAAATATCTGCTTAGAATAGCATTAGAATTTTGACTGTAATTGCATTAACTCTGTACATTATTCTGGGTAGGATGGACATTTTTACAATATTAATCCTACCAATCCAGGAGCTTAGAAGTCTTTCCATCTTCTAGTATCTTCTTTCATTTCTTTTTTTCACTGTCTTAAAAGGTTTCATTGTATGAATCTTCACTCTCTTGATTAGATTTATCCAAGATTTTTTGAGGTGGTTGTAAACAGTATTGTTTCCCTTTCTTTTCTAAAGCTGTGTTCTCCTGTGTTTGGTTCACATATGTTCAGGATTGTAATTCCTGTTGTATTTTTCCTTTAATGTGTGTGATTGTTTGGGTTTGAAGTCTATTTGTTAGATATTAGAATAGTTATACCTGTTGTTTCTTCATTTCATTTGCCTTATCCATCTTTTGTTTATCCTTTCACACTAACATGGTGTCTATCATTGGTCACAGGTACATTTCCTGCAGGCATCAAAAAGACATATCCTATTTTCTAATCTAATCTGCTAATTTTTGTTTCTTTATTAGGGAGTTGAGACAAAAAATAAATATGAGTTATTGAAAAATGTGCACTGATTCTTGTCATTTTGTTACTTTTGTGGTGTTCTATCAGGGCCTATTCTGACTCAGTGTTCTGGAATCATTCATTTGTCCCTGTATCTTCTTGGGTGTGCTTAGTCCTCTCTTCAGACCTAAGTATTCCTTCCAGTATCTTCTATAAAATTGACTTAGTACCCATAAATTTGTTTTTATCATGGAAAGTTTTTCTTTGGCAGCTTTGCTGGTTATAGTAGTCTGGCTTGATATCTTTCACAATTTATAGAACACAGGTCTAATCTGTTCTTGTGTTCATGGTCTCCATTAACTAGTCAGCTAGCATTCTGATGAGCCTTCCTTTGTCTGTGACTTGACCTTTCTTTTAATATCCTTTCTTCATTCTGTATATGTAGTGTTTTGACTATTATGTGACATGGGAGTTTCTTTTCTAGCCTTGTTTATTTGGTGTTCTGTATTCTTCTTGGACCTTGATTGGCCTCTCTTTTCCTAAGGTTAGGGATGTTTTCTTCTATGATGTTGTTGAAATACTTTATGTGACTTTGATCTGGTCTCAATAGTATACCTATTATTCATATGTTTAAGCTTTTATAGAGTCCCAGAGTTTTTGCACATTCTATCCAGAAGTGGCTTTTTGTATTTTACATTTTCTTTGACTAAGTGATCTAATTCCTCCACCTCATCTTCAAGACCTGATATTCTCTCTTCTCCTTCATTTAATCTGTTGGTGAGGCTCTCCTCTGAAATTTTTGTTTCAATTCCTGACTTTTTCATTTAAGTTTTATTTCACTTTTGCTTTTCTTCAGAGATTCTATCTCTTTGTTAAATTGTATTTCCATATTTTGAATGATTTTCATTATTTAATTCAACATTTGTGTTTTCATGGTCTTTAATTTATCATATATTCATATCCAAAAAACCCCACAAATAGTTGAATGAAATAACGAAACTTATCCAAAATATGATGCCTGCTATGGCAAAGGCACTGACACCTGATTAACTCATCATAAAATAACGACATCCTACACCTCTCCATCAAAAACAAGCAAAACTGTTTGGAGGTAGCGGAGAGCAGTACAAGCAGTTAGGACTGTTGTAGATAACAGAGCCCATCAGGATTGGAGAGCAACCCAGTTTCACTAGACGATTGCAGGCTATAGGAGAAGCTGCAGATTTTGTCAAAGATCATGAAGAAAAGAAATAGAAAAGAAAGGAATATAGGAAGACCCCCCCCTCCAATACAACTGAGAAACATGGCTAACTGCAACCTCTGCAGCAAAGTGTCATGGAAGACAGAAAGTACTACAGACATCTAAATTATAAGATTAGAAGCAATTATAAAAATAAAGAAAAATGTGAATGAAGCAACTAATCTTACAAAAATACAAGAGTAATTGACAAATTAGAGAAGCATTACTGGTTTCAAGGTAGAATTATAATGGTACCCATCCTTCATACATGAATCTGCATATAATTCCATTTGAAATCACAAAGGACTATTGATGAAACTGAATAAAAATGAATTTAAAAATTAATATTAGAGTCTATTTTCAACAAGAAGTTTGCAAGAAAAATTAATATGTAAGAATAAACTTGTGAAGAAAAAAATGAATAAACTGTAAGATTAAGATGGTGTTTAACAATAATGAGGTGGACTTTCCCCCAGCATTATAAAGCTGTAATAACAAGAATAAATTATTATAAAACTAGAGTAGACTAAATCTTAGATAAAAATATAAATTTAAAAAAAAAACCCACAAGAGGGCTGGAGAAATGGCTCAGTGACTGAGAGCACTGGCTGCTCTTCCAGAGGTCCTGGATTTAATTTCCAGCACCCACAACTATTGGCAATGGGATCTGATGCCCTCTTCTGGCACGCAGATGCACATGCAGGTAGAACACTCATACATAAAATACATAAATTAATAAATCTTAAGAAAAAAATCCACAAGATAGCCACAGGATGAGAAATCATGATAAGATAGTCTACATGTAAACACACACATATATAATCTATAATGTGTACTATGTACAATATTTATGAATTATTTATGTATTCCATTTTCTAAAATTCAACTTTTTATTGCATTTTGAATTTCAGTTGGGTTTTAACTGGGGTAGGTAGGAAATAAACTAAGTTTTCCAAATTGTTTGTCATGCATCCAATTCTCATGTTGATAACAAATGGTGCTATATCACTGGGATAGGTTTTGTTTTGTTTTCATTTGTGTTTTTGTTTTTGTTTGTTTTAGACAAGCTGACAGGATCTAGAATCATTGAAAAGACAAGCCTCTGGGCTTATCTGTGAGGAATTATCCAGATCAGTTTAACTAGGATGAGAAGACTGTCCTAAATGTGGGCAATGCCATCCTACTTTCTCTAGTTAAAAAGGAGAAATCAAACCAAACACCAACATTCATCTTCCTCTGTCTCTGACTGTGGAAGAAGGATAAACAGCTGCCTGTAGCTCCTCCCTGTGATGTCTCCACTATGATGGACTGTACTCTGGAACTGCGAGACAAAACAATCCATTCTTGCCTCCTTTTATTTCGTACATCAACAGGACGTGTAACTAACTCTGTCATATGGATTTCTGGTAATCCATTCATTGTCTAGTCTATGCAAATCTACTTCACTATGTCTAGTTTTTAACACCGTGTTTCAAGCCATAGTAGTGAAACCCTGGTCCTATCACAGGCTTCCTTCACACCCACCTGCAGCCTTGATAAGTGACCACAGTAATATATTTTCCTGGTTCCTCACATGCCCCTGTCAAAACATCCCCCTTCTGCTATTCATAGGCAAAATTACACTGTACATGCCCTGGTTATCTGGAATTCCCACCTTAGAAAAGTGCAACTCTCCATTCCAGTGCCCCCCCTTCACCTTGCCCCCTTTCCTTAGCTCCACTATGACTACATGTTTGGGCTTCCCGCTGGTCAGCGGGGCTGCAGTCATAGCCATCTACTTAATACTGGATCCAGTAATAGCTCACCTCTCCGCTTAACGGTTCCTAGTCTTCAGCCAATGAGCCCTGTAGAGACTGACACACGGCCTCACAAAATAATGAAAGATAGTTTTGTGTTCTTTGACCTTATCAGGACCTCACACTGCCTGGTAGGGTGGCTCATTTTCTATCCGTAGGCAGCTGTTTGAAATCCTCCCAGCTTGAAAAGTACAGTTATCTCTTGCTTCCCATCCTCTTTTTTTTTTTTTTTTTTTTTAAGCAAGCAGCACATTCTTCCTGAGAAAAACTAGCAGCCACCAGGCAGAATACACTCACCCTCCTGCATCTTCATTGATCCCTCTCCCCCATGGCGACCAGAGTATAAGGGACACCTCAGTGATGGCTCTGGTCATTTTGTGGGTTGCCCTCACTCTCACCCAGTCCCTCCCCTTCTCTTGCTGGTGTGTCTGGCTACCCCCACCCTGGCTTTTCTCAGCAAGCATCAAAGCTGCTCCAGCCCCTCCCATCCAAAGCAGACGTCTGAGTCCACACCTCTCGCAGTCATCACCAACTTCTGTCCTTGACCTATTTTTAAATGTTTTCAGTGCTGTGAGTTTGAAGAGATCAGGGAAGGTCAAAGCGGGTGCATTTAGCAGGCATTTGAATGTGATTCTGGAGCGCTATCTGGGATGAAGGTACAGAGTTAAGATGTGAAATATAGAACAGCTGAGAAACAAAAGATGATCACTGTGAAAATGATTGTTTGGGGATGAGGTGCAGAGAAGTGGAGAAACCTCTAAAATGCCACAACATTTGTAGGCTTGGGGCCACCCACACACAATAATCTCTGTTGAGAGCTTCCCATGGGAATGATTACCTGGTTTACTGAAAAAAAAAGAGAACTTCTATATTTGAAAAATTCATTTTTCAGTAATTTTACATTTGTATGCCTTAAGATTAATGCATTTTTTTCATAGTACACTTATTCAAGATACAAATAAAAATACATATATGAGTCGATTATAAAATTTGTATGCAAGTAGCATTCTAAAATGGGATCAAAATGTTGTAGGAAGCCACTGGGGTGTTTTAACATAGAAAATAAAATGCCCAAATTTATTTTGCAGATGGATCTCTCTGACCATTAAGTGGAGCAAAAACAAAGTGTGGCAAAATGAAGCCAGGTCTGCAGGAGAAGCTCTGCAGTGCAGAAGGGGTCCTGCAATGGAGGGGTGGGATTCTGCAATGCAGAAGGGGCCCTGCAACGGAAGGGAGGGGAACTGCAATAGAGGGGTGGGGCCCTGCAATGGAGGGATGGGGCTTTGCAATGGAAGAGGGGCCCTACAATAGAGGGGTGGGCCTACAGTGGAGGGGTGGGGCCCTGTAATAGAGGGGTGGAGCTCTGCAATGGAAGAGGGGCCCAGCAATGCAGGAGGGGCTCTGCAATGGAGGGGAACTCCTCAATGAAGGAAGGGCCCTACCATGTAGGAGGGGCCATGCCAAAGGAGGGCTCTGACATGCAGGGGTGACCAGGAAATGGAGGGCAGGCTCTGCCGGTCAGAAAGGGTTCTGTAAAGCAAGTGATTCATCAAGTTTTCAATAGAATTTCATTGGGAAATTTCTATAATATAATTCCCTGGAAGTTTTTTGAAATTCTCAAATGATAGACTATTACTTATTCATTTTGGTTTGGTTTGTTAGACAGAGGCTTGCTACAAAGCTCAGTCCAGCCTGGAATTAGCTATGAAACTCAGGCTGTCCTCAAACTTTTCATCTTCCTGCTTACAACCAGCAAAAACTATGTGTTATTTTTTAAAACATTCTCACTATGTGCTTTTAAGTAATGAATAAACATAGTAAACTTTAAATAATTTTTCTGTGATGACTATATACTTAAAATTTTAATTTCTGCTAAAATGTATAATAAATGTAGTTTCAAAAATTATCTACCACTATATTTTTACAAGATTATATATCTGAGTAATATGTAAAAATATTATACTAAAAATACATATGATAGCAATGTGAAATAAATATCAGCTAAAATGATTTAAAAACAAAACATTCTATTTAATATGTAAATGTTATTGTTAAAACTTTAAATTGGTCTAGCACCAATGCCTTGAGAACTTTGATTTTGTTACACAACAAATAATCCAAGTCTAGCAATTTCTTACATAACACATTAATTGAACAAATCCCAAAATGTCTTAAACTTGGGCATTGGATGACTGCTGCTCTCATAAGTTTATTCCTTTATACCAATGGAAATAATTTAATCATTGTACTTATTTTAGTTTTGATGTTGAAATAATTTGCATTATTTTGGTGAGACTTTTGATACATTTCCAATTTTATACATTTCCCAATATGTATATGTTCTGTTTCTTGTATTTCTTCTATCAAAGTATTTATAAAGAACACAGCAGGGCTGGTGAGACCTGTAATCATCTCAATCTCAGATGCCTAGATGCCAGCACAAAAACACAATGGTTAGCTGTAGGGGTGATTGTCTGTGCTTTTACCCCTGAAGCACTACCCCTAGTAGGCAGCAGGTAACTGCTAGGTACCTGCTCCTCCCCCTGGGGTGTGGCCAAGAAGGGATCCCTTAAGACCTGAAATGTATACGTGCTCTCTCCCTTGACTACCCCATGGTCTTGGATGCTGGATGCTGGATGCTGGATACTGGTACTGCCAACCAAGTCATAGTTCTCCAGAGAACCATGTTAGACCGTGCCTCACCCCTCCTGAACTGCATGACCAACTCTTTTGTTTGTTGTAAGTTAACCCAAAATAAACCCCTTTGGTTATCAAATAAACTCTGTGGAACTGCCCTGAATTGCCACTTTAGTTAGCCAGGGCAATATATCTCCACTAAGCCCAACTATCCTACCTGAATATTCCAACATAGCTGAAGCACAAGAAAAAAACTAAAACTGCCTGTATGAAGATGATAGAGGTCATTAAAGAGGAAATGAATAAATCTCTTAAGGAAATGCAGGGAAGCAAAATAAGCAGTAGAAGGAAATGAATAAAACTGTTCAAGAATTGAAAATTGAAATAGAAGCAGTAAAGAAAACATAAACTGAGGGAATTCTAGAAATGAAAACTTTACAAATTCGAACAGGAACTAAAGAGAAAAGAAGAGATGGAAGAGAGAATCTTAAGCATTGAAGATATAATAGAAAAAAATGGATACATCGGTTAAGTAAAATGTTAAATCTAAACAAGTACTAACACAAAACACTCAGGAAATCTGGCACACTATGAAAGGAACAAACCTAAGAATAATAGGAATAGAGGGACTAGAAAAATCCTAGTTCAAAGGCCCAGAAAATATTTTCAACAAAATCATAGAAGAAAAATTTCCTAACTTAAAGAAGGAGATGCCTATAAAGATGCAGAAAGCATACAGAACACCAAATAGATTGTACCAGAAAAGGAAGTCCCCTCAGCTCATAATAATTAAAGCACTAAACATATAGAACAAAGAAAGAATATAAAAAGCTACATGGGGAAAAGACTAAGCAACATATAAAGGCAGACCTATTAGAATTGCATCGGAATGGTCGAGAGACGGCAGGAACTGACCTACTCTGGTGATGGGATGGCCAGACACCCTGATAGTTGTGCCATAAACTCCATCCAAGGACTGAGGAATCTGGATGCAGACATCCACGGCTGGGCCCCTGGTGGAGCACTGGGAGTCTAATTAGTGAGAAAGAAGAGGGTTTATATGAGCGAGAATTGTTGAAACCAAGGTTGGATAAAGCACAGGGACAAATAACCAAATGAATGGAAGCACAGGATCTATGAACCAAAGGCTGAGGAGCCCCCAACTGGATCAGGCCCCCTGAATGGGTGAGACAGTCATTTGGCTTGATCTGTTTGGGAGGCAGCGATGCATTGGTGCGGGGTCCTGGGCTCGTTGCATGAGTTGGCTGTTTGAATCCTGGGACTTATGCAGGGACGCTTGGCTCGGTCTGGGAGGGGGGGACTGGACCTGCCTGGACTGAGTCTACCAGGTTGATCCCAGTCCTCGGGGGAGACCTTGATCTGGAGGAGGTGGGAATGGGGGGGTGGGTTGGGGGGAGGGCCACCAACACCACTGCCAAAACAACAACAAAATAACAGGAATCAACAGTCACTGATCATTGATATCTCTCAGTATCAGTGGTCTCAATTCCCCAATAAAAATGACACAGAATAGCAGAATGGCTGCAAAAACAGGATCCATCCTTCTGCTGCACCCAAGAAATATGCCTCAACATCAAGGATAAACATTAACTCAGGGTAAAGTGTGGTGGTAATCTAATTGTACTGAAATATTATTTTGATTGTATGTTAATAAATAAAGTTGTCCGGGGGTCAGAGCTATTAGAGCCATAGCAAGAGTGTGGCGGTGGTGGCACACGCCTTTAATCCCATAAGATCTCTATGTGTTCAGGGATACAGTCAGCATTGGAGACATATGCCTTTAAGACCTAGGGGGCTGTACATTCAGACAGTGACGAGGCAGTCATGTGTTTGGGTTTACAACCAATGAGAAGGCAGAACGACATACTATAAAAAAACGAACCGACAGGAAGTAGGTCTCTTTTCGCGAAGCTGGGACAGCAGGAGGAAGGGTGAGATTTTAGCTCTGAGCTCTGACCTCTCGGCTTTCTCTTTTACATTGTTTCTGTGTTTCTTATTTAATAAGACGGTTGGTTACATCAATAGTAAAAGGTTTTAAAAAAGATATCCCAGGCAAATGGACCTAAGAAAGATGCTAGTGTAGCCATTTTAACATTGAACAAAATAAACTTCAAACCAAAACTAATCAAAAGAAATAAGGGATGACACTGCATATTCATCAAAGGAAAAACCCCCACCAAGATGACATTTCAATTCTTAAATTTATGCCCCAAACACAAGGGCACCCAAGTTTGTGAAAGAAACACTACAATAGCTTAAATCACATATTGACCCACAGACACTGATAGTGCGAGACTTCACTACCCTACTCTCAACAATGGACAGGTCATCCACATAAAAATTAAACAAATAAATATAAGAGCTAAAAGACATTACAAACCAAATGGACCTAACATATATTTACAGAGCATTTCACCCAAACACAAAAGAATATACCTTCTTCTCTACACCACAAGGAACTTTCTCAAAATTGACCACATACACAGACACAAAGCAAATCTTAATAGATAAAAGAAAATTGAAATAACTTCTAGAATCCTATCAGACCACCACAGATTAAAGCTGGATAGCAACAACAACAGAATCAGCAGAAAGCTTAACCACTCATGGAAACTGAACATTCTCTACTGAATGAAAACTAAAAAGAAATAAAAAATAAAATAAAAGGTTTTCTAGCATTCAATAAAAATGAATACACAGCATACCCAAACTTATGGGACACGATAAAAGCAATGCTAAGAGGAAACTTCATAGCACAAGTGCCTATCTAAAAAACAAACAAACAAACAACAGCAACAAAAAAAGAAGAGATTTCATGCTAGCAACTTAACAACATAACTGAAAGCTCTAGCACAAAAAGAAGTCATCACACCCAAAAGGAATAGATGGCAAGAAATAATCAAACTGAAGGCTGAAATCAATAAAGTAGCAATAAAGAAAACAATACAAAGAATCAATGAAACAAAGAGTTGATTCTTTGAAAAATATCAACAAGATAGACAAAACTTTATTCAAACCAACTAAAATTGAACAGATGTGGAGAGAGTGAGCAATTTGGTTTTGTTCCTAATTTTAGTAGAATTGCTTTGAGTTTCTATCCATTTAATTTGATGTTGGCAATCAGCTTGCTGTAAACTGCCTTTATTATGTTTAGGTATGTCCTTTTTATCCCTAATCTCTCCAGAACTTTTTATCATGAAGGAGTGTTGGATTTTTGTCAAGGGCCTTTTCTGCATCTAATGAGATATTATGTGGCTTTTTTGTTTTTTTTTTTTTAATATAGTGGGTTATATTTATTGGAAGAATGTTTTTTTTCCATCTTTTCCATTGGAAAGACAACCCTGTGTGGTTAACATTCCTGGTTTCTCTGGAGAGCCTGCCACACAGACCTTCTTCATGCTATGGTCCCAACAAGAAAGCAAAGAGAAAGAGAAGAGGGGCCAGGTTCTCAAAACCCCCTTTAAAGGTTCACCAACAAGGACCTCACTTCCTTTCAGTAATCCCTATCTCCTGAATGGTCTGCCACCTCTCAATAGCACAGAAGATTTGCTGTCATTTAACTCATGAGCCATTGGGGGACACTTACAATAGCCCAGGTATGTATGTTTCTTAATGTTTATCTTATTTGCAATAATTTTATTTGGCACTGTTGGCAGCAGACAAGACCACATGAACACAAGGTAACCACACACAATAAAGCTGTGACCAGATGGTGATTTTCTTCTTCACACTCTAGCCTCCATTCTTGAGGATATCAACCTCCACTTCCATTCCATGGTAGGGTCTCCTGTTCTTTATGCCAAGGGCTTTCCTCACAATGTCCTATATTTCTTTTAAACATCCATCCAGCATCAAAATATAATGGTACTTTCTCCCATTTTCTCCATATTTTTATGGGAATGATTCACAAACATAATTTCTGCAATCAAATCTTTAAAAAATTCTGCATGGGAATAATACATAAATACAAATTTAAAATCCACAATGAAACTGAAATAGGACAGTGTAGACAGGGTTAGAGCACAAGGTTAGACAGAAGGTGTATGTGAGCATTCCTTTGGAGGTGGAATCAAGAGGATATAGAAACTTTCCAGTGATGTGAAAAGTTAAAAGAGATGGACTTACTCCAGACTAGCTAGGTAGAAACAACTCTGTCCATTTAGATAAAGCTGTCTATTCCAGGCTGCAATCATGAGAAGTGTGATTAATTGATATTCAGGTTATCTATTGCTGTGCCACTAATCATCCTAAACTAGACTGCTTTCTTAGGAAAGTAAAAATCAAAGCCATAGAGAGATAATAAATCATCTCCACTAGATGTCTACTGTAAAACAAAATAAACAGTTAAAACCTCTCAGAAATAGTACATATTGATAAGGATATGAAAAATGAAATATTTATTGGCATGGAACTATAAAATAATGCTACTAATATGGCACTTGATAAAAAATAAGATTATTCCTGAGCTAACTATTCCACATTTAGGTAAACACTCCAAAGAGATTAAAACAGAGTCTCGAGTAGGTATTTGTACACTGATGTCCTCAGCACCATTGTTCAGAATAGCCCAAGTACAAGAGCAAACTAATATCCACCAAGGGATAAATGGGTAAACAAAATATGGACTGTGTGTGTGTACACACATGTGCATGAGAATGTGTGTGTGTGTGTGTGTGTGTGTGTGAATAGTAGTTGGTTTTAAAAATGAAGAAAATTGCAAAACATGATACTACATGGTTGAGCCTTCTATTAGACATATGCTAAGTAAAATAAGGAAGTCACAAAAGACTGAAGGCTAAAGCATGTATGATTCCACTTCCACAATGTACCTAGAGCAGTCAAACTCACAGAGACAGAAAGCAGAAGTTACAAGTGGCTGAGGAGGAGCACCGAGTGCTAACGTACAGACTCAGAGTTTGGTATGAGTTCAAGTGCTGGAATTAGATGGTGATGATAGCTGAACATAGTAGTGATGCGATGAGATAGTCAGACCTAAAAATGATTAAAGTTGTCCTGTATCAAGACATGTGTATGTCTCTGTCATATACAGAGAGTTAGTGATGTTGCTTCTATCCCCCTCATATTGTCCCCTTGGGACAGTAGGGAGAAATCTAGGTGCTAGGACAACCATGATCTTGTCCAGGTCTGCCTTGTCCTGGCAAGACAAGCAGTATTTCCACCCCAGCTTCAATATTCCCTTCCACGCATCTCAGCTCCACCCAGGGCTCTTTTTTATCCCTCCAGGGGAGAACAGCATGCTCAACTCCTGAATTTGAACCGCAGACCTGCCCATCCCCAGGTCACTCACACATCTGATAGTTGTGGCCAGCTGGCTGTTAGAACTTAAGATGAGCTGTGGTCTGGACAGCTCAGTTTCTGAAGATGCATGCCTGGTAGTGGTATGTGGGTTCTAAAAAAGAACTAGAACAAGACTGGAGGATGTGGTAATCCCAGAGTTTGTCACCTTCATGCTTTCAGCTTTGAAGCAATTATACTTTAAGAAAAGTATGTGACATGTTATGATGGCGATTGACAGATAAATCCTCCTCTACTGTCCTTAAGTTCTTCTCATGAAGTGTTGGAAGAAGGTAGAGAGTAAAGAGTTTTCCTACATCACAAGTTGTCTCATTCTTTCCACATGCTAAGACCAAAATATAAGAAAATCAGACCACTCATTTCAAAAGAAAGTAATCTAGGCTTTGCTGTTTTCTTAAAAAAACAAAAACAAAAACAAGTCTAGCAAATGTGTGCATCATGAGATCCTCTGAGAGAATGTCTAGAGGACTCATTCTGAAGGTGTACTTGACTGTTTCAATCAAGACTACAAAGTCAAGTTGCCTCTAAGCACACCAACATCGTAGCTGGTGTGAATGTTCGCCTTTGCTGTCTTTATGAAAGGCACTAACCAATGACACTGAACATAGTGTCCAGGACAGGATGAACTTGGAACTGAGTGGCTGCAAGGACTGTAGGACAGTTTTATTTTTTAGTTAAGCAAAGAACCAGATAAGTATTGGATAGAAGCTACAAAACCTTGAGAAGGACACTGATAACTCCAAATGTTTCTGCAGCTGATGCTTTTTTCAAAATGTTATAGTATTTTCTAAAATCATCCTAAGGATATGATCTTATAAAGTAATATTATCAAATCAGTATAGACATGTCCCCTTCCATGGACTCTTCCCATAAACTGAAGTCTCTTGTTTGCAAGCCCTGCATAGACACCTGTGAGTTTTCCTCTTTTTGTATATGTCTCGGGAATACATTGCTTTGTTTTATTGTATGTAAATGGGGTTATTTTCTGTGCACTGATTCATAACTTGCTTTATTTACATTGTGTAATGTATCATTTTAGTACTTGAGCTGTGGTTTAGAATTATATGGCATGAACTCTGGCTTTTAAGGATTTTGTTAGCACTTTTCATGACCACCTCAGGTCAGACGTTTATGCATAAGATAGTGTAAAACAATCTCTAGACATCTATAAGGAGGATCTCTGGGATGAGGCTATGTGCATTTTTAAAATTTAATTAGAGGTTTTGCCCTGGAGGAGGTGGGAATGGGGGGTGGGCTGGGGGGAAGGGGAGGGGGTGGGAGGAGGGAGAAAAAGGGAATCCGTGGCTGATATGTAGAACTGAATTGTATTGTAAAATAAAATAAATTAAAATGAATAAATATAAAAAAATTAGTGGTGCCAAATTATGATCCAAAAACTGGCCAATTTATACCTCCAACCTTCAGTGAAGACATATATCTACTTCGCGTTTTTCTGCCTACAGCCTCTGTGAATCTCATCACGTTTCCCTAAGTATTAGGAGATAGGGCTTCTCCCTACTTGTCATTTAATTCTGCTTCCACATGAGTTATCTTTTCCTGTTTCTGCTCATTTGTCACCTGAGAAGTTAAACTCTCAAGCTTTCCCACCCCTTTGTTTTTTTTGTTTATTTGTTTTTAAGACTGACCTTAGTTGCCTATATGCTCTACTTATTTAGAGAAATGTCTGAACTTACAGGAGGCAGGTACGATATCTTAACCTTTGTTCACGTTCCTTTGGACTATACACTGCCAACATTTTTGCGACGTTTCCAAAAAAATAATAAAGGCCACAGTTGGTAAAGTCTCAGCTACAAGCGAGACTGCAAACTGACATACAAAGTAGACATAACATTATGACAGTGAAAAATTGATGCTCTGCCAAGAAGTAGCAGTAAGTGAAAAATAGAGTTAAGAAAGGAGAGGTTGTTGACTGTGTTATTAGGAAACTGGTACATCCATTTTTTTTTAAAGTTAGAAATACTTGTCAGAAGAGGGAGAACATCCCTGATGTTCAAGCTGTGTCCTAGGATGAGCATGCTGTCAAGAAAGCTCTTGGATGAATGATCTCATTGTCAGTTATCAAGATAGTTAAGTTCCAGCAGACTACAGCAGCAGAGGTGTCTAATAGTCCTCATGCTGGGGCTTGCAATGGTTCCCATTTTACTGTGAATGACTTCTTACTCAGTAGACTATTGGTGTCTGATTCGAAGCTAGGACCAGATTCTACTCCTAAGAATCTTTATCTTTTCTAATGCCTTCCTTCATTTCTGGCAGATATACATTCAAAAATAGTTCTGTATGATCCCTTTCTGCTGCTATAGCAAAGTCTCCAATGCTCTGTACTTGGTGAAGAAGTTTGTTTAGGTCACAGCTTTGGGGGCTCTCTGGGGTGTACTTTGGCAACATATTTTAAAACTCTTAATAATGAGAATATCATGTTATCTGAGGTGTAGTAATGATATAATGCGATGAAGTTCTACCTGCAAGAGCTAGTATAGGAACACTGGGTGGCCTGAGATGATCATGATAGGTCCCTCTGCAAGGTACTTCTGATGGTTTGCATGAGAATGCCCCCCATAGGCTCAGATGTTGGAATGCTTGGTCTTTGCAGTTGCTGGTACTGTTTGGGTAGGTCTAGGAGGTGTGGCTTTGCCAGAGTAGGCATGTCACTGGAGGCAGGCTTTGGGGTTTCACAGCCATGCACTATTCCCATTTTGCTCTATTTCATGCATGTGCTTCAACATGTGAGCTCTCAGCTCTCAGATTCTAACTTCAGCCACCAACTCTGTTTCCTTCTACTATGCTGTCTCCATCATTATGCCCCCTCCCATCCCAGGAACTTTAATGCCAAATAAAGTCCTCTTTCAATAAGGCGTCCTAGTCAGAGTGCAATAGAAAATTAACTAATACAGAAGTTTTCTTGTGGGTGTGTGTCTGATATGTGTCTTGAACTCTGTTGGTAAGAAAAAGATACCAACATGTTCATTATCTTAGATGCCGGATACTAGGTGATTTTTGAGAAAGTAAATCATACAGTGCATTTCAGTTGTTTTCAATTTTTATTCAACAAAACCATGAAATGGATTTTATAATTAGGAAAATTGCATTAACATCACCACCAAAGCTGGGAAGTAGTGGCACATGCTTTTAATCCCAGCGCTCGGGAGACAGAGGCAGGTGGATCTCTATGAGTTTGAGGCAAGCCAGGGCTATAAAGTGAGTTCTAGGATAGCAAAGGCTGTTTCACAGAGAAACCCTGTCTCAAAACAACAACAACAACAAAAACCCCACCATCAAATAAATTTAAGGGGAGAGGCAAGAAGGAAAGAATTAATAAATTAAAAAAGGAATTAAATAATATGAAGAGTTTGGCTTCTTATTTGGACACCTGAAGCATAAAAAAGCTGGTGAGATAATCAGGTTCATGTGACCATTGAATGTTATGTAATTATTAATTTTCAGTAATGTAATGAGATTGTTCTGTATGTCTTTTTCATGATGTATACTTAAAGTTTATCAGAAAGACGCGTAAGAGTTGCTTTTAAATTAAGTGATAGTGTTGACCAAGGGGTGATATGGAAGAACAAGGCTGACTACTGATTAAAGTGTAGGAACTCTGGATGTCTGAGGGACACTCAGACAAGATAAGGAGTCCTCAACCCAGCGTGGTCAGTCTCTTTAGCCATCAGAAAACAAAACAAAACAAAACAAAACCCTGGGACACAGTTAAAAAAAGAAAGAAGAAGAAGACAGATTTTTAGTACAAAGCAAAAGTACCCCCATCAAAAGGTGAGTGCAAGCATTCTCAAAGTAGAGTGGAGCTAAGGTGGGGGAACTTATCTTCCTTCTGTCCCATGGGGTCTGGATGTGTTATGACATCAGATCATGGTAGGGATGTTCAATTCTGCAAGGCTAATCTGTAGAAACGCCACTATGATGAAGCAGATGCACAGTAGCTGTTCTTTCAGCCGGCTATATTGGACCCAGACATTTTTGGAAGGTCTTTCTTACTGTCTTGTTCCTTGGAGACTGCTGTAAGGAAGCAACCTGTTGTACCAGTCTTTTCCATGCTGCAATCCCTCTTTCCCTGTACCCTATAGCTCTCCTTTTCCTTCTTCCTCAGAAACATCCGTCCTTAATTTTTAGAGCCGTAGCTCCCTCTAAGTGAAGTTCAACTCATGGGTATGGTGGACAGTCCCCCACTAAGGGTATCCTCATACAGGAAAATCAAAGTCCTCAAGGTCTGTAGCACACCTATGAGGCTAACAGTCACTTCATGGGTAGGGAGCCAGCTTTGGTTAGTCACTCTAAAGTCGTGGGTCCTTCCTCTTGCTTCAGCCTCTTGAGCTCAAAGATTATAGCTGTGAGCCACCGTGCCTGGATACATATGATTCAACCCTTCTTCTCTGTCCCACATCATATCTTGCATTTCCATGGTGTGATAAACATCATCTCTCACCTGAGCTGCCTCTTGTCCTTCATTTTACCTAGCCTAGTCTGATAGAATACTTGCTAAAAAGAAGTAAGGAGTGAATAACTGATTGATACATATCTCTTCTGAAGTGACTTAGGAAGCTCTTCCCTCAGCCCACATCTGGATCAGAGTTGTTTTTATGATCCTCTAGCATTATGCTGTTTTACAACAATCTGTTGACATCATGGTGCTCATTAGTTACACATCATAACTCAACTCCACATCTGCCAGCCTATGGTTCATTTTACTGGGCCCACGAGCCTACAAACTACATTTCCCAGAATTCCTTGGCAGCCAGGTTCTTATTACATCCTGCCAATGAAAATATTCTTGGGAGATCAGAAGACATCTAGAGGAGAAAATTCTCCTAATGTTTCCCTCTAAACATTATGGCAATTGCAGACAGTTGCTGTTATTGGGGGAGAGGGGCTGCCTGTGGGGATACAGTGAGATTAGGCTGGAGTAACAGTGGACCAGGGGCATCAGCATATCCAGGACTTCTGGTACCTTCAAGTAGTTCAGTTGACTCAGGGACCCTGTTCCAGCTGCACTGGCTGCTTCTCACACTTGGGTCTCACACTCCTTGTTTCTCTACTTTGATAACATGAGGAAGGCCCAAGTACCAGAGACGTCTCCTTCACTTTTCCTTTGCTCCGTTAGCCCTGAGAGGATCGTTGACAGGCTTCTCTATAGTGCTTCCTTTCTCTATTTGAAGTATGGTATGGGGCTTTCTCTTTACAGGTCCCCATCTTAGAGAAACTATTTAGTTTCCTTAAGATATGGACTGTCTTTTTCATCTTCTAATCTGACTTCACAATGTGGTACATGAAACACAGTAGTCATGGAGATGTGAGGATTTGGAGTTACAGAACAAAGTTCCTGGGAGGCTTTTGGTGTTTTGTTTTAGCAAATAGGTCTAAGTGGATTAAAAAGTATTTAAAATGCATTCACCTTAATTCCCTTCTCTATTCCAGCCTCCCCACTCACTTTCTCTATGGTTTGGAAGGGACTAGTTCTCAACCCCAGGCTCCACATATATACATATGAACCAACTTGTGCCACTCAACGGTTGATGTGAGAAATTTTCTGAAACCATAGGAAAGGGGCTCTTGTCCTTCTGAACTCTGTCTCCGATGGGCATAAAAGAGTTCCTAGGAAAAAGTGTTTGCTAATGTCTCTTGAGGCCAGTCTGTCTTTCCTTCAAAAGCTCCAGTATTTGTTACTGAAAAGGGCTCCATTGTTTTTGTGACCACAAAGACAAATTATATTCATAAAATCTTGGCCATGGATACTGCCAGTGGCCAGGCTTCTGGGGTTATTAAAGTCATTTTTTATATTAAATGAATATAAGAAATTTTAGGTACTTCAGGATGAAAACTACAAATCTAATATGCCCCCCGTGGTCTTGAAGGAGTATCCTAACTATGTATTGAGGGTGCAACCTTGAATATAGGGTCATCTAAAGGTTATATAGCAGAGAACCAGAGATATTTCAGATAGGACTGAAGCACCACTGAGGAGTAAGAAAGAAATGAAGCCAAAAATCAAGCAGTTATTTAGTCCCTTTGTGGATAGTCTACTCTGTGCATCAGACAAAATGGCAACCTTTGGATGATTGCCAATGTTGTGAGCACTTTATGGATAGACTTGGCACTGCGCTTAGTCTTTCTTCTACTTTCTGGCTTCATTTTCATTTTGGTTAGCAAAGTCGGAGGGCTAGAAAAGGGCCAGCCATTGGCAAAGTTATGTTTGTGCTTTAAATAAATCAATGCCAGGAGCCCACTGTGTACAAAGAACTTGGTCAGAGGCTGCTGCACCAAATGCTCTTCAGCTTTTATTCATCATTTTCGTCCTGTGATGGAATGGAATGTCAATGTAGTGGAAATAAAATGCAGTCTGCACATACAGGACATGAAGGGGTAAAATGCCATACCTGACTGCTGACAAGCCATTTGACTTCTCTGAGTCTCAGCTTATGTCTTTGCTAAATGAGAGTAATAGAACTAATCTTTGAAGGTCATAATAACTGTCACAGGAGAGACAGCACATGGACCTAGAAGAAAGGGGTGTCTGTAAAGGAGCATCCTAGCTCTATAGTAAAAACAGAGCTTTGAACATGGCCTATCAACAACCTGAAGAGCAACCCTTCTGACTGTTACCACTGTCTTCATGATAGCTTTTGTTCATCGTTGACGTCTCTTGTCATCATAGTGTCTCATAAACATTACAAACTTGGCAAGCCCTTTACTTGCATCCTGAGCAATAGATGAACAAGCACACAGCCCACCTGAGCAGATCCGTCATAAACTAGGATATGCTGTGCCATAGACATGTGCAAGCTGTTCAAGTGGAATTGGGGGGCTCAGAAAAGGAAGGAGAAAAACCATGCAATTATAAACCCAGAAAAACCCAAAGCTCTTGAAAATGGACATTTTAAATGCAGGAAGTTCCTCTACTTAAGTTCTCCATTACCAGATTCACAGTGCAAAGCATGTTGTTCTCTTGAGCTACGTACAGAGTTCCTTACCTCCTGGTTGGAAGGTCAGGACTTTTTCCTTCCCTCCATCTCCTGCCACCTCTCTCTCTCTGTCTCTCTGTCTCTCTCTCTCTCTCTGTGTGTGTGTGTGTGTGTGTGTGTGTGTGTGTGTACGTGTACCCATGCCTGACACACAAAGAAGTCAGAGATCAACATGGAGACAGAATCTCTCACTGAACCTGGAGCTCATCATTGGGCTTGATTCTCTGGCCCGGGAGATGTTGGCATCTACATGTTTTCCACCCCTGCTGTGCTGGGGTTGCAGATGTGAGCTGCTGTGCTCAGCTTTAAACTTGGATCCTCATGCTGCTACAGCAAGTGCCTTACCAATTGTGACAATGCCCCAGATCCTCCCATTACACTTTCTTTTGACAATCTACAATGACGGTAGCAATATGCTGGACAAGTGAACAGAGAGGAAGGGAAAAGGTGTAAAGACTGGCCCAGGGTCAGGCCTTCCGAGGTCTTTTTTCCTTTGCTTTTAGCTGCTAGACTTGGGCTTCCATAGACTGGAGCTTTAGCAGAGTTAGATCCACATTAATCCTTTACTCAATGGGCACATCTGAGTATCTTTATATCCATTCTGTGGGCACTGGGAATAGACAGGGTTAAAAATAACCACTAAAATAGCAATATCGTAGGAAGTAAACTAAATAAATTATTCCAGTGCTCTAAAATCTTCACGGTCCAAGTTGCAATAAAAACCCTTAACAGAGCAGCTGGGCATATGTGGAAAGATGCTGGAGGATGTGTGGGAGGGCAAAAAGAACACTCCTCCTATTTCACTTGTTACCACCTTCTTCCCCTAATATCAGCAAGTGAGGTGTAGCCCTGCTCCTTAACTCAGACTGTTTACAGTTAGGGAGTACTTTTTGAGAACCCAGCTTAGAGCACAAATACTGACAAACTGCTCACCCTTGCCGTAGAACTCATGGCAGCAATGAGTTCTATGGAACGAGGGGAGCAGGTGGTCGGGTGACAGCTTCTCCAGGAAGTTGGTCTTCTCTCTTCAGGCTGTGCAAGGGTCCTTTTCTGCTACACAGAGCCCTAGGAAAAACCTGGGGCACAAACTTATCATGCTACTCAACTTTGTGTCACTCAGAAACAGAGAGAGAGAGAGAGGGAGAGAGAGAGAGAGAGAGAGAGAGAGAGAGAGAGAGAGAGAGAGAGAGAGAGAGAGAGAGAGAGGAGAGAGAGAGAAGAGAGAGAGAGGAGAGAGAGAGAGAGGGAGAGGGAGAGGGGGAGGGGGAGGGGGAGGGGGAGGGGGAGGGGGAGGGGGAGGGGGAGGGAGAGGGGGAGAGGGAGAGAGGGAGAGGGAGAGAGGGAGAGGGAGAGGGAGAGGGAGAGGGAGAGGGAGAGGGAGAGGGAGAGGGAGAGGGAGAGGGAGAGGGAGAGGGAGAGAGGGAGAGTGTTTGTTGTGTCTTATGCTTCCACAGGCTTACGGTCAAGACTGAGCACTCATACAAGTGCAATCTTCTGGTGAGGTCACTGAAGTGTGTGTTGACACAAACTGCTCACATCTAATCAAATCACAGAGCCACTTGTCCTCTTTCCCTACGATTCAACTTCCAATGGTGCCACCCTGGAGACCAAGGCTTTAGTACATGGACCTCTTGGGGACACTACCATATTTAAGTCATAGCATCAAGCCTACTTGAAATAGAACTTTGACCAAATTTGCTTGGCAGTGCTATTTGCCATCACACAACTGAACAAATATCTACATTTGTACAGTACATATTTTGAGCAAAAATCTTAGTATAAACCTAAAAGATTGTTATAGAAGTTATACATGTTAAAAAGAATTTCAAATTAGGATGACATTCTCTACAAAATACTTACTAACTTCTTAACAATACTTCCAGAATTTGAGGATTAGAAATTTGTCTTCTTGAGCTTTTTTTTTTTTTTTTTTTTTAAGTTTTTTGAGATAGGCTTTCTCAGTGTAGTTTTGGTGCCTTCCTGTATCTCCCTCTGTAGATCAGGCTGGCTTCGAACTCACAGAGATCTGCTTGGCTCTTCCTGCCAAGTGCTGGGATTAAAGGTGTGTGCCATCACCACCCAGCTTTCTTGAGCTTTTAATGTTTAAGTAGAGAGACATTTCAATATATACTCTCAAGTACATGTCTTAATGGGGAAACAGAACCACTGAAGCAGAGAGAAAATATTGGCAATAGCTGGAGGAGAAAGACATACAATATTTTGTCAAGAGAGATACAAGATGGAGTAGGCTTAGGTGGCACCTGGTGTTGAAAGGTCAGACTGTATAGCCAGGCTATGTCTCAAATACAGCTACATTTTGAAGGAGTGGAGTTAGGCCTGCAAAATTCAAATCTTGTACTGCTCCTATTACATGCAAGCATTCACATTCATTTTTCTTTAAAGAAACCATATATATAAAATCATATTCCTGGTAAAGAAATGCACATTAATACAACCAAAAAAGAAGTCCTATGGGAGGGGAACATGGCTACTCCCTAGCAGAAGCATGAAAAGAAGAGGCCTGGAGAGATGGTGGATGGGTAAGCTGGCCAAAGATATGAGTATTCAGATACACACCAGATGGGTGAGGACCTGAAGACAAAAATAAGAGTAGCTGATTAATTTTGCTGTTTCTGATTGAATTTGCTGGTTCTCCAGGGATTTAGACTTGCTTAGAATGAAATGGGGCCTGGAAGATCAACTCCTTTTGGGAGCAGCTCAATGTCAGTGTCAGCAGTCTGACAGATGGTTTCCAAGCTTAGCTTGAGCTGCCCCTTCTCGTTCAGGGGCTCTACGCCCCAAAGCACCCTCAGATTTAGGTGGGTACTGCCAGCATAAGCCATCGTAGGCTGAGCCAGATCTCTTTTGCTGTAATTCTGACGGGTTCATCTCAGCCGTTGATCTGAAGTCACCTGGAGCATTTTTTTTTCTCTCCTCTTTTATATAACAAATTTCTAAATTTTGAAATTCAGCATTTGTTTCAGGTTTTGTGGTTAAAAGTATTGTATTGCTCAGTTTCTTTACTTGTTTTCTTAAATGGCATGATTTTCACATTCTAGCCTCCTCAGAGCTATATCTATTTTGTCAGATCTGTTTTTAAAACACCTAGTAAGTATTCTCACCTGCTAAATCAGGAATGCTTCTCTCTGTAAATAGGACAAATAATATATTAAAATTATCACAGTTTTCTTTTCTTTTTTTTTTTTTTTAGCAGACAGATGGTCCATAGTTGTGGTCAGGTGACAACAACCTACTGTTACATAACAAATGACCCCAAACCTTAGCAACTTAAATACTTATCATAGTTTTTGATCTAGGAGTGGTTTGGGTGGGTTGCTTGTTGTCATGCATAAGTTAGCCTGTCAGTTGGGACTCTAGAGCCTGAAGATTTGATGGGAACTGGACAATGGCTTCTCAGCTCATACATAGAGCTGAAGGCAGGTGACATGAATTGAAGCTCTTTCTGTATGATCTGGTTTCTCACTAATTGAACCTCTTTCTGTATGATCTGGTTTTCTTCAGTGTCCTTCATTACCAATTTTGAGAGTTACATAGACACACTTTTGCCATATTGCACTAGTCACACAGACCAGCTCTAGTAGAGGCAGGGATCATTTCAGTCATTTCAAAGGTATTCATTTGTTTTTATTTTAGTATTGGGAATCAAACCCCTGGTGTCACACACACCAAGGTAACACTGCCTCTGAGCCACATTCACAGCCTCCAGATGTGGAAAGTAATTAAGCACTGGCCCCATGCTGCTGTCTGTGCTGACAATACTAGCCAACCATTTCCATGCATCGTCTTACTTAAAGATGTTGAAATCTTCCAAAGTTGATACTATAACCTCATTCTATAATTAAGGCAAGTGATGCTTACAAATGTTAAGTAACTTATGAAATCACTGATCTGTGAGGAGCAGAGAAAATTTTGACTCTAAAGAAAATGGTTCTGCTTTATTACCCTTTCCACATCTGGACAAATCACCCTTCCCAATCATTTATTGACCATAATTACAGAACTTTTCACTTTACTTCTGTCCTGTTATGAAGCATGATTAGACGTCTGTCACTTTGCTTCATTGTGTGTGACCTCCTTTCATTCATACTAATGGCATCAGCAGATCTTCTATTTGTGGACAGGACACAGTCTAATACCAGTCACTAAGAACTCAGAATTTACAGATGTGTCTAAAACAAGATACACACTAAAACTAGAATAAACTTTTTTTTGTGACAAAATGTATGTAGTTTTGTAACCAAGATTGTTTTCAAAACCAAAAGCTTAGTTTGTTCTCTATCCATGAAGATATGAATGTGCAATTGGACATACCTACAACCATCCAGATCTTCCATGTTCATAAAGAATTGATTCAAGGATTTTAATCTGTTGCTCTTTGCAAAGACAACATCTCAGAATTGCTGAACCCTCCCCTTTTTGCATCTTTTGCTGTAACTGTGGGACTGGGCACCTGTGCACACTCAATTCCACATCCTATCTCCTGCTGCTAGTCTCTTCCTTGTGCTTTTCAGGACTCAGGTTATAGAAACTTACTTAGAGAGATGTCTATTTTTTTAGACCAACTTGACTTAATATTTGGAGGAGACGGAAATACATCAGTGTAAGGAAAAACTGAATATTCACATTTTCTTATAAAAACACCCTTTTATCACGCACATTGGTTGGTTCTTTCCCAAAACCTTCATGTCTCCATTCTCATCTTTCAGAGCAGAGCACTCGACAGCTCTTCATCTTACACAGCTCTGTGCAATGCTCACTTAGACAAAGGCTCAATTTGCTCTGCTTAGTAGCAAGGAATCTGGAAGGGTGTTAGTTTTTGAGACAGCATCTTGCTGTAGGGGCAGCATCTTGCCATTGTTGTCTGGAAGTTGTAGTCTTCCTGCTTCAGTCTCCTGGGTACTGGAGCCACAGGTCCACAATAGCACTCCCAACCTCAGTAGTTTCGATGTCCCTGCCTTTTCTTCCTCTCTCAGCTCCCATCCTTATGACCTGTCAGCAATGTGGAAGTAAGGTTGCCTTTTCAAGTATGACATAGTTTCTCTTAGAAGGCAGAAGGAAGTTTCAGATTTAACCTCATTGTTTTCTCATTCCGTTAAGCATGGTGTTGTATCAATAGCCCTTCAAGTTATAGAATGGAGAATGTATGCAGAAAAACCCAGACAAATGTACACATTGGAGGCAAAGTAATGAGAAGAAAAGGTTATAACCCACTCAGTTGTTAGGTAATGAGATTCTGGGTTCAAGATAGTACCATAGAAGAAGGGAAGGATAATGTGGTGGTGAAAAAAACATTGAAAGGCTAGATGGGGAAGCAGAGGTGAAAACAGGTGTGAGGCTTCAGCTACACCGAACTTGAGACTACATTGGGCCAATTCTTAGAGAAAGAAAGCAGACCAGTGAAGACTTCTTTCCTTTTCTTTTAATTCAAATGATACTGAGGATCAAGAGAGAACGGGATGAGGTAGAGAGTAATGCAGCATGTGTGGGTGAGAAAGTCATCCGGAGAGGGCCATGTTTACAAGTCACAACATTCATCACAGAATTCTACTAAGTAACAAAACAAAACCCTCTCCTTCCCTTCCTCCCCTGCTGCAAATACACTCATTCATTCATTCAGCACATTCCAAGTGTCCCAAGTCATTTCAGCATGCACTCTAGACACTAAGATGAACAAGATGT